>NC_056603.1:9550253-10159420 GCF_018340385.1 Cyprinus carpio
TTTTCACACACATACACACACACAAACACACACAGATATAGATATATATATATATATATATATATATAATATATATATATATATATATATATATATATATATATATTTATTATTATTATTATATGTATTTATATTTTATTATATATATATATATATATATATATATATATATATATAGAATTTAATCATGCAAGAATGCAAAAAATTTTCTTAATACATATACATATATACAGTATGCATATGTAAATTTAGAATATATACAAACAGATAAATTAATATAATCATACATACTGTAATAAATATTATTGAACTAAAATGTCCAAGTGCATTATTTATACATTGGTGCATTTTGCTATGGCTCACTGAAAAACAAATAATGCAAATTAATAAATATCAGCCGATCACAGTGCCAAGTATGACCATCAAAATTTCTTAATAAGTGTCCCACAATTTTGATGCAAGTATTTACCAACCTAAGACCAACATGATACAAATTGAGCAGTATAATTTTTTGAATACAAATACATTTGAATATTAGCAATATAAATAAAATGTTAATTTCAGTGTTAAGGGAAGAAAGAGAGTGGAAAAAGAAGCCAAAGCATTCAGTAATCTACCTGGGTTAGAGGGACCTGCGTCTACAGCAGGTCTCCAGGCTTTGTCATGTATTCTCCTAGCAGGAGGAAGAGGAGCTGACCACATGCAGGAAGAATAGAGCCACAGACAAAGAATGAAAAAGAAAGCAAGACAGCAGTTGAGAAAAAAATACCAAAAATAAATAAATAAATAAACAAATTTACAACGTGACTGAGAGATAATATTGTCAAATTCTATGTTTGTCATGGCTAACCACATGGAAGCTACCTTTAAAGGCACACTCCACTATTTTTGAAAATAGGCTCATTTTCCAACTTCCCTAGAGTTGAGTTTTACCGTTTTCGAATCCATTCAGCCGATCTCTGGGTCTGGCGGTAGCACTTTTGTCAAGGCAAGTCAAGTTTATTTATATAGCACATTTCATACACAATGGTAATTCAAAGTGCTTTACATTAAAGAAAGTAAAATAATCATGAAAAAAATAATAATAATCACAAAAGTAAAAAAAATGAATTTAAAAACTTTGAAAATTATTGAAACATTGATTTAAAATGAATTTAAAACAGTTAAAAATAGAATTTTTTTTTACATAAAATACAGTGAATACATAAAACAGTGCAATCAGTTCGGACATTGCACAGTGCTCATTCAAAAAATGCACAACTAAACAGATGAGTTTTGAGTCTAGATTAAAAAGTGGCTAATGTTTTAGCACATCTGATCTCTTCTGGAAGCTGATTCCAACTGTGGGCGGCAGTTGGAATAACTAAAAGCAGACTCCCCTTGTTTTGTGTGAACCCTTGGTATTTCTAACTGACTCGATCCTACTGATCTGAGTGCTCTGTTAGGTTTATATTCAGTGAGCATATCTGCAATGTATTTCGTTCCTGTAAAAAATCCAACTCACAAAAAGTTACACTAATGATTATATTTTAGTTAACTGGACAATTAAATGCAAAAATGTTGGCTTAACTAGTGAAAAGACGTTGGTTCAACAATCGTTGGACCAACCTAGTATTAATTGTAAATTCGATTTGTAAATGCAAGTTAACAAGCATACAAGTTGGGTTGGAGGTTGGAGCATGCGCACTGTAATGACCACGAAGTTGGCACATGTGCAATGAAGCGCGCCAACACCGAACAGACTGGACAGACGAAGGAGCCATTTTTAGCATCTGCGTGCAAGACCTACGGATTTACTCGCATCCAATGTGTTTCTTCTCAAAGCCATCATTTTATGTAAGTAATAAGTAGGATATATGCATTTATTTTGAAGTCGTTTGTAAAAGTAGTATGTATATTGATCGCTTACTCAGTGAATTGAGTTAAGTGAACTACTTCGTTTAAAAGCTATCAATCCTAAATGTAACTGGAAGCCAGTGTAAGGACCTGAGGACTGGTGTGATATACTCAGATTTTCTGGTTTTAGTCAGAATTCTGGCAGCAGCGTTCTGGATAAGCTGCTCCTGTCTAATGGTCTTCTTGTCAAGGCCGGGGAGGAGACAGGGGTGGACTGGCCATCGGGAGTACCGGTACATTTCCCGGTGGCCTGATGGTCATTCTGGCCTGCCGGCTGCCGCTGTGCAGTGTGGTGACACCACCACATGACCAACATCAGCGAAGCACTGCCTAATTGGCTATATCCAGAGGCAGGCTTCATCTTAGAAAACCGTGCAAAAAACGGAGCGTAAAAGCAAAGGAGGAGCAGAGCGGGAACGTATACAAAAGAGAAAAGCCCGCCTGGCCACAGACGCATTAAGTTGATGCAAAATCCCAGCCATGTTCACCAGTAAGGGAGCAGGTCGGTCAGCATTACATTTACATTATATTTAGGGGTGGGATGGTTCACTGAAAAAATCGAACTGTTCGGTTTTTCACACACGGTTCGGCACGCGCTGGAAACGCTGTTCAACTTAAATCTGACAAAGCATCTGTAATATGGTTTACTATAAATAACACGTAAAACAAACAGGGTTCAGTTAATATATGTTTCTGTTGATGGATGAACATTCTGGCTTCCCAGACATTACAACAACAGCGATGAAAAAAAAAACCCGTGGCCAAACCATTCACTCTTGTTCAATACGAATACGAACACTGGAATAATGCATTCTTTTAAAGTGACAGTCTTTATATTAATTGAACAGCAACAACAAAGAAATCACTCACTGCTCTTGATTGAAAAGCTTTTGTAACTTTAATAAAGAATAATCTTTAATTTGTAGTCCAAAATGCAATGCTGTTTTACATTTGATTACTTTATTCAATTTATGTACCTAAAAACTATGCTATACCTACCTAAAAAAACCTGAAAGTCAGTTTATTTTATTTGTAGATTTACTCTATTGTATTTATTTGTGCTGTTGCTTGTGGTTAGAATATTCTTAATAATATGATAAAATATATATTTTTTGAAAGTATCGTTTTTCCATAAACATAGCACAAACTGTGAAACAAACCTAACCGTGAAAAAGTTGAACTGTTCCACCCCTTATATTTACGTAATCATTTGGCAGACGGACGCTTTCATCCAAAGAGACTTACAATAGATACAAACTATTCTAAAAAAAAAAAATTACAAATATATATAATGATAGAAGTTTTAAAAGAGCATGTTTATGACAAACTAGCACACTGTTTTACATATGGGGACACAGTATTTTTTTAGTGCCAAATTTGACCAGAAATTTTGATTTTCCATTTCTAGCCTACAATATGTAGTCTAGTCTACAATGTTTATTTATTTATTTTGAAGGTGACGAAGGAAGCAACAGTAGCACCAGTGCTCCAAGTGCTCCTGCTGTTAAACAAAACGGGGTGGACAGTTCAGCTTTTGAGTCAGAGCACGAACCTTCAGGTAAAGTTTAAGCTATAAGCAAAACTAAACATGCTGGCTATACTCTTAGAACAATATGTGCTTTTATGATTTATAAGATCATCAGTAGTAGGACTGTGATCATGGGGACATACAATTGATGGCTGCATAATTAATATAGATTATTGAAAGTGCTTATTTCATTTTGCAGAGAAACTAGATGTGCAGAGTGAGAGAGAGAGGGATTTAGGGAAAGATGATATAGATGGTGGATTCCTAGTGAGTTTTTGAGGGTTTATTTATTTATCCATTCATATTATGTATGGTAGTCTACCTGTATACATCAACTAACAGGGTTAGCCTACAAGTTTAGCAGTCTGGTGGACACATGAATTGGGTGATGGTGACTGGACCAACAGAGGTGGCCTGAGGTGGAGTCAAATTCCCGGCCTGATTTACTGTCCCAGTCCGCCACTGGGAGGAGACCATTACAATAGTCCACCCTGCTGGTGATAAAGGCATGAACAAGTTTCTCCAAGTCTTGACTGAAAACAAAACATCTAATTCTTGCAATGTTTTTGAGATGATAGTATGCTGATTTAGTTACTGCTTTGACATGACTATTGAAACTAAGGTCTGTCTCCAGAATCACACCAAGATTCCTGACTTGATTGTTGGTTGTTTGATCCCTAGAGTCAAGGTATGCATTCACCTTGAAAACTTCATCTTTGTTTCCTAATGCAATGACTTCAGTCTTTTCCTTGTTTAACTGAAGAAAGTTCTGGCACATCCAACTGTTAATTTCATCAATGCATTGGCAGAGGGAGTAAATGGGGCTGTAGTCATTTGGAGATAAGGTTAGGAAAATCTGGGTGTCATCTGCATAGTGTGATAGGCAATTTGGTTCTTTCTCATTATTTGACTTAGTGGGAGCATATACAGTCTAAACAAGAGCGGTGCAAGAATTGAGCCTTGTGGGACTCCGCATGTCATGGACGTCCACTTAGACTTATGCTCTCCTACACTCACATAATAACCTCTCCCTTCTAAGAATGACCTGAACCATTTGAGTACTGTCCCAGAAAGCCTGACCCAGTTTTCCAGTCTCTCTATTCGTATGTTACGATCGACAGTGTCAAACGCAGCACTGAGATCTAGCAATACCAGGACTGTTTTTTTTTGCCAGAGTCAGAATTTAAGCGAATATCATTTATTATCTTAATAAGTGCTGTGTCTGTGCTGTGATGCATTCGGAAACCAGATTGAAAATTGTCCAGGTATCCATTTGAGTTTAAGTATTTGTTGCTTACTTTTTTGTTTTGTTTTGCTTAGCTTAGCATAGATCATTGAATCTGATATCGCAATGATATTATGCAGCACCTGAAAAAAGTCCCTAGCAGAGTTGCAGCCGGCAAATTTCAGGCGCTGCATAATATCATTGCACCTGCTGCGTCCATGGTATGGCAACAAAATTCCTTTATTATTACACCGGAATGAGAGTATAGTTCCTAGCCATATGGGCCTAGAAAATCACAACTTTTCTTTTTCCATCGGTTTTAGTACATGATGTAACTACAGAAGAGTCAAGTTTTAAATAGGGAAAATATCAAAACTCTTTGGTCATTTTTGAGCGAGATGCTAACGGTCTAATCAGATTCAATGATCTATGCTAAGCTTAGCTAAAAGTGCTACCGCCAAACCCGGAGATCGGCTGAATGGATTCGAAAATGGTAAAACTCAACTGTTTAACTCCAGGGGAGTTGGAAAATTAGCCCATTTTTAAAAATAGTGGAGTGTTCCTTTAAATCAAACCTAAATTTAACCCTCTAACTTTACCACTCTCTATTCTAATTCTATTCTTTAAAAAAATAACACTAGCTTCTCTATTCTTTTTGTATTCTATATATTTGCTTTCTTTTTATTTATTATATAATTTAAAAAAAAACTGCTATGTGTGTACTGCGTTAGGCTAACTGAGACTTGTCATAGCACTTGCATATCATCGCTCTCTTGTTGATTTTGATTGCTTCCATTGTCCTCATTTGTAAGTTGCTTTGGATAAAAGTGTCTGCTAAATGACTAAATGTAAATCTGAAATACAGCATTAAACTGGGTCAAACATGAAATAAACTCAATACAGCCAAACAGCTTAAGACAGCAAACAATCACCAGGTTATCTACATCTACTTCAATTTTCATAAGCCAGGAAACCACACAGCATCAGGGGAAAAAAAAGCAAATACAGGAACAGGAAATGCCTGTTTCTAAACTTGTTTCCAATCTTCTGGTTTCAGCTTCAAGTTTTGTAGTATTTGTACTTAAGACTGAGAGTATATGTCAATATTACCTATTACTGCTGTGGCCATTTTCACTGCTGCACTCATTCTTTTGTCCTCCTCTTCATCGCTGTCATTGAAGTCATCCAGGTTTCCAATGTCGGACTGCTTCAAACTCATCAGACTCGCCAGACTTTGCATGTCTTCATCACTGAATGCACAACACAGAATAGAGCACTGGTGAAGATAATTGAAGGCCTACTAAAAACAGACTATAGATCAATAAAGTAAATAAAATGTAGTTGATTCTGTATGTGTTGTCTGCTTGGACTGATGCTTCCACATCACTAAACAGATCTAGAGAAACACATCTGGAACATTGAAAACATCTGAACTCACGTAGCTTTGCCCTCCTTCAGGAAGACACAGGACAGGGTGAGTTTAAGTGTGGCATCCAACACTTTCACAGACAGAGGCTTTAGTGTAAGCGTCAGGTCAAACTGAGCCGGGATCACGCTCGCATACTTCTTCATGTTCACATCCACTGATGCTAAAACCTTTCGGTGGCCCTTTGTTTCCTGTGGATGTTAGAGCACAGTACTTTCAAACTGTAGTGTACTGCCAAATCGATGAAGCCATCACAACATAATTCAAGACATGCTTTTCAAAAAGGCTGTCTTTTGATAACAAAATAGTGCAAAAGAGCAAGACTAATACATAAGATGTAAAACTTGACCCATTTCTGTGAGAGCCCTTTATTAAATGGAGAAAAAGAGTCAGGGGGTGGCTCATACTTTTTAACCAAAACAGAAATGCTTTTGTGGCTGAGGTTAGGAAACAGCTAAAATTGCTAGCAGTAGCTTTAATAAACAGGGTGAGATTACATAGTAGACAGACTCACATTCTCTATGATGAAGGTCCAGTCTTTGTCCTCAAATTCATCTGTATTTGGATCCTAAAGGGAAAGTGAAAAATGTTGATGTGGACATGGAGTACAGGTACTTAATAATTATATAACATAAATGTCAAAATTCATGTTGACAACTCCTTATTAGTTTATTACTTGCATATTCAAGCACCATATCACAAATTATCTGCTACTATTCAAAAGTTTGGGGTTGGCTAATTTTAAATGTTTTTGAAAGAAGTCTTTATTTAATAAAAAATACAGTAAAAACAGTAATACTGTGATATGTTTTTACAATCTAAAATAACTAATTTCTATTTCATAATATTTTTTAAAACATAATTTATTCCTATGATGGTAAAGCGAATTTTCAGCATCATTAGTCCTCAGTGTCACATGATCCTTCAAGAAAACATTGTAATATGCTGATTTGGTGCTTAATGTTGAAAACAGTTGTGCTGCTTAAAATTTTTCTGAATTTTTTTTTGCAGGATTGTATGATGAACAATGAATTCAAAGGAATGGCATTTATCTGAAATATGTTTTTTTTTTTTTTTTTTTTTTTTTTTTTTGGAACAATATTAAAGATTTAATAATTTAAATCATAACTGCTAAATAAAACTTAATTTCTTTCAAAAATATAAATAAAATCTTACTCAAACTTTTAAATTGTATTGTACATGTATTGATTTCTTTTTATATCATATCATATATTCACCTTAAAAAGAGTGACAGTGATGTCCACACTCTCAGGAACCTGCCAAAGCACAGTCCCCCTGTATGGGTTCTTGATACCTGGTTGCCAGCCATGAAGCTAATAAAGATGATAACAAAGTCTTAACATCAAAACTGCCTGGATGACGATCATGCACATTTCTTCATTAAAAAAATCACACATTAATAATAACGTATAAAACAGCAATACACCATCCAATTATAACCTTAAATGAGAAAAAAAAATTATTATGTGCTGTTCTGCACTTACAGCTTCACTTTAGTAACTTTACAATTCCAGTAGCTATTAAAACATCTGTAATTCTATATGAATAAGATGAGCAATTCTAGATAAGTTAAAGTCAAGGTAACCTAATAACAGCTGCATCTTCATATAGTATTTGAAAGCTATAAATGTGTGAACAATAACACTAAAAACCCACATCCTCCTCTTACCTTGCTGCAGATGCGTCTGTTTCGTCTGGTCCAAACCACTCGCAGTTTGTCTGGCTGCCTGTGAATGACAAATAAAATATAATAACACATTACAATACAAAAACATCATAGCTCCTGTTCCACACTGAAAGCACATGTACTATTATTTAGTTTGTTTAGAGAGCATGTAATATTGCATGAGGCTGTATTTCTCTTCACAATGTACTGAATTTTGAAACGATTCATGAAACTCAGAAAACATAACTAGGACTTTCACCTAAAATTCCCTTGGGAATTGCTTTAAGGAGGTTAGTCTCCATCAGCATGAAGAAGGGGACTACTATCATGCGCACTCAGTTTGGTTATTAGGTTACTCATCTGACCCACATGCAGGAAAGCATTAGCTGGCTTTATTGCGTGGAATGCTGGAGCTTCTTTAAGATCAAGTTAAATTATTTGTTCCTGTTCTAACAGGCTAACATTGTGCATAATGTGAGCAATCGCAGAACGAAATATGTTTCTGCTATTTAAAAAAGTAACTGAGAGACTCATCATGAAGTGCAGATGGGTCAATATCCAACACATGTGACATATCTTAAAATATGTCCATGCTAACATTCTGGAGAAGCACAGCATATAGTTGAAAAAGATAATTAGATTAAAGTGGTCACATCATGAGGAACAATTTGAGATAAAAGAGTTCACTTTACTATGAAAACATACTGTAATTTTCATCTCAAACCTCCAGAGTCCAAAAACACCATTTATTTAAACAAAGCTACAAAAAGGATTCATTCTATACTAAAAGTGAAATTATTGTTACCTAATTAGTGGTCGACCGATTGATCGATTTTTGGCATTTTTTTAATTAATCGCATCAGCCAGTGAAAAACCCTTATCGGTCAACCTCTATATCAAATAATAGTAATAGCAATTACCTTATACAAACCATAAAAACATATTAGTGTTAATAAGTAGTGCAAGTCAATTGTAAGCTTCAGTAACTGAGTATTAGCAGAGTGGGGTGTGATGAGGGTTTCCCTTAAGTGTGGTTGTGGGAAATATAACCTGAGCCCTGCTCTACTTTTCCCAGCGTGTTTACGTCAAACTGATCTCTCTTCTCTCAATGGAAGGTGTGGACTCTCCTTACAATAACATGGTCAGATCAGCTGTTTAACTTACATACACTATGCCACTTCCTCGTGGAAGTGGTTTTGGCTCAGATGTCTCATTTTTAACCACTTTTTCTGTTTGCTGATTACCTTTATGTTAATGCTCAACAGCAATGCTTCAACGCTTGTTTTGAACACATACAAAATTGACAATGTCTGCACTACTAAAAAAATTAATGGTAAAAGACTATAAAATGCTACAGAAAAACCTGTTGATTGGTTAATGGTAAGTTTCCTTAGTGTATACAGTGAAAAACTGTATACACTATACACAGTAGGCTGGCAGTTTAACATTTTACCAGTTAATAAAATATACATCATCTTTCTGCATATTTAAGTTCAATCAGTAAAACCTAAAATGTAACTTCCATATTTGTGGTATTTCTGGCAACCACAGCTGCCGTTTCTTACCATAAATTACACAATTTAAAAAAAAGTGACGTTACATACAGCCAAGTATGGTGACCCATACTCAGAATTTGTGCTATGCATTTAACCCATCAAAAGCACACACATAGCAGTGAACACACACACACCGTGAACACACACCCGGAGCAGTGGGCTGCCATACACTGCCCGGGGAGCAGTTAAGGGTTAGGTGCATTGCTCAAGGTCACCTCAGTTGTGGTATTGCCGTCCCGAGACTCGAACCCACAACCTTAGGGTTAGGAGTCAAACTCTCTAACCACTAGGCCAAGACTTCCCCTTTATTATTATTTACTGTTATTTACTGTGTAATAACACAAAAGTACAAAAATACACTATTATTCATACATGCAGATGACTATGCAGTTATGCAACTCTCATATCATGCAAGTCGTTCTTATAATCTTGGGATATAAGCTACATGCTTTGCCTTTCCAGGCATCCCATGCAACCCACCCGTAACATCTATCACTCAATAGTACACCTGGAAAAGTGCTGATTAGTCAAATAAATAGGACGTGAAGTGCTTTTATAAAATAATTTCCTCAAACTGATGAAAAACCAAATGATTGCAGTAGATTATGTCTACGCATGTTAACGTGACATTTGAGTCATAATAAAGGAAAGGGAAGGTGGAGAGAGAGAATCGTGAGCCTCTGGGTCTCATATTGCAGGTCAGTGTCAGCAGCAGCTGCGTGAATGGATGCAAGAGGCCAAGCGACGTGGTGACAGAGTCATGGGGTCCACAGAAATAGACTGGGAAAAGGTACACGCATTGATATAAAGCGGCTGAAACACTGCTACATCTATTAAACTGCATAAGAAGGGATTCAAATTTTATGCTTTTAAACAACTATTTAGATTTGAGGTATTAGATGGTGCAATGTTTAAACTTAAAAGTAAATGTTACACATCTTTTTATATATATTATGTAAAATAATAACCCAGTTTAAACACTACGACCAGAGATTCAAAATGTTTCACTTGTAGACAGTCTTGTAACACTGACCACATTTCACATTCAAGAACTAGCCGAGTCATTTAAGTGACAGAATCAAACAGCTGTTCTGAGGTCAGACATTGTTAAGTCATGTGACTACACAAGACACACTGTCAATGGACCACAGAGAGGTCCGCAGCGGCCACAGAAGTCAGGTGACATCATCACAGCATCAGCTAATATTACAGAATGTTCCATGAAATACACTACTGTTCAAAGCTTTGGGGTCAGAAATATTTTTGAAAGAAACTAATACTTGTATTTAGCATGGGTGCATTAAATTAATCAAAAGTAAATAATAAATACATTTATAATTTTTGCAAAAGAATTCTATTTCAAATAAATGCTGTTCTAGAATTCTGAAAAATGTGGCACAACTGTTTTAAACATTGATAAAAATAATAAATAAATAATTGTAAATCAGCATATGATTTCTGAAGGATCATGTGACAATGAAGACTGGAGTAATGATGCTGAGACTCCAGATATCACAGGAATAAATTACGCATTAATATTAGTGCTGTCAAAACGATTAATCACAAATAATTGCATACAAAATAAATTATATAATGTGTGTGTGTACTGTGTATATTTATTATTTAAATATATATAAATACACATACATGCATACATATATATTTCAGAAAAATATGTTACGCTTGTATATTAAATATACTTATATATAATATAAATTACATGAATATAATTATACATGTAAATATTTTCTAAATATATACTGTATGTTTGTATATTTAGTGAAGTGAAGTGAAGTGAAGTGAAGTGAAGTGAAGTGACATACAGCCAAGTATGGTGACCCATACTCAGAATTCGTGCTCAGCCCATCCAAAGTGCACACACCCAGCAGTGAACACACACACACCGTGAACACACACCCAGAGCAGTGGGCAGCCATTTATGCTGCGGCGCCCGGGGAGCAGTTGTTGGTTTGGTGCTCAAGGGCACCTCAGTCGTAGTGTTGCCGGCCCGAGACTCGAACCCACAACCTTAGGGTTAGGAGTCAAACTATTATGTCCAAATATTATGTGTATATATTTATATATACATAATAATTATACACAGTTCACACATATATTATGTAAACAAAAACAATTATTTTGGAATGCGATTAATCGTTTGAAAGCACTAAAATATATTAAAATCATAACAAATTAAAAATTATTATTAATATATTACAAAACAGGCAACTATTTTAAATGGTAATACTATTTCACAACATTACTGTTTTTATTGTATTTTTTGATTAAATAAATGCAGCCTTGATGAGCAAGAGAGTTCAAAAACAAAATTTTTGAACAATAGTGTATAAAAAGCTAACCATGTTGTGTTGTCAAAGTGAACAACAATGTAGTGTCTCAAAGTGAATGTTTCAGCTAATAAATAAAGTCATGTCTACAACATAGGATGTAATAGTTCTG
Organism: Cyprinus carpio; assembly: GCF_018340385.1. Lineage (NCBI taxonomy): Eukaryota > Metazoa > Chordata > Actinopteri > Cypriniformes > Cyprinidae > Cyprinus > Cyprinus carpio. The sequence continues at coordinate 9,562,032 of NC_056603.1, forward strand.
TCTGCTTTCTAGGCTTGATGCCTAGTTTTCACTAAATAAATGAATACAAATAAAAATAACAAACTTCTTTAATCAGTCCAGCCATTCCCCATACTACAAATTCTTCTGAGCTAGCCACGTTTCTCTTAACTCTCTAATGATAAAGACAAGACTATGGATACTTATTATCCTTCTACTAACACTGTTTAGATGGAATATCGATTACCACAAAAAAAAAAAAATCACTGTCACATGATGCTATAATGCACATTATGATGTTGACTGTCAGGAAAATAATACATTTTCAAGATTGAAGGCCTACAATTCAGAAGCATTTATTTGCTAAAAGGGATTATTGAGAGAACTGCATTGTAATTATTTCAGATTTAAATGACTGAACTCAACTAATAACTAAACAAATAAAGGATATTAAAACTCTATATCCTTCCTCAACATACATAGTCTGTGTCTAATGCAAAGTCTGTATGGATTTGCCACTCTGCCAATAAGAAGTCTGGCACACATGACTGATTTTTTTTTGAATGTTTCTTAAAAATCATTTTATCTAAATGCTTCCACGCTTGAATTTTGTATACAAAAATTAATCTCTCAGATTATGTGCATGTATAGCCAACTATTTATAGTATATGTATAGTCAGATGCTTAGCTGTGAATAGGTTTATAAGTGTTTTATGCTTTTGTTGTTGTATGTTTATATATGTTTAATTATTATGTAACACCATGGTCCTGCGAGACAAACATTTAGTTCCATGTCCACACATGTAGCAGAATGACAATGAAGCTGCACTTGACTTGACTTGAAGCTATGCTTTATGAATGAGTTGGACAGTAAAACAAAGGAAACCCCAATCAACAAGTGCTCAACAAGTCAAGCACTTCTTCAATAAAAACATCCCAGAATGCACCTCCTGCACTTTAGAAAAGGAGTGTGCAGAGCTGAAATCTAGATAAATGCTAGCAAATTTGACGGAACAAATATGTTTATGATATAGTGAAATACTTATAATAAAAGGCTATGTGTATAACTGAATGGAAATCAATGGCTGTGGTTAGTAGCTTCGTTTATCAACATCTCTAAGACCCTCCCATCAGCATCAGAATTAAAGAGTATCACATAAACAGGGCTTAATGAAGTTGGTCTGTAGCTGCTAATGAAAGTGTCCTTGAAGATAAGCTTCAAGTGGAACTATTAAGATAAATGTGCTCGAGAGAACTGAAAGTAAAACTGAAGTATAAGCGGAGGAACTAATAACAAAACCCACTACTACAAACAGAAATGCGCTTGCCAGAGTAAACAAGCCCTCATATACTGTCCGTTCATGAACCACAGCACACTGACAGTAAACTACACCATCACTACACACAGCAACCACACAAGTTTTGTAGTTTATAATGAGAGCGATGCGTTCTATTTTAATAGCGTCGCGTCGCTTTCTAAACCGGTGTTACTGTAGCTACGTCAACCTTAAAAGAAACGTTAAACATATACGATAGAGTGTAACAACAAGAACAGAACATGACAATGAAAAGAGAAATCGCATTTCTTACCACTTCTTGGTGCACTCTACGGTGAGTTCTTGAAAGGACGCGGCAAACTGAAACTTCGACGCTCTTTTGCCAGCGCGCTGAAGTCTCTTCCAAACCGATGTCATGATGGCTGCACTTATATTAGACAATTCCTCACAGAAGAGACTGGTGAATTAATTAAAAATGCATCGTGGAAATTGCTGTGTCACTTCGCCTACCCCGGTGTTTCAGGGACGGGATCTCCGCGCCCCGCGCCTCATTCACACATGCTCCAAATGTCAAAGTGAAGGCTGCAGAAGATAAGTGCAGACAGATCAGAGGAAACATAGCTACAACCAACCACTTGGGTTGAACTGACATCCTGCACAGCAAACCCTTGGAATGGCCAGGAAAAACAGAAATGCAGGGTTTTTTTTTTATATTTTTTATATATTTATATAGTCAATGTAATAAGACAATAAAGTGTTATAGTAAGTATAGCCTTATTGTCCTCATAAAATTAATATTGTAGCCATTTTGATATAGTCATATTTATGTAATAGGGCTTAGGTTTTGATTAAAAAAGTCCACAAATGCTGTTTGCTTTATCAGCAGTTTAAAGCATTCAGACATCTCGCTTAGGTCTAGAGAATTCTGTCCTGCAAATAAAAATTCTATTATAAATAGAAATACAATTTAAAAACAAATCCGAATTTTTTATCGTATCAGTTGCAACTTATTTATATTACACTTATATATTACAATATATATATATATATATATATATATATATATATATATATATATATATATATATATATATATGTATGTATATATATATATATATTTATTTATATTATACAAATATTATATATGTATATTGTTATATTATATAATAATTAATAACAATATTATACACACTGTAAACTTATTTTTTTAAGTTGTAAATAAAGATTATGTGTACATTTCTACTTAAAAAATCACATTTAGTTCAATGTATTACTTGCTGTTTCTTTATAACAGTAAAATGTACTAGCAATTTCTATGTGTAAATTGTTTCTACGGCATTAATTTTTTTTTTTTTTTTTTTTTTTTTTTTTTGATGTTGATGAATTCATTCACACTCATGAATCATTTTGTGCTTAATGATTGTTTTGCTTTTTAACAGAATAAAGAGACAAAGGCTGTTTATTGACAAATTACAAAGTGACAACATGCCTCACCATTGTCAGCATGTAAAATGAACTGTAAAAAATATTATCGGGAACAAAGAAAATGTGATATATAGTACAGATCTTTCCCTTTTGGGTATGGCAAAGTTATATTTCTTACCTTGGAAGAACCTTACGGGAAGCAGTTTGTATTGCTGAAGTGAATGGAGATTGGCAGGTCTATTCAAAGCACTCTGTGAAAGGTTAAAGGTCACCATTACCTTATTTGCAAGCAGTTTTTTTTTTTTTTTTTTTTTTTTGCTGTGCTTTAAACAATAGAATGAAACCAAAGACTAGTGTCAACAAGAGTGAGATATTACTTTACATTGGTTCTCTAACTAATACAGTCGACTGTTAGTTCTTGCTTGGTACAGTCATGTTGTTAGGTGTGGCTAAAATAGCAGGTAGCTTGAGCAGCAGATGTTATGTTATCTTATTATGACCTGAAACCAGTTTTGTAGACATCATAGCATCATTTTGATCCTAATATGGGCACCTGGAGCTGATTCTAGATCAGTGTGAGTTGGACAGGCTGAAACTTGCCCCAGCTGATGAGAGTTTAGATTCGTTTTGGCAGGTGTGGCAAGTCCAAAACCAAGGAGAAGTTCTGCACGCAAAGCAAGACAAAAATCTCTGAAGCTATGCTTTGTTGTAGTCTTTAGAAAACATGACCAGATCCAAAATAAATCCACTGAGATCCTCTATCCGAAACGCCCAATATAGCAAGCCAAAAAAGCCTAAAAGGTCATGTTTGGTGAGGTTAACTTGTCCTCTTGTCCTTTATTACAGCATTTTCTCTTCTGATGTCCTCTCTGGAGAATAAAAGTATATTGATCGAGGGATCGGGAAAGGAAAATGAGAGACATAATATATACCTAAGGATCACGAATAAGGTTCCTGCTCACAGCCGTACACTTCCTGTTAGTTGAGCTTGTCGTGGTCTCAGTACTTCCTGTTTTCCTGTGGCATTGACCTCCTCAATTACCAACTGCAGGAAATGTTCTAAAAGAAGACAAGCCTAAACAAATCGGAGTGCCATTGGTACATAGTTTCATCTCTAAACCATTTCAGCCATAACAATGACTGCTTACAAAATGGACACTACTATTCAAAAGGTTAATTAAATTGATCAAAAGTGTCAGTAAACCGTTTTGTTACCAAAAATGTGAAATTTTTCTATTTCAAATAAATGCTAAAACTTTCTATTTATCAAAGAATCCCAAAACATTCTTTTAAATGGTAATAATATTTAAAAATATGACTATTTTATTTCTGACCAAAAAATGCAGCTTTGGAGAGTCTTGTTTCAAAGTGAAAAACTATATGAAAAAACCCAATCTTAATTTCTCAGCAGGTTTGTGCCACTTCTGATGAATGAAATGACCTTTAATAAAAGCACCAACTGAACTGGCATGAACTTCATCAAACATTTATTAAGATCTGGTTAGCATGTTCTCCAGCATGATTTGACAATAATCCAAAGAGCATTTTGTTCTTCAGTGGAAAAAGGAACATCTGACCTTCTGAACAACGGAATTCATATGATCAGTGTCACAGATTTACTTGCATTCGTATAATTACCTATGAAGAGTACAGAATTTTTTTTTTTTTTAAATGTTTAAATCAAAAATTAAATCAAATTAAATTAGATTTTGAGGAAATTTTAATTGATCTTTATTGTGGTCTCAGATTTTTGAAACTCACTTTATTTGGGGACATTGTAATTGTATTTTTTATATTCCCTGAGTATATATATATATATATATTAGGCAATTCTAAAAGTGGACGGATCAACCAAAGTAACTGATATAAACAATTATCACCAATAAGAAAAATACATTTAAGAGCTGCCTCAAACCTAGATTCCAGATGTCCAATCTATCATCTTGCATTCTTTAAGAGCACAATATAAACAATAAACAATATGAGCTTTATTTCACAGGAAGATAACATTTCATGACCTTTCAACACACATCACTTTCTAGTGTGGAAAACTACATTGTGTCAAAGCTACCCCATCTGTTCATGATCAGAGATAACATTTAAACCAGCATGACAAAAATAGACATGCATGTAACACCTGCTAACTGTCAATCTGAATGAAAGTTCATATGACAGTGTGAAAGCATTAGGCGCTTTGGTAACAAGGTCATATGTATATACCACATGCATGTGTCAAAAAATGGCTTTAATATATTTAAAATGTTTTTTAATGTGTTAAAGCCAATGAAATGTTAAATGTTTGATTTAATGAGCTCTGTACTGACCTGCTGAGGATTTAAAAAGTTTAAGGCCAGCAGGTTTTGGAACATTTTGTTTATGCTTCATGGTCCTCATAGTAAATGAGCAGGGAACCCCTTATAATTTCTTCAACTCCTCTGGGAAATTCCCGAAATGCCTCTTTCGGTCAAGGACTTGTATCCTGCATTTGTTAACAGATGTCAGCAGTTCTGCCATTAGGATAATTTGAGGGGAAACAATCTTACTTATTTCCTATTTTTATCCTATGCGTTTGCAATTTATAATCCTGTTTTTTTATTTTTATTTTTTATTTTTTGGGCAGCTTATTAAACTACTGTTTAATTCAAGTGACTAAAATTGGGTTGAGGTTATGTTACCCAGCACTGCACCAGCATTTGGGGTCTAACTTTACTTCAGTCCTGACCTACATACAACTCTTCTAACCATATTAACAGACCTCAGAAGCAGCCGTTTCAGTAAAAACAACATTTAATACATATAAATGTAACCAGATTTTGAAGTTATGTGCTTTAATAAAAATACTATGTAATGTTCTGTTTATACTTAGGGACCAAAGTTATTGGGCTTTTTGTCTTCTATAAAAGCCAAAAATTGAAAGTGCAAAACAGTATACCTACATACAGTAAACATGATGGTATTTTCAATTAAAGGAAAACATTTTGTCTCACACACACAGACACACACACAACTATGCATTAAAAGTAATTAACTGAACATAAATGCACCCTCTGCTTCAGCACAACTAGGCAACAGCAGAATTGGACTGTAAAAGACTGAAGACCATAATAGAAGAATATGACCTCATTGCAAAGTAAGAGGTGGAGCCAGTGAAGTATGTTTATGTCAGACTGGCAGAGCCATCAGCACTGGGCACAGATTCTGAGTCACTGTCCCACACACATACACTCAAGCAGACACACACACACACACACCTGCTCCCTCACTGCTGCAACTGTGAAGAACATGTGAAACATGAGCATCTCAATTTGAATATTTTTATTGTAATAGGCTGCATACTTGACATACTTGAATGAATTTAAAAATCTTGATCATCAAATACATTTTGAATCATTAAATGATTTTGAAGATAAACTGTGTATGTATTGAATTTCTTTACAGAACTTAAATTGTAATGTATGTATTTACTTTTTAAATTGATGAATTTTAGAAGAAAAAAAAAACTGAAAAGAAAAAAGTATTTTAATATTTTACTCCCAGGATGTATCACGCACATTTGGTTGAGCTGTAATCTATGGTGTCTACTTTGAAAAAATATATGATCATTTTGGTCATTTTTTGGTCATTATACACTACTATTCAAAAGCTTGGGGTCAGTACTGCATTAAATTTGATCAAAAGTGACAGTAAATGCAGCTTAGCCATCACAGAAATAAATTACATTTCAAAGTATATTTTACAGTTAATTTAAATCTACAAGTTTAAAATTAAACTATTATTTATTTCAATAATAGTTCATAATATTACTGTACTTTTGGTAAAATAAGTAAAGGCTTGGTGAGCATAAGAGACTTTCTGCAAAAACATACCAACCCAAAACTTTTTTGGTATTATACCATGTTTTTATTTTTTAGTGTATATTTTAGCTTATTAATTAGAAATAAATATATTTATATATAAATATATCTTAGTGTTGTATTAGTAGTAACATTATTATTTGTTAGTTACCACCATTATATATATGGATTATATATATATATATAATCCAAACCCATATAGTCCAAACACTCACTACTTATACAATATTGTTTCTTTTTTTAATCAGTATCTAGTTTATAATGTAATATAAAAATCTATACATTTTATATGATTGAATAAATAACTAAAGTTTTGTATTTGTGTATGATATGTGTAGATTTAAATTTTAGGATTTCCATAAATATAAAATATCAAAAATATCATGCATTTACATACTTAATAAAAAAAGATATTCTTAATCCAACAAGTTTAAAAGATTGAATAAATAAAGTTTTGCACACTTAATCCAACAAGTTCAAAAGAATGAATGAATGAATGATTAAATAATAAATAAAGTTTTGTATTGACTCTTCACAATCCAAAGATTATTAAAGAAAAGGAACCATTCTCAGATATAATTTATTCTTCTTACAATGTCCAGTTTCATTGTATCAGTTATGGAGTGGAAGTGGATTGACACAGATGAAGGGGGAATATTTATAATAATTCATAATATAATAATTTATAATATAATAATATAAATATATAATATTTATAGTGAATGGGGAATATTTTCTTTGGTGGCTGCTATTGGTGTCAGGTCAAAGACTGGTGGCAGCTCTATTATTGTTGGAGAGGCAGGTAAGTCTGTGAAAGCAGGGGAGATGGTGGAATGGTGGGTGTAATGAGGTTCCTCCTCTGCACCTGTCATGTCTCCACTGAGCACAAGCTTCAGTGTTCCCACAAGTTCCCAGCAACTTTCCATAAACACAAGAAACACAATCAGTCCAACCATCAGGTAACCTGGAAAAAGAGGGTCTAAATTAGGGTTTCTTAAGAATTTATGAAAAGTAGATTTAAGACTTTAAGACCCTTTAAAGACCAAGTAAAGTAAATTTAAGTTAATATGGTCTCTAAATAAAACTTCAAAGTTTGAAAATAAAACTTTCTAAGAATCTCCACCACCACCACTTTTTTCTAATATTTTACTGACTAACTAACTAAAAGCTAAAGGCTTGGATATATCTCTACTCCCAACCACTACAATATACATAACTTACAGGAGGTTGCAAACTCCAGCCACTGACGTGTTGCTCAACTTTGTGTCCTGCTGGGTAGATAGTTAAGAATTCCTGTGGTGCTAAATGAGATAAAACAAAAATACAGCAACTCCAGGTAATTCCAGTCATTCTCCTGCAGGCAGAGGGCACCAGAAGGCAGAAGAAAGAACAATGTCGCTGTGCAAAAGGCCAGAACTCTGCAGTGCAGCAAGGTTGCTAGACACTCCACAGAAGACTTGAAGGCTGTGAATAGGGGTGTGTGTTACCAAGGGCAGGAGGGCATGAGTGAGGCTGGACAGCAGCAGCAGGGTGAAGGGCATTCCCACTAGACAGTACACAATACAGAACAACGGCCCTCATCCGAAAGAGGCACAGTGGTGCCATAACCTGCAAATATAGTAAAGTAAAGATACCACACTTTGAAGCTTGGTTATTACAGTTACTTACAGTAACTTATACCATAAAAAAAGTATTTGTTACTTGAAATACAAAAATCATAATAAATTGAAATAAAAATAATTTCAAATAACATTCAGCTAGTTGCCAAAGCAACATTTCTAATCATCTGAACTATAATAGTATATCAATGATACTAAAATAAAACTGCTTTAAAGATAGCTGTACTTTTTGACTCGTTTAGAAAGAGCCGGGTGGCCGCAGGGGAGACTCTCCCTCTGCCGGGGGCTCTTCGATGGTGGCGAGTGGGTTGAGCTTGAGCTTATTTCCATCTTCTTTCATCGGCTTCTTGCAGAGTCAGTGAAGAGATGATCCTCGCCGCTAAAGGAGAAGATTTTGATGAAATGGCGCTGTGAGCTGACTTATATAAGCTACACTGGAACAATTCTAAAACCTTTTTAAAAAAAATTAACAACTCCTTTAGAGTAATGCATTAAGCAATGTTTTTGGTAAATTAATTAAAGGGGGTCATGATGGGACTGTTTAGATTTGACATGCAGCTTATTATACCAGGACTAAGAAAATGAAAATCATTGGTATTACAAACAGACTGGGCAGTTCAAATACAAAATAATAAAGTATCACACGAGTGCATTACATAATGTATTTATTTTTACAGGCCTAAATCATTAAAAAAAAAAAAAAAAAAACATGTAAAAAAAAAAAAAAAAAAAAACATTTACTCATACATAAATACTCTAATAAACAAAGCAATCATATAGAAGTATCTGTTGAGCTTCATCCTGCTGTAAGTACTTTAAAAAATAAACTCTATTTGGTGTCAGGTTCTATTATACAATCTGCAATACAAACAGAAATTACTATAAGAGAATTCAAAGTTGATGCTACTGATCAGAATCAGTAGAGCTATAGCACAAAAATCCTGGATATTGATTCAAAACAATTTCCTCACAATAAAACTGTCTTGTTTGCGTAGAGCATATAAAACTGTTTATCTGTAATTACAAAGATTAGGGCCATTTGATGTCACTGTGATCATGTGTCTCTAAACATCACATACATCATCCATGGATTTTTAAAGCGGCAGGTGAAGTGAGTAATGGGAACACGTCCATCGGCGCACAGGTTTGCTGACTCTCCCTATGACCGGTAGCTTGTGGGCATAAGCACGAGGTGGGAGGGTAGTAAGAGGTGGAGTTGGAGTAAAGCTTGTCTGGAAGCGCCGTCCCAGACAGCGTCGCCCCATCTGCCGCCCGCCAATGATGAAAGAAAAAGCAGGAGGTCCAGCCTGAGGCAGCGGGAAGCGGGATTTAGGGAAAATGTCTCGGGATTGGCTGGTCGAACGACCAGGACGTGACGAAGATGACCTGGAACGTGAGACGGAAGATAAGGAGGAGGAGCGGGAAAGAGATCTGCAGACACGGGACAAAAAGACACCACCAGTTAGCAACACAAAACAAAATGTGATCATCATAACATGAACCGAGTTTTGCTAAACATTTTGGACAGTTCTAAATAGAAAGACTTGGGTCAGTATCATTTATGGCAGGGATTTAGTATTTTTCCCATTCATTTTCATCATATGGATTTTTAAAAAGTCTTTGTTGAAGCCATGTTCCAACCAGTTACAAGGTGAATCACAATATTACATTATTTGTATTTGAAAATTGGACAAAAAGACAAAGATACGAGACTAAATGGATTGAATAGTAGAAAAGAAAAAAAAAAACAATCCCATGAAACACTGCGAACGGCAATCAAAAAGAAATAAATAGAAGATTTGAAATGTAAAGATACATATAACCAATATATTTGAACAATGGAGGAAAAAACATGCCCTCTGCTTTCCTCATTCAATATTCCATTTCTCTCGGAAGTAAGTCAAAATACAGAAGTAAAATCGGTCGCAAACTTCCAGTTCACGCGGACTTTAACAATCTATGGAAACTTGTTTTCCACCACAGGATAAAAAACATAAAAGGTAATTGCGACTTCTTCATCTCACAATTTAGACTTTTTATAGTTTTATCTTTCTAGACTTTCTGTCTAGCAATTATAACACTTTTTCCAAAAAACTTAAATATTTTGTTTTTTTCCCTGTGTTAACATCATGTTTCTTTTGTTTTCTACAAAATTAAAAAAGTAATTGCAAATTTTATCTCAGAATTCGGACGTTTTTTCTCACAATTCACAATTTTTCAATTTTGAATTTTTTTCTCAGAATTGCAACGTTATATCTCTCACAATTCTGATTTTGTTTTTAACCTGTGGCAGGATCAATTCCCCTATGGAGAAAATTACTAGGATGTTGTTCCACTCCTACCTCCCTGGGACGGTAGCAGCCAGACTAGGTGGTTGTGGTTCCATACGAGGGCTTCCATCTTGTCGTGGGCTTATATTCATACTGGCAGTTAGCTGGGGCATTTTCCGTGTATTCTCAAGATTGGGGGCACTGCTTGCTGGCTCTTTCCTGCCCTCTAGTGGTTGGCAGGGACCTGGAGGTGGGGCACCACCTAGTGGCGGGTCAGTGCTGAAGCGTACAGCCAGACTGTCTCCAAAAAAGGAGTAGAGTTCACAGTACATGGCAGGAAGAGATACAGGAGTCCACTCTTCCCACTGACAGCCAGCTCCACCTGCTTGGAGATGGCTTGCAATACCAAGAGGGGGTTCTGAAAGAGGCTCGGGAGGTGGGCTGAGGCCAGGCGAGTTTTCTCTGAAGCCGACAGCCCCTGTGGTAGTGCCTGGTAGACCAGCACTGCTTCCTTCTGCTGCCAAGGTCAGACTGAGAGCCTTCATCTTCAGCAAACGCTCTACCGCCACCTTCAGGGAGGAAAGTAAAGTGGTCACTTGACTTCAGAGGTTTAGATAAGAGACATTTAGGCTGGGCTAATGAAGTGTTGGATGGAAGGTATGTGAATAATGAAAATGAAATTTCAATATAGCTTTTAAGCACTGCAATTTAATTAAATAAATATGTGCACATCTTGATCTTTGGTCTCACCATACAATCACAAAACAATTAACAATACACAACATCCAATAAATGCATCTAACCATACACAACATCCACAATGACAAAATTAAATATATACATTTCCTACCTCTTATTCAAAAGACTTATTGTATTTGGTACAAAGGTTTGTTTATATATTGCTTTCATTGCTTTTGGTGTTCTGTAACAACGACGTGATGGTAATAATTCAAAATCATGATTCAAGGGGTGTGTTGTGTCTCTCGTTATAATCAAAGCTTTTCTCTGAACAGCAGTTTGGTATAACTGAGCGACTGTCTTTTGCTTTAATCCTATAATTTTCCCAGCTACTCTTATAATTCTGTCTAATTTAACTTTATTCGCAGAAGTAACTCGTCCGAACCACACAGTTATATTATACCCTAAAACACTCTCAATTAAACCTGTATAAACTCTTTGCAACACAGCTTTGCTCACACAAAATTCTTTCAGTTTCCTTAGCAAGAATAGCCTTTGATTTGCTAGGAACACAAAATGCTCAAACCATCTTTCCAAACTTGCGATGAGGAGCTCTTATAAACCAGTTGTTGTTAACAAAAGAGCAGCTTTAAGGACTCTGTGGTTTCCAGCAAAATTAAATATGCTGACAAACATAGAACTTGAATAAATCAATACATTTATATCAGCATCCTGAAAAGAAACATATGCACCACAGTCATTGTCTAAAGTACTGTACTTACCAAAATGGCTCCATAGACTTTATGGCCGTCTGCTTTCACCTGAGCGTTGGACACGGAGTAATCATCTAACACCGCTTGTAGATTCGCCCAGTAGGCAGGGAGGTGAGGATACAGCACACGTTCAACAGCCTGTGTCAAAACACATACACACAAACAGTGTGATATTTAGTAGTAAAAAGCATATTTGTGTTTGTGGGTATTGTGCTGTCTGTGTTTACCTTCCAGCCGAGAGCATGCAGACCCACTACAGCTCCATAGTGGGAACAGAGAGGTCTAACCGGATCGGAGAGAACCTTCTGCAGAGACAGAAGGATCTGATGGTACAGCCCACTCACAAGATCACCATGTGTCCTACAAATCAACATGAAAAAGAAAAAAAAACAATCAGTCAGACTAGTGTTTGAACTGGATCGTTTGATTAAAGTTTCAGCTTACCAGAACACTTACTATAAAAGTTCATAATTTAACAAGTATTACTTTACTGTAGGATGCTAAAGAAATACCAGAAGATGTGGCTGAGCAGAAGGGCTGCATAGTCTCTCAGGGTCCAGTGGTCATTGAGGGGGTTGATGGAAGCAGCCAGAGGCTCCAGGATGCAGTACATGACACTGGACACCAGACTGCGCACGTATGAGCCCAGGTACAGGTACGGGTTCTGCACCAAACTCTTCACCATGTGCAGGAGTCTGTTCAACTGGTCCAGATCATGACTTACTGACTTTACCTAAGAAAGAGGAAAGAAAGACAATCATACAATATGAATCAAGGTGCACATTTTTACAGTAATTACAAAAAAGGGTCATATAAAGTAGAGCTGAAACAACTAATCGATTTAATCGATTAAAATCGATTATTAAAATAGTTGTCAACTAATTTAGTAATCGATTCGTTGCTAAATAATTTTTATTTGCCGTAAGCAGCTCATTTCGTGCATATTTTAAATCTGCGGTGACCAAAGTGTGGCAGTAATGAGCCACCGGAGGTTTTACTCAGCCAGTACAGCAGGAGAAGCACCGAATAGCCAATAGCTGGCCTCGTTTTATGTCACGTGCTTCCAGCACAGCGTCTCTGCAGCATTCAGCGTGATGGGTGAGGCAGGCGGCAGTGGAGTAAGCTCGAGAAAGAAAAAGAAAAAAGCGGAAGATAAAACTAATCGAACGAAGTCATCCAAAGTGTGGGAGCACTTTACTTTGAGCCTTCAAAAAAGAAGAGTAACCTGTAAACTGCGGCTGTTTTTTCTGCGGCAGGAAACATATCCTCTAAAAAGAGCAAGCCTAAGCCCTGAACATTTGGACATGTTGACCTTTTTGCACTGCAATGCAAAGTTTTTCTCAAATAATGAGTGAATAGTGTTCTGCCTCATTTCCCACAGGTAGTCGAATTCCTGTCAGTTCAGGCATAAGCTGTTTTGTTAACATTTTATCGCTTTATTACAGTTTTGAATTTTGCACTGTTAAAAGGACCACTACATATTTAAATCCGATGAAAATCACAGTGTGCAGACTTTTATTTGTGCAGATTCTGCAGTACAATGTTGTTTGCAAATGTTTAGTCGTAAAAGCTGATAACATTGCTTTTTAACAATTAACATTTAAAGCTTTGTCGTTTACCAGTTCATAATTCAGTCTTGCAGCATGACTGAATGAGAGAGGTTAATGTTTAAATGTATTTGAAATGCACTTTTTTTCTAAGTATTCACTGCTCTTTTTCACACAGCAGGTTTTTTGTGTGTGTCCAATTTTTTTTCTGGACAACCTTCTGATGGATTTTACTTTAAATTTTACTTTAAAATGTGAGTTCCATTCAGGTTTCATGCCATTGGCACTTTATTCGAAGGATTGTTTACAATTTCTCACCATAAGCTATAAAGCTGTTTCCCAGGTATAAGCTGTGTGTTTACAGGAAAAAAATAATAAAATGCAATTTACTGCAATTTTATTCTGTTTTATTCTTATTCTTTGTGAAAATATGTTCTGAAAGATTCCTTAATAAGCTTTGTTCGGGATGTTAAACTACTTTAGGAGCCCTAAGGACTGTCATGGTGAAAACATTACTTGAAACCTCCTTGTGAAATTTGCTAGAGTATGTATGGGTCAGTGTTTTTGATTGCAGAAGAGTTTGACAAAGGATAACCATCACATAATAAAACACAACTCCAGGTATGTTTTTGATGAGGATATGACAATGCAAAATGGTTAAAATCTCTAAAAAGTCTATGTTGAATGATAAAGACCCTTTGTTAATAATTTACTTGGGTGAAAAAAAATGGGCAAAACTAAAATATAAGTACATAAACCGATTCATCGATTAATCGTAAAAAGAATCGACCGATTAATCGATTAGCAAAATAATCGTTAGTTGCAGCCCTAATATAAAGAAATATTTGATTTTGCATGCCATGGACAAACTTACCCCACTGATGACATAAACAAAGTAAGGCAGGAGGGCAGCGATCTTTGAATTGGACTGGAGGTCTATCAAAGCCACCTAACGGAGAAAGAAAAACATTATTATACTAGCAAGAGAAAACACTAGACACATTAATAAAATAAATACACTACAGTTTGTCTGTGAACTATGGCTCTGTGTATTAAATGCCGCTCCATCTGAAAGCAGGTCATGGAGATTTATTACTTATCACAGAACTGGCTTTACTGATGAGATGCACGTGACAATCACATGCGATTTATCGTGCATCCCTAGTAAGTACCTTCATGAGATGTGGGTCCTCTCCTAAAATGGCTCGTGTTATTTGTTGGTAATACTTCAGCAGATCCTCTGATAGAGACTGAACAGCAGTGGGCACTAATAAGACAACACAAATAAACCAACACAGAATAGAGCTGGGTGAACTATTGAATACTTACAGTATGTTATTTTTACCAGATAAGTCAATTAAAATAAACAGAAATTAAGATATTTGAGGTTTACCTGTGCCTTGAGGTTCCAGGTTGCCTTTTCCATCAAGATATGACACATGCACTGCCAATGACACAAAGCAGACATGTCTTTTTTAAAAATGCAAGATAGTAAACTTGAAAACGTTACAGTAATAATACCCGCCATACCTCGAACCATCGTCTCTGCACAGCCTTTGGGGATGTTAGTAGCAAGTGCCAACTCAACCAGATTTATCTCCCGATCCTCAACAAAGAAAAGCTCTCCTTCCTTTAATGGACGGAACGGTAGGGCATCTTGTGCACCATAGCCACAAACAGTCTAAAAAAAAAAAAAAAACAGCAGCAGATGTAATGCTGTTCTACAGATGTTGAAGTGTAACAAACAAACACCACAATGCAAATTAACATTTAAAACTCTTTCAAACAGAATGACGAATATATACCTCAGTATTGCTCCACCGTAGCGCTCTGTTGAAGTCTTCCACGCTCAGCTTCCTTCTCTTTGCATGTCTCATGAACTGTGAGCTGTTCTGTAATGGAACAAAGAGATGAAATGTACAGACTTAATGGCACTTAATTATTACAAATGCTTTAGGAGAATATAAACATGGAGGCAAAATAACATCTACAAAACTTCAGCATGAAACATTTTATAAGACAGCAGCACAAATCAGCACAGCTTTAAAGCAATACTTAGGTGCATGTGAGCATGCATCTCTTATGCAGTAGTATCCATCAGCACAACAAAGAACAAGACATCTACATGTACAAGAGCATGAAATGCATTTGAGATAACAGTTATAATCTGAAATCTGGAATAACAGCACACATTACTATTGCTTTTAATAAGTAATAAGACGGGTGCATGTATGAGAGCATTCAATGCATGTACAATAATCAGTAAAAGCCTCTGAATGACAGTCGTGAATATTTAAGTGACTTGAATGGCCTTGCTGAGACAGTAGAACACATCAGAACAGCTTGCAGAGGACATTAAAACATAGCCATATACAGTAGCATGCAATGCATGAAATTATAATCTATATGGTGAAATCATGAAGTCGTATGTGACCTGTGTTGCCTCTCTGAGGCGGTAGCACACATCCTCCGCCAGCAGAGCTGCCACCTCCTCGCTGAGTTCCACTCCGGTGCTCTCGGCCATTAGTTTGATGGATTCTCGGGGCACCTCCGCGAAGCGCCGTTCCTCTCTCTCTGTCATCTTTACGTTAGTGAGATCACTAAATAAAGACGCTGTAAATTACATTAAAGATTTAGAGCTATAGCGAGAAGGTTGCGCGGCAGCCTCTTTTCAACTCTCTTTAGGCTCACTTAGCACGCTTGTAATCAAAAATGTGGCTAAAAAACATGCACCCTACCTTCCTGTTGACGATTGATGACGTATCAGTTCATATACACGTTACATTTATTTTATTATATTTTACCAGCGTTATATGCCTACATTAGCACAAGCAGCTAAGCTCTCCAGACAGCTTATACAGCACACTGTTGGTGAACTTGTGGGGACGCGCCTGATTGGCTTACAGGGTCTTAGTGCCGCGCATGCGCATGTATTCTGGGTTTAGGTATTTTGACTCATTTTAACGAATCGGTTCACGAAATTATCTTTTATGGTTTCCAAGATCAGTAAACAAAGACAGTGAGGAAAAATGAAAAACATTTTAGATATTTTTGTATCAATATTGATAGTTTGTGGTGTAAAAGGGTCTTAATACCATAGAATACTCAAAGCAGCCATAAGCACACATATATAATCATATTCCCTGACCCCACCCCCAAAAAAAAAAAAATTCAATCTGACATAGCCTCAGTCAATATTACGGTTAATTTTTTTTTTTACAGAATGTTGTTTACCTTATGTTAGTATTAAGTCATTTACCTTATGGACCAAAAAAAAAAAAAAAAAAAAAAAAAAAAAAAAAAAAACCTTGTCATTAGTTAGCGTTACAGTAAAAAAAAAAAATTAAAAAAAAAAAAAACCCAAACAAATCTTTTTAGGAGGTTTTATTGAGAGCAAAGGATGCTGATGTTTTTAAAATAATTTAAGTCATTAAAGTTTTAAAATCCGTAATTTAGAAACATACATAGTCAAATCCTTCATAAATACACCAGTAAAGTGGTCTCAATTTACACTTAAGGGGCTTCATTCAGTCAGTCAAAAATAAGTGGCCTCAGAAGTACAAGACAGACTTGAATTAAAAAAGGCAGTTAAAAATAGGTTGCAAAGAGACACTGTACACAACTAAATAAAAACTGTTAATATAAATTTGGCACAATACAGTCACAGTTAAAGCTCACAGCAGTTAGCTTCTTGGATCATCTTGCCACAGACTTAACAACAGTGGCTTATCCACAGCATCTTGAGGACCAGCATTGGTAACATTCTCCAGCTGCTGGAGCCGAAGGGCCAGGGGGAGCAGAAGGTCATTCAGATGTTGGCTGCTGAAGGTGAAAGCGTTGTTGGCTACTGCTTCTACCGATGGTGGTGTGACTGGACCAGAACCCTCAGGGTACACCGGCGAAGCCAACGCAGACGGAGGGGACGAGGACGGTGGAGATTGTGACGAGCACGCATCTGACACAGGTGAAAGAGATCCCCTATTGGTCATCTGATGAGGCCAGGATGTGTGGGTTGAGTTGACACCTTTGATCGAGTTGGGAAGCCCATGTTGGAATCGACAACGGGTGCCATAGAGACAGAAACCAAAAGCGCTGAAGGTGCGACAGAGGGCACCTCGAGGCTTCCACTCTTGGGACTGTGACATAGGTTGACAGGTTTGCTCTTCCTCTCCACCATCTGATTCTGAACCACCCTCCACATGCAGGAAGTGGCATCTGGTACCAAAGGGGCAAACCCCAAATGCACGAAAGGTACGGCAAGGCACGTTCCTGCACCGTTGACGGACAGGCCTCTGCTCTTTAAGGTTGTGCACAAAGAGACACCGTGTGCCATAGACACAGTAGCCAGCAGTGTGGTAGGTACGGCACAGCTCGGTTTTGTACTTGGGATGACGGGAGGGTACGTGGAGATCATGGAGTCCATGGGCGAACTGGCAGCGTTCGGCATACTTGCAGGTACCTGTCTCAGCATATCGGCTGCACAGTTCTGTCTTATAGCGGGTGGAGCAGAGCCAGGGCGTCATCGGGGGTGATGGGGACTCAACCAGGGGAAGCAAGGCCTTGGCAAGAGACAAGCTCCCACTGGCTAAACCCTCTTCAGGGAAGAAAGCCTCATTCAGGCCTTCAGTGGGGAACAGAAACAGGTTATCTGTACTAGTCTGGGAAGAGAGAGAAAAAGAAAAAAAAAACCATTTTAAACTCACCTACTCCCAAGATCATTTTTAAAAAGCATTTTTACCACTGTCTAGAAATCATAGTAAACTTTGTGAACTACTGCCTAGAAATCAAATATTTATGCATTTTTAGAAATAGTAAAAATTACACTGCCCAAAATCCATTAAAAAAAAAAAAAAAAAACACCACACACACACACACCACACACAATAACATTGCCTACATGTCAGGTCCAGTTACACCTTCTCATTTACCATGGCCTAAAATCACTATCAAGTTTACAACTTAAGTTAATAGAAATGGTAACACATTTCAGTGACTCGAAGTAAAAAGCTACTCTGTATTTTGTTACCCAAGACACTTTAATAATAATTAGACACAGATGTGGACAATAAGAGAATGAAATAGATGACAAGACAAGCTTACCTCAAACATTTTAGACAGCTTTACAAAACTCAACAGCAGCTTAACAAAACTTGGTTGGTTGTCGTTTAAAAAGTGACGCTAAACCCGACTGCACTCCGGACAAACACTTGACTCCGCTGCTCTATTCCAGATGAAAGACGCGGACTACACCCTGTGCCTGGCAAGTCCCACGTACCGAAAACTGTTCGCCCTGTTGTTTTAAAGCTGACCCGGATTCCGTTTCCGCGTCCCCTTTAAAATATGTATCAGCTGTGAAGCGTTCGAATCGTTGAACGTTCGAATCAGCCAATCAGGTTTGGCTTAGGTGCCCCTTAATCTAATTTGGAACTAGTCTGAACTAATGATGGGTTTGTCTGCTGTGGGTGTTTTGAATTTGATCAAATTGGGATATTGCCGGTGACTTGCAGGTTCTACTGGAATAAACATTTGACTAGTAGCTTGTTTTTCGACTTCAAAGGGCGAACTCCGAATATACACACAGGCCCATCCTGTATCAATTACCGCAGCACATCTCGAGTTGTTAATTGAGCGTTTGTCTGTGAAGTGCAGATCAGAGTCTTTGTATTATGCTTATTGTAAGGCTTTAGAGGAGGACATACATTTCCCACAAACAAGCAATGGACCATTGCAATCTTAAATTACGCCACTGACTTTAAAAGGAAACAACCAAATTTGGACATTTCAAACGATTTTATTAGCTATATTAAAAGTTATTAATATATATATATATATATACACACACACACATATTTGGATGTGAAAGTTTTGACTGATTGGACGAGTCTGGCCTTAAATCTAAGTAGAATTTTATATTAATGTGCTTATGGCAAGCCGTTTTAACATTTGATCTATAAACCGCACTAGTACCTAATTTATGTTACTAGTACTTGTTTTTTAGATACTAGTATCTTTTCCATTAAGTACTAGCACTTATTCATTAACTACTAGTTCTTATGTTTTAGGTAGTGTCTTTTGTAAAGTTAGTACATATTCATTAGATACTAGTGCTTATTTATTAGGTACCACTATGTACATAGTCATTGGATACTAGTACATATTATTTAGATACTAGTACTTATTTATTAGATACTAGTACTTATTCATTAGGTACTACTGCTTATTCGAAATGTTACTAGTATGATTTTTTATTTTACTAGTAAATTTTTTAATTGAACTCTACTGTAGCCATTTGGACTAGTGATAACATAAGACGAGTTAAAAAGCAGATCTGGCTAGTAACATAAGAATTGATACTAGTAGTAATTACAAAAGATACTAGTGTCTAATAAATAAGTACTAGTGCCCAATTAATAACTACAAGTATCTATTAAATAGGTACTAGTATCTAATGAATGCTTGCTAGTAATATTTAAGTAGATACTAGTCAATATTGCAATAACTAATATTCAGAAATTAAAAGATGATATAAAGAACAGAATACTACCACCTGTTCATTTGGAGATATCTTCAACCTCATAAAGAACTAGTGAGAATGTATTTGGAGATATCTTAATTCACGGATCTTTACATAAACATGAGTACCTCTCAACCGTCCAATCAGAGTCCACATGACAATACAATACATTAATATGCTGAATAAATTTGATTGTTAAGTAGGGCTAACTGGCTTTGTATGTTAGCCTATCTTGCTTATTGGTGACCATGAAAAAAACAAAACCTGTTGTCCAAATTATTATTACAATAATTTTTGGCCTTTTTCCCAAATAAAGAAAATGTTTGTCTGAAAACCATAAGGTTTGGATTTTGTGTGCCCTGTACAGAACATTAATGTAAAAACATTCAGCGTCTACAGCACCAGTATGCCCTGTACAGAATATCAGGATATATCTGGTCTAAATAGTAGCAACTAAAAAAATAAGAACTAGTTCTATTTTTTCTTAAAAAGAAGAGTATAATGAAAGATAAGAACTAAGAAATCGTAACTAATGAATAAGTACTAATAACTTTACAAAAGACACTAGTAGCTAAAAATAAACACTAGTACCTAAAGAATAAACACTAGTTGCTACTAAGTACTAGTACTTAATGGAAAAGATACTAGTATCTAAAATAAGTACTAGTAGCATTAAAATAGATACTACTATGGTTTATAGAGTAAATGTTAAAATGGCTTTCCATAATGTGCTACCTTAAGTAGATATGTTGTTTGGCAACCCAATAATAAACATAACTTTTAAAGATTGATCTTAATTTATTAAATCAGCAAAGTAAAGCAATTGAGGATATGTGCTGAATTATTTCAACCCTTTGATAGTTCATCCAAAAAAAATAAAAAATTCTGTTATCATTTACTCACCCTTAAGTTGTTCTAAACCTGTATGAGTTTCTCTTTCTTCAGTTGAACATAAAAGACAGAACAGTTGCTGGTCCCCATTAACTTACATAGTATGGGGTAAAATACTATAAAAATAAATGGGGACCAGAAACTCTGCTCAGAAGCATTTTCAAAATATCTTTTATGTTCAGCTGAAGAAAGATAAAACTAATTGTGGGTACAAATGACAGATTTATTTATTTATTTGGGTGAACTCTTTCATTGGCATTCCTTGACATTTTTGGTCTTTATTGGATACCACATTAAATTTTTTATGAATAAAAATGAGGCAATAGCATGTATTTTCTTAAGGTTTTATAACGTGACTCAAAGCACGTTTTCCAGTTTTGTCACAGGCATGTTTTTGGAAATATGCATTTTCAATGTTACATCGGTTAAATCATCTAAAGTTACACAACTGTACAAGCCAACCAGACATTCACACTTTAAAGCCTCATTTTCATTCACAAAAAACAAAAATAAATATGGTGTCTACCATGAATAAGGTCCACTGCAAGTGCAAATAAATCAATACCCATATAGCTGCTCTAAAGAAACATGAAACACTGCCTGATCAGGACCACAAACAAAAGATCTTTATTTTCTTATCACAAGATACATTAAAGGATACAGAGACACTGGAATATTAAAAAAAAGTTTGAGTTGTGAGTTGAAAGAAATTTCTTATTGATATACAAAACTGAAATCCTTCACATCCGTTAATCAAACCCTAAAATCAACCAGTCTTCCCTCCCCCAACTTTACCCCACAATAGAGATCAATGTTAACGTTTACTTTTTTTTTCTCCAAGCTTCGCCAAAACTATGTGGGGTAATGAACCCCCTTCATAAAAAAATGGGTGACAATTAAAAGGGGATGTGTTAACATTTATGTGTCTTTAGTGTGCAGTGCACGCTCCATTTGTTTAAGAAACATTACAAAACCCCTAAATCGGGGGAACGATTTACAATGAAATTTTGTGTTGACTAATCTCAACAAGCCAGGAAGTCTGTCAAAAAAGCCCAACCATTCAGCTCAAAAAGAAAAAGCTTAATCATAAGGCAAAAATATGCATCAATATCAGCCTATAGTTGGGCCATGTCTAAGAAAACTCCAAAACAAACATCTTTTCCATCTCACTGGATCCAGTTTGCACAAAAAAAAAAAAAAAAAAAAAAAAAAAAAAAACTTGAGGGGGAAATATGCATCAATATCAGCCTATAATCGAGTCATTACTAGAAAAACTCAAGAACATCTCTTCCCTCTCATTATCTACAAATGCTAACAATAGCTTCCCAGTAGCCCACAAGACCTTTACAACACAAATGTGAGTGCGTCAACATGTTTGGAAAAAGAGCAGATGTAGAAAACAAACTTTTATGGCTTTGTTCATGATGTCATATGAAAAAGGCTCAATTATTGAGGTACAAAACAGGCCAAACTGATTGCGACATCCAACCACCTCAAACCAAGATTTGCCTTACATTCGTGAACACTTTACTACAACCTGAAGCCTTCCTAAGTCATCAAACGAGTTTTCATACTAAGACCTACAAGACCTATAAATATCACTGACTGGAGTAGCTACACTGCAGGAGATTTGGATCCATGATCACAAAAATAAAAAAAAAAGTTTGAGAAACCAGGTCGCTATCAATAAACACCAACTTGACTGCAGATTTGCTGAAAAGCAAGCAATACTTTTGCTGCAATGCATTTCATGATACCATCTTTCCACAATTCAGCTAGGCCTGAAAGGCTGGAACCACAAGTAATGGCTGAAATAAAATGAGCAGCGCAATCATTTATTTGTTTATGTAGCATGAAAAAGGGTGATTTTTGTTTTTAACAAGCAACCTAAGAAATTAAGAAAATGACGGTAAAAAGACCATGTACTCCCTCATACATTTAAATCCCACTTTCCATACACACAAGAATCAAACTCTGGAAAAATCCTGTTAATATTTATACAAATAACGACACAACTGGAGAAAAATAAAGTGTGCTTTTCCACCATCTTAGAATGAACATGATTTGCTTTCAATTACACGGTTAAAAGGATTTGTAATTAAAAAAAGCAACGGGACAGCAGGGCACCAAACCCTTAAACTATAACACTGGGAGTAAAACGCTATGAAGTGTGGTGTATGCTGGTGTAAGAGTATGCGGTATGTCATCATCCCGAGCACGTGAGTGTGGTGTGCATGTGGGATCTGGGGGGAGACAACAGAAGACGAGGAATAAAGAAGAACAGCTGATGATGGCGGGTTTAACATGCTCTGGCAATGGATGTGGTCTACTGGAACATCGCTCAGTCCTCCAACACGATTGGCTCGCTGGTGCTGGAGGGTATGATGGGTACGGGAAGCGGCCGGGGCGGCACAGGAAGTTTGATTCTGACTGGGAGGTGTGGTTTTCTGGCCACCCGCCTCATCTCGGCCTGAGTGAGGTGTTTCCTCAGGGCTCTGTAAACCACAAATATGTGGAATTAGTCTCAGGAAATCGCAAAAACATGTAGATGGGATGTTTTGGAAACATACCTGGTGTCTTTCGTAGCCACAAACACCACTGGATTCGGAGCATCTCCTTGACTGACCTTCTGCCTCTTAATGACTGACTGGGTGGCTGCTCTCATTCCCAATGCGAATGGTCTTCCATTGGTGGACAAAGAATTACCTCCAGCCTGCAGCCAATGAGAGCGCTTAGATCTGTGTACACTGTGTTCTACCTGCGGGAAGGTTAAAGTGTCTTTGTATGTGAAACTCACATTGTCGAAGGGCCTCTTGCCCAATAGGGCAGATGCGCTCCGAGGCTGGTTAACCTGGTTACGGTTGATAGGGGTTGGAGCACCTCGAGGGGCTTTGAGTTTCAAAGGAGCTTGAACAGCTGAAGAATAAAACGAGCACAATCACTCCAAATGATCAGTTTTCAAATATAACATTGTGCCAAACAGTTGACCTTTACGTCTCATCGTTAAAGGCAATGTGTGTTAATTTTTCCCCATGTTAAAATAGTTTTTCAATCCCTATTTTGGTTTTGATTGAATACTGAAGCCATACCCAATTCTTTAACTATATTGATGAGGGACGGTCGAGGAATAAGGCGGTTCTTCACAGCACTCTTTGCTGCTTTAGGAAGTCTTATCATACCTAAAAAAAGAAAAAGAAACAGTCAAAAAAAAAATCCGGAGATAAAAAAAAAAAAAAAAGCACATTTCTGCTACTGCATAAAATTGAGGGAGAAAACAAGTTTGTATGTTTGCAACTGAATACTCACACTCTGCTTTTACAGCATTGGCATTAATGGAAGCGTAGGGGCGTCGGGCTGCTCGGCGGGACTGCAGGATGTCCTGGCACACCCGACGGGCGATTCGAGTGAGTTTAGTGGTCTGCAGGATAAAGGTCTGCCGATTTTTAGCCAGAAGTTTAGCTCTCCCTGCACTGCTGGTAAACGGGGACATGCCCTGAACCTCTTGGCGGGTCATGTGACCACGTGGAGCTGCATCCTATTGGAAAAATATATGATTATGGTTATGGCAGTTTTATAAATTTATAATTTAGCCACCAAGCTGACTAATGAAACAAACTAAGTTTCTCAATGATTTTTGTATGCATTAAATATTTTAAAATACAGTAAACAGGTACATCAAAAAAAGACAGGGTTAACATACTGAACCAGCTCTTGTGGCGCCCTCTAGTTGAGTAGGGGTCTTAAGACCACCGTACTTCTTCCAGTAAATCCAACAGGATGCACATAGTCGGCACTGCATGTTGGGAGGACCCCATGCATACCACTGCTGGGACTGGGCAGCTGGAGGAGTAGCAAGTCAAACAGATCAATGCATACATTATAATGCACAGAATCAATTGAGCTTATATTTAAATATTTCAGTTCACTCACTGTGGCAACTTTCACAACTGAGGCCTTTCTGGTAGCCAGTGGCACCATTCATGCCAGGTTTACTTCCAGGTGCATTGATCTGGTTGGGGTTGGGTTTGGTACTGAAGGAGAGAACAAAATTTAGATTCTCAAACAGCAGACAAAAATCTATTACAGGAAAGAAGTTGACAAGTTGAAAATTTCTTAATCTAAGAAATGTATACATACAACAGACTAGATAACTAGCTACTTTTCATTCTGTGCTAACATTGTGTTCATTAAGTGTTGCTGAAACATTTGGGGTCAGTAAGAGTTTTTTTTTTTTTTTTTAATAAATTATTGTTTTCATTTAACAATGATTGTTTTCACTCAAACAATGTTTTCATTCAACAATTCATTCAGCAGCGTTCAAAACTGACACTAGAGATTTTAACATTGTTACTGAACACTGTTATTGTTCTTTTGAACTTTCTATTGTTCAAAGCTTTTTTCAAAGAAAATTTTTTATCACAGTTTTGACAAAAATATTAAGCAGCTGTTTTCAACACTGATAAGAAGAAATGCTTCTTGAGCAGCAAATCAGCATATTAAAATGATTTCTGAAGGATCATGTGACACTAAAATACTCCAATAATGGCTCCTTAAACTTCAGCTTTACCATCTCAGAAATAAATTACATTTTAAAATATATTCAAATAGAATACTTATTTTAAATTGTAATAATATTTCACTAAATAAATATTTAAGATCAAATAAATGCAGTGTTCTGAGCATTAGAAACACTTAAAAAAAATTAATCTTTTGAAACTTTAAAACTGTAACCCTCTTTTAAAAAATATGGGATTTGGCTCTTTATTAATGGACACCAATTTGTTGTATTTATTCGCAAAGTGCCACTTGAATTCATAAAAAGAAAAAAAAAAGTGCAGTGTCACTAGATACTCACTAGGTGGGGATGTACACCTGCTTCAGCTTGCTATCAGCCTCTGCTGCCTTTAGTCTTTTCTGGGGAGAAAAACATGGTTTAAATAATATTCATATGCATGCAAAAATGTTCACACATCAATACAAATTTTGTTTTTTAAAAAAAACTCAAAGTTTGTTACCTGCTGGATGTAACGATCAGTAGTCTTCCACATGTAGTAGAACTGGACCACGCTAGCTAATGACTTCCAGGGCAACTGCAGGACAACAAATAAATTCATTTAAATCTTCTGAGCTTTCCCAAATAGTGGAGTGTGTTTGTGAGAGCAAATGCTACAGTACGGCGTTATAAACTCACAAAGTCTTGACGAATGTCGTTGAAGTCTTTGCCGTATTTCTCCAGAGCCTCCTCAAACAGCATGGCTTCTGAGGCGCTCCACTCTTCCATCTCGTCCCTGCACAGCACCGGGCCACCCTGCGGCACCAGCGTCGACATGGCCTTGGCGAGATCATAGCTGTTCTTCTGCAGAGTGTCCATGGCGTGGAACTACAGATAGACAGGACAGTGTGAATATCTGATGTGCATGAAAACTCAGTGAGGTGGCAGTGAATGAATCGCTCTTTCGAGTAGTTAAGGAAGAGATTGTGATTGGATGCTTTCATTCTCTCACCAGCGTGATGTCTCTAGATGCTGCCGCTGCGCTCATGTGCAGACTGGGTTGGCGGATTGAACTGCTGCAGTCTAGTGCACGTGCAAATGTACCAACAGCCCTGAAAGTACACAATATTTGAATTAACATCATGCTAATGAATGAATCTATTTTAAAGCAGCAATAATGGTCAGTCTAAGAGTGAAATACTAACCGTGCCACCACCAGGAACTGATCTATCTGAGGATCCTTCAGCTGGTTATTAGGATCCCAAACCTTTGTCTCAAGCTTCTCCTGCACTCGATTGTCTAAATCACCTGATGAGTGTTGAGTGGGGAAAACACTGTATTAATGATTGGTTTTGAATTAGTGAATCAGTTTTGAATTAGCCGTTCAATATCCAACACCTCTCCCTAAAATGTGTGCTGAAAATATCAATACCAGGATCTGAAGTGCTGATGCAATATTGTGATGAGAATCATGTGTGAGTAGGACACATTGTAAACATTGCAGCTGTTTCAGCATCAGACGTATGATATTGCCACTACTGGAGCTTCTTGAAAATTGAAGTGTTTTTAAACATCAAAATGAAAATTTTTTAGTAACACCAAGGTGTGGAGATGTTAAAATCTTCTGACCTTCAGCCAGTTTGTCAGGGATCTCTGCCTGGTATTTGGACCCCACCCTGATCTCGCCCTGGTCAGCCAGCAGGGTTTTTTGCACTGGGTCAAAGACCAGAGAGTAGAAGAAGCAGTCCTACAGAACAAACACGCACATTATAAAACGCAAACACTTCATGCAGTTGGCCGTTTGATCATTTTAAATTAACAAAGGTGTTCACTTAATTCAACAGAAAAAAAAAACACTAAAATATTAAAAAATATTATTTAATATATATTTAATATTATTTAATTAAAATATTAAAAATATATATATTTAAAACAATACACTACCATTCAAATTGGGATCAGTTTTTTTTTTAATACTTTCATTCAGCATTTATAGTGTTATGAAAGATTTCAGTTTCAAATTATGCTGTTTCTATTCATCAGATAATGTAAAATGTATCATGGTTTACACAAAAATATGAAGTAGCACAACTGTTTTTAACAATGATGATAAGAAATGTTTCTGAAGGATCATGAAGGAAGACTGGAGTAATGGCTGCTGAAAATTCGGCTCTACCATCCCAGGAATAAATTCAATTTTAAATTATATTACATATAAAAACAGTTACTTTAAATTTTAATATTTCACAATGTTACTGTTTTCATTTCTGCATTTTTGTTAAAATAAATGCAGCTTTGGTTTGGCAATTTTTTTAAAGCCAACCCAAAAAAGTAATAATGATGTAAATTCAGTACAACAAATATTACCTTGACATAAATCAATAATAGTTTTTTGTAGTATTGTAGTTTTGTGTAGTAATGAGAGTTGGAGGAAAGAATTACCTTAAAGGGGTCATATGAAGTTGCAAAAAAATAACATTATTTTGTGTATTTGGTGTAATTAATTTTTTTATGTGATTTAAGGTCCAAAAAAAAACACATTTTCCACAATGTACATTATTGTTTCTCCTCTATGCCCCACCTTTCTGAAATGCGTAAATTTTTACAAAGCTCATCGGCCTGAAAAGCGAGATGTGGTGATTGGCCAACTATCCAGTGCGTTGTGATTGGCTGAATACCTCAAGTGTGTGATGGAAATGTTACGCCCCTTACTATACTGTGATGCTGTGTCCCATTCCGACGAGACAAAACCAATAAAACCCATTACAAATGAGGCATTTGTTGCATTCAGTGGGGACATAATTACTGATTATAATGACTTATACTGTGTTTTTACGCGTTGCATATCACGCCACGTAAACATAAAACCATGTCTGCATTTGTGATCAGAGAAATGACAAACAACAAACACTACTCTACACTGCTCAAAACTCACGTTTGAATCATCAGTGGCAAATCCTTTAAATATGAAAATGTACTTACAGGCTATGAGTTAGCATTATTTGTAATAACACCAGCATTGTAGGCTACTGGTTCAGTAAACAGTCCTTGTCCTCCGTAAAATGCGCTACACACATCTGAATATTTGGTTTGAACTGTTTGGAACAGTGTCGTAAATACAACTTAACCCCCTTTTTTTAGTTGTGTCCTCTTTTGGAAGACCAAACAAAGTAGTTTCACTTTCACAACGAAACACACAGCGGCTCCACAACATGACGACGGCAACAAAAATACTAGTGAGAATCAAAGTTACGCCTTCTTTCTTTGCGTGAACATTTGGGTGGCATTATGCAAATCTCCCCACACAGTGACGTAGACATGTGGGGGCGTGTTTAAACAAAGTGTTTTAGGAGGGTGCGGAGGAGTCTTAACTTTTATAAAGAATATCTCTTTGGGTTTGAGACTTTAGTCTTTACAACTTTGGGGATCTTATCTATTCGCGAACAGCTTGTAACACTCCAAACAGAAAGGAAACCTTGAAATTGCATAATATGACCCCTTTAATTCTTATGAAAATATCAATACAAATCTGTTCTTAAAAACAAGCTTCATTTACTTAAAGCATAACAAAATTTTCACTCCTGAAAAAAACAAAAAACACATGACATAACTTTTAACAGATTTCATGAGATTCACTTGTCATGTTATGGCTTGTCTTTCAATCATTGCTTTAGTGATGGTGGTGGTTTTGTGACACTCTATGATAAACCGCACAGTGAGTGCTCTTGTCCTGCAGGTGGACTCTTACCTCTCTCTCTAGGTAGCCAGTTAAAACATCAGTCTCATTCAAAAGTGTGACGTTGCATTTTCCTCTGTAGAAAAACAATAACACGCATGGTATAAATAAGACTATCACTACAAATCAACTGTCTTATATACAGAGTCTGAGTCTGAGCTCTGATGGGATTATACCATTCAATCCAGAGATGTTTGTGTCTGTGAGCGTTGTGAGTGTATTTACCGTATATGTGTGGCCGGGAGAGACTCAAACTGTCGAGACAGGAACAGTTCTCTGTGCTTGAGCTGGTGTTTCTGCTGTTCTGACATTGAAGGCTGCTTGGACTCCTCTTCAAAGTCTCCTAAAATACACACACACGCAAACATATGAGTGTGATGCTAATGGCCATAATTAGCTCTGATGTGAACCAGCTTCCTCTCAGAACACACAGACCAAATCTTAAGTTTACGCATCACTTTAGGTTATTAGTAATGGCTGTGATCAATTTCACACTCATTCAGATACAAGTAACTTAAATATCCTTCATGAGAACTGTTGACTTGTAAGGGAAGTAAACGATGTATGATGCAGATCCAACTCAAAATGACTTGAACTTAAAGCATTTCCAGAACATTACTTTTGACTTTAACACCAATTTGCAACGCTAACAGAGATATTTCTTAAAAAGATGCTCGTGTGAGGTGAGGAGAGTTGGCAGGACTTTATCAGCCGATCTGACCGGACTCCACCCCTGCACAGATCCGAAGGAAACCCTGTCAATGAAGAGGGCGGGATATCAAACCACACCCCTTGCCATTAAACCCTCCTGCCACCCCGGTGGCCCTGCCCCCTCCTTTCTCTCCCCTTGGCCAATGCGTCCCTGCCAGCTTTACTGGGAAACCCTGTGCAATAAACCTGAGGCGCCCATCCCCCCATTGAGCAACAACCCCCCCCATGCACAAGTACGCATTTTAAAAAAAATGCCACAAGCTCGCTTTCACACATGCACAAGCAGACGAGCACTCAAGACACATGTACGACAAATCCATCATAACTGCACACTCTCAGAGCCAAACACACACTCACATACATGCGTTTATAAACACTTTCACTCCTTGACAAAGACAGCAGCCAGACAGTGTTAACCTAGTATTAACCCTTTGAGCACCGTGGCCCGATGGGTCCCATGAAGGCTCTTTTGTTCTGAGAGCACTGGGTGGATGGCAGCTGAGGATAAGCACAGAGGAGCCCATTCAGGGAGGGGGGCAGTTGAAGGAGGAAGATGGGCAGAAGGTAGCGAAGGGAGGAGGTGATGTAAATGGGAGCCCTGATCTTGTGTAACAGGACAGTGCTAGTGCTGTAGAGTGCCACGACAAAGAGGAGGATACGTTCAGTAGTAAACAGACACTGACCTCTCATGACTGCAAAGGATTTGAACGCTAACTCCAGCCCATGCCATTGCAACCTCCTCAACTCAAACCTGACCCTGCTCTGGAACGGTTAGGTAAATGCACTGCATTACAACAGTTTTATGGGAGTTCACGTACACAAAATTTACATATAAATGAACCACTACCTCAGGCATGTTGGAGACAAAAAAATCTTTATCAGACATGTGGCATGTTTGCAGCTGTGTTATACAAATAATTAGGGATGTGCAAAGCTACACATTTTCAAAATCAACTAGTCAGTGGGTTGTCTGAATGACTAATCAAAGCAACCAAAGCACCATCAGATGCATTTCTCAGAGGGCGCTCGCATAGGATGATTTTAAAAATGGAGCACAACAGAGGGCATCAGATTCCAGACATTTTTCGATGTTGAGATTATTAATGAGAATTTGCACCTCTCATTGTGTGGTGCAACGGACAAAGACTATTATCTGTATGTGTGAAGAACAACAACAGCATGAACTGAATTCAAGAACCCACAACAGGACAACTGACAGATACTCAAAAATATATCATATAAGGCTGAATATCAATAGCATTTTAGTGCACAAAACCAACATGGTCCTCAAAGAAGAAAAAAACGATGTGATGATTACGTTTAATGTTAATAAAACCCTTTAAAAATCACTAAATCTACAATTGCTTTACTAGTCGACCATCCTGTCCATTCCTAATTATAATGGAAGTGATCAATTTTGTTTCTTGTGTAGACTGGTGTTCGTCTGCTAGATTCTTCTGTTTTGACCCTGTCGGCACCTGTACCTGCATAGAAATCTCTAGATTTCTGAAGAAGGAAAATGCATGCAATTCAAAACATTCTACAAATGTCCTTTGAGTGTTTATTTAGTAAACAAGTAAATATTTCAGATAATTAGATGACACTCAACCATCAATACAAGAGACTAGTACTACTCCACTGAGACATTTTACCATAAATTAGGCATGAAATAAAAGCTTGTTAATTACTGAAATCTCATGTGAGTGACAGGTTACTGTTAATGGCCCTTTTTTTTTTTTTTATAAATCCCCCAAAATAATAACCCCTTTCTCAGATCAAGCCATTCACAGATTCTGGCCTGGTGTACGTCACACAGACCAAGGCACACAGACCCGCCCTGAGTGAGCGGTCATCTGTCCGTTTCGACACCGGAGCAAGTGTAGACAAGAATGTCTCCTAAGTGATTGCGGTGTTTTGATGTTGGACGTAATAATGAACATAGCAGTCGTCATTTACTCCCAACATCTGAGCCGCTGAAGATTACATTTGTTTTTGAAGGGAATGCACTCCCAGTCTATCTAAATGCGTTTATATTCGCGCAAATCATTCATGATCCAGCTTCAACTCCAGAAGAAGTTTTTTTTTTTTTGCAGTCTTTAGCCCTATTTGGACGGGACTAGTTTTCTAAACTACGTTTGAGTTTCGATTCTTACCACCTGACGTCTGCGATTTTCATGTACCAATTCGGACGAGACTAACATCTCCGTGTTTATTATAGAGGTGGGAGGGTCTGGTTTGTGCATCTGGGCATCACAGAGATCACACGCTCTGTATGCGTGCATTGCATATAATGTTAGTCATTCGGATTGATTACCATTAGTATTATAACACAATAAATACTAAAAACTAAATGGCTAGTATAGCAAAACCATGTTAATGTGTGGTTTCTTTAGTTTAACTTGTTTTTTTTTGTAGTAGGCTAAACCCATGTTTAATTTTCATAAAGGTACATCTGTAATTAAAACAAATTATGTAACTGAGTGCATAAATGAACGGGAGTAATCTTACCTGATGCTGATATTACAATAGCCAGTATTAACAGTTTACGTGATTTGGCTCTTGATTTTATTATTTTTATTATTATTATTATTATTATTATTATTTCTTTGCCGGGAAGCAAATATATCAAACATGCGTGCGGTAAGAGCATCTACGGTAATTCACGTTGGCCAAAACACACAAGGAAACGCGTTGTGAAATAAAATATCGCCGGCAATCACAGACATTCGTATTCGGACAGGATTAGTTTTCTCAGAGGATCACTGAGTTTGCTGAAAAACAGCAGGTAATTTGCTCTGAAATTATTACAGAGGTTGTGTGAGAAAAACACAGACGTGGCAGATTCGGACGGGATTAAAATCACCAAGTACGACTGTGAAACACAGATTCCTCTAACGACCCCCTGTAAAACTAGTCCCGTCCGAAAAGGCTTGCAAATTGCTTTTCCTAATAATGTGCTAGTTAGCAAGATCTGCGATGAATGCAGCTAAAGTTTACGAGAATGGCTTGTCGCCCCACAGAAGAGAGGGGCGGGGTGAGCAGAACTGTTTTTGACAAGGTAAAAGGGATGTTGTTTTACACTACAAGTGAGAAATTTTAACCAAAGTATGTTATAGACTTTTCATAAAGACCCTAAAAAAATCATACCAATTTATGGAAAATGGGCATTTGATGTCCCCTTTAAAGATTATGAGGGCACATGAATTAAGAAAAAAAAATTGTCAGTTTGGATTTTGATTAGTTTAAATCTGTTCAGCATTATTCTACAGTTTTTCATTGTAGAATGTAAATGCTCAACTTCATAGAGGAATATGAGCAACAAAAATCTTAGGATTTTCTTGCAGACATCTGCTTCTATATTAGGACTGAAGACTTCAAATACATAAAATGCATGGTCATATAACATGCAACTTAATTATATATGGATTGATCCTCTTTGGTGCATTAAATGCTGTTCCCAATGCCTTTATAGCTGAAAAATCCTAGTTGGTGTTTCATTGCAAATAGTACATCCACAAAGTGACACCATATCTTTATCTTAAATGTGATGAATAGGCGTGAATTGGAGGAGACTGAAACAGTAAGGTACTCACTTGCATTGCTGTCGGCCAGAGTGTTCAGGTTGGTGGATATATCTCTCCGCCTGAAGAGACAGACCACCTTGGCTTCTACATTTCCATTGGCAGTCGGGGAGACATGCAAAGAGAAACAGTGTTAGAAAGACCATTCACAAAAAAATATCACACAGAGTCATTTTCTCTATGCAGTGTGTAAAGTAAGTGCTTTAAGTGCTCTTACTGTCTTCATGTCATGTACTTGTAAAAACCCACAATTTAAGTGTAACTTTTAAAGTAAAACTTGAACTGAATGATACTGCCTATGATTTACATGCAAGTGCACCAATATTTAAGCTGCCAAGTAAAATGTTGTGAGCCCTATTAATAACTAAACTTCTACTCATTTTCAGCATTGAAAATCAACCACTCTATATGGAAATGAAAACCACATCTTCCTCATTAATGCAACACAGTGTGGGTTAGAGTTGTGTATATTCAAGACAGCACTGAATTCTTACTAATACGTATACATATTGAACACAGACACCACTTCCATTAGTTTACTCATCCTGCTGAGCTTCCTAGCCCTTCGAAATGAGGTTATATAAAGTATTTTAATCCCTGCTCCAGGAAAAATGCCTGTGTCATTCTCAGCATTATGTAAGTCTCTTTCGGCTAGATCTTCATCTCAAACAGCCCAGTGTGAATCAGTAGACAACAGCATGATGGCTGAGCATTAGCAATGCACAACAGAGGGGAGCAGGTGACAGAGACAGTCTGTTATGCTGCCATGAGTGACAGTGCATAAGCAGAGAGCTGGCATATGTCAATCATCCAGGTTCAGTGTAATGTTCAAATCTCTGCACATGCAATTGATGATGTATGATAAATGATTGGTGGACATCAAAAGCACCAACCAATCACAGTTAGTCTAACTCTAGGCTGTAAGAACAGTGACACACCAGATTCATTATGTATGCTGATATATTGGCACTATAGTCATATTGGTCAAAACAGCTCATGGCCAAATAAACAAAAGAAAAAACAACAACAACCGAAATCTGCTTGCATCAAAAAAATTATATTATGTATAAAAAATTATGACAGAATATAATATAACATATTCCAACCTCACCTTGTTGAGTTCTTCTATTCGACGAATCAGATACGGGTTACTGGAGGAGTTTTCAAAATACACATAATCTGCAGTAGACAAAAAAAATAAATCTGTAAGTAATTATAATTTATGTGTGTGTAAAATTATGTTCTGAAACCGAAACTTCTGAATGCATTTGGCCTCAGACCGAAATGGCTTTATAATGATTATTTATTATTTTATTAAATAATGCAAAGTAATTTTGTAAGACTTTTTAATTTAACTCAATTTTAATGATACTGAATTAAAAAAACACAACATACATTTTATTGAAAGTAACAATAAAATTGGACAGATTTTATATTAATATTAGTAACACATTACAATATGGTTCGTTAGTTAACTACTTTAATTAACATGAACAAATAAAAAATACTTCTTCAGCATTTATTCATCTTAGTTAAATGCACTGCGATTCCAGAAAATACATGGGTAATGTGTCCCGGCAATTGTTCCCGGGTTCCTAGATTTTGCCCCTTTCACACTGCCAGTGATTATCCGTAATCGGTGCATGCATTCACACACAACCCATAAAGGTCCCGTAATGACACGTGACATCAGGATGTGACCTGTAATGTACGAGTCGAAAATGCTAGGCACCTTAACTTTCACTTAAGCTGGCGAACGATCTCAGCTTCAGCGTGGATAGTGAGGAACTAACTGATCTCTGCTTCAATACAGTTTGCACATATTTTTTCGCCACGAACATTGATCTGCCTTCAAAACACCTGGTAAGAGTCGCACGATAACGTGCGTCATCACTACGACACACCCTTTACTAGGGCTGGGCGCTATATCTAACGATATGATCATGCGCATCTAGTCAGTAAATCTGGTTCCTTGATTACCGCTAAATCGCCATCACCTGCTTTCAAATGGA
Organism: Cyprinus carpio; assembly: GCF_018340385.1. Taxonomy (NCBI): domain Eukaryota; kingdom Metazoa; phylum Chordata; class Actinopteri; order Cypriniformes; family Cyprinidae; genus Cyprinus; species Cyprinus carpio. The sequence continues at coordinate 9,597,370 of NC_056603.1, forward strand.
GCGGCATTTAATAGACAGAGCCGTAGTTCACTGACAAGGTACGCAATATCGCGTTGATTATCGAAGGCGATTCATCTGGGATAATGAACGCGATATTGCGTAGCTTGTCAGTGATCTACGGCTCTGTCTATTAAATGCCGCTCCATTTGAAAGCAGGTGATGGCGATTTAGCGGTAATCAAGGAACCAGATTTACTGACTAAATGCGCATGATCATATCGTTATATATAGCCCAGCCCTACCCTTTACGGCATTGGTTCTGGCTTTTGTTCACACAGAGCTCGTTCCGGGACTGAACCCAGCAATGTTACTAGGTCCCCAACCCGGGATCAATCCCGGGACGTGTTTGCATTCACACAAAAGGCGATCCGGCAATTTTCTGGGACAAATGTGCAGTGTGAAAGGGGCTTAACTAATGGAACCTTATTGTAAAGTGTTACCTTAATATTAAATATCAATATATTATTTTTATTCAGTTCCATGCAACAGAATCACATAACTTTTTTTAAACTAATTATTCAAATCATGTATAATCCTACAAAGCTATTATTATCAGAGCATCACAAGACAGTAGCATCATTTTGCTATATCAAAATGCTATTTTCGGTGGCCGAAAATTCGGTGCATTTACACAAAAACACACTTACATACACACATACATATACACACACATACATATATATATAATATATATATATATATATATATAAATAAACAAACATTTTTCTATATAAAATGTATACATAAAATGCCAAACACTTTGAGCTACACCAATATTACAAATCTGGACATACCTAAATTCTATAACATTTTGACCAAATTAAACATTAAACAATAAAAAACAAAAAATAAATCAATTGTTTTAAATGCATTTAGACCCAACATTATAATATACAGTGTGAAAATGGCTATTTCAACAGCTAAAGATGGCATTTAATTGCAATTTTAAATGTATGTGTTTAAGTGAACAGATTATAAGAAATGTAATAAAAATGGGAAAATAAGCATGCACAAATACCCAATATCGATCAAAGTAGGGAAAAAAAATCAGCTGATAAATTATATGGAACCAATATGATGTGCATCCTTATTGATCAATGTTAAAACGGGGGTCAGTAACATCTGATCATTAGGACCATTCAGAATCTTAGCAGTACTGTATTCAAATCCAAAGGTGTGGAGAAAAAAAAAAGTGAAGTCCATCACTAAACACATGAACCATCAAATCATTATTGTGCAGAAGTTCCATAACGCAAACCATATATGTGGTGACATGAGCAATGGTATGGGTCAATATTGAGAGAACATACGATGAGGCATGGTCAGCAATGTGTACACAGAACACATCACTTCAGTTATGTAATCACTCTCTCTTCTGATCTGGTCAACTCGGGACATTCTGGTAGACGTTGATCTTTGACCAGACTAATGCTTTCCGTTCTCGCCTCTGCTCAGCCATGTTCTTAAGCCGTGCCGCAAGGGATGAATCAAAATGGAGGTCTCTCTCCCAAGTTCATGAGCTTCATCAATCAGAGAGACAGTAAAGAGAGGCTGGGCCGCATGGATCAATAATTTCCCTCAAGGAAATGCAGGGTCTAGCCATCTGTTCTTCAAGCAGGAAAGTGCTATATTGTTAGCTCATGGCATCTGGTGCTCAGAGACACCTGAAATCCACTGAGGCTTCGAGATACTGACAGGGACAAAAATAGCACACCAACTAAACTTAAAGGTGAAATGTGTATTTTCTGCATTACTAGCCTCACTAAACAATGTATGAGAAGTTTCCTGAGAAACTCTCTGGATAAACAGAACCATTCCCTTGTCAAACTCACAACATCAATTCAGCTAATAATCCTGTCTTGGACTGGTTGGGATGCTCAAACAAACCAGAAACGTCTAGAAGCGTTTATACTTTTTGAGGGAAAAATACCTATGGCTTACTTTGACTTCACTAAGGCTGGGTTTTAAAAAAAATAATTTTCAGGTTAATCACGATACTCATTTGAACATTTTAAGATGCTCATTCTGTGAATAGACAGTGCAAATGCCGGTTTCCAAATATTTCAGTGAATTCTGAGTCCATATTCTATGGATCCCCAAACGACATGCAGAAAAAAAAAAAAAAAAAAAAAAAAAAAAAAAAAAAAAAGATAGCCTATATATAGTCCACAAAATAACAATTTCCTAATTTTATTAATTTGTTCCCTTGTTTCAGTTTAATTGTCCACAAATTAAGAATTTGTTTCCACACAACTTTGTTTCCATATTTTAAGAAATAGTAGCCAAATTGTAAAATTTTCAACCCCTCTATTTGGATTTACTTAAAGGGATAGTTTACCCAAAAATTAAAAATTAATGTTTATCTGCTTACCGCCAGTGCATCCAAGATGTAGGTAACATTGTTTCTTCGGTAGAACACAAATTATGATTTTTTTAACTTCAGGTGTTGCAGTCTCTCAGCAGTACAATGCTTGGTAATGGTAACAGAATCTATGAGAGTAAAAAAACATGCACAGAAAAATCCAAATTAAACCCTGCGGCTGGTGACGATACATTGATGTGTAAAGACACAAAACGATCATCTGTGCAAGAAACTGAACAGTATTTATATAGTTTTATTTATTATTTTTTTTTTACCTCCGATTCACGCAATCTCCGAACTGTTAAAAAAAACTATATAAATACTGTTCAGTTTCTTGCACAGACCAATCGTTTTGTGTCTTTACACATCAATGTATCGTCACAAGCCGCAAGGTTTAATATGGATTTGTCTGTGCATGTTTTTTTTACTCTCATAGATTCTGTTACCATTACCAAGCATTGTACTGCTGAGAGACTGCAACGCCTGATGTTAAAAAAATCATAATTTGTGTTCTACCGAAGAAACAAAGTCACCTACATCTTGGATGCCCGCGGGGTAAGCAGATAAACATCACATTTTCATTTTTGGGTGAACTATCGCTTTAAAAAGAGGGACCAACAGCAATGTGACTGCAATTTAATTAAATGAGGGAACAAATTCTTAAATCATTTATTTCTGTCTGCATATCATTTTTGTGACGCCATAATATTGCAAAATAAATGTAAGTCCAAAATGAGTGGTATTTTAAATCAGCACTTTTGTATATCTCATTTGTTAAAATTAATAACATGCATTACATTTATTGCCATTACATTCCTGTGGCTCAAACAGTAGAGCATAGCCAGCAATGCCAAGGGCTTGTGTTTGATGGGAGCACATGATGCATGAACTGATAAAAGGTACAACTTGCTCTGTTCTAGATACCTGTATAGGAACTGGCCATTTAAAAACCCCATAGTGTAAAGCATTACAAAACGCAGATTTAAATGCAGTCAGTGCATTTTTTTTCAAATGAATCATCTGTCTGGCAGTATATGCACATACAGAGCAGGATGCTCATTTAACAGACCACACGTCACCCGATATATACATCTGCCCACATGCATGCAAGCAGAACTTTCTATTTGCATTACTTGACAAGTATCCTCTTTGCATCTTCATTAGAGGTCTCAATTAACACCCCGTGAAAAACAATGCAAGCTTCACTGAACCAAAACCATCTCAATTATAGTGCTGGTATTAAACACACTTCAGTTCTCTCTTGCTGACAAACAATGTGGTTGCACTTGCCTTGTTCGAACTTAATGCATCACAAAAGAGAGGACAAGCCCTCATCCTTTAGCATGCTTCATGTTTGTTCAAAGAGCAGTGATGAAGATATAATGAGGGAAATCAAATCACATAAAAACCAAGCTTCATTTTACAATGGGTTCTTCAAGTGAATCTAAACCTTCATTACCCACTTTGCTCCAAAACTCCCTATTTTACAATGCAAGAACAATCTGATTTTACACACAGCCTTATTCACTGTTAGAGACATGAGAATTTACTGACATGGCACATTTTGTATTTCATCACGAGGATACAGCTCTCCCTGCACTTCACAATCTGGGTTGTTACAGTAACATTTGCAACAGTAAACTATTGAACACTGTGCCATGTTTTTGCATAGTAGGAGAGCGACATTCAAACCGAGAGTTCGGTGAACACAAGCGGACAAAAATGATATTTCAACATGTATTCTAGTGGTCACCAATATGGACATTTAAAAAACCCATTGCCAATAAACACATCTAGACTGTGTATGAGAGTTGACAGGTATATAACGCCAATATAAGCATAAAATTTAAGCACTGCAAACGAGAGAATAATTCTGAAATGAAAAAATAATTTTACACATTTAAAATGCACTACAAAAGACTGTTAGTTGGTTGGTGTTTTAACACCATGCCAGCTCCCTTGGCTGTTTTCATGGTGTGTAACACATTGAAACAGTATAAAAGAGCAATTTCAAAAAACTCAGGTTTTTAAAGTCTGCTTTAGATAGGAATTCTAAAATAGAATTAGGATTAATTCTGTTTAGAATTTCTTCTAGAGTGCCCTCAGAGTAATTTAATTTCATAAAAGAACTTAATTTAATAAAATGTGTTTAAGAGACAATGGAATCTGGCAAGAAGAGCATATCAGATTATCTTTACTTCATATTAAGTACGGTTGTGTGATTCTGGAATTCGGCATTGTGCATATATGATCAGATCCCAGTGATTCACTACAAAACAATAAAAACAGAAACCATTTATTATCCATTGACATGGTTTGAATGTGAGGTAGCAGTCTATTTTAAGAAAGTGGTGGAGTTTATATATTAATATTAATTATATTAATTAACTCACTCACTTACTTATATGGACTAAATGAATGGAAAAGGAAGGTCTCAGAAAGTCAAGTCATGATATTTTAATTAAAGATTTCAAATGAAATTTAATTTTTTTTTAATTGAAACACTCTAAAAAGTGAAATAACTGAATGTAAGTGAAATACTCTAAAAATAAAATAAAATAAAAATCAATTAAAAAAAAAAAGTTTTTTAAGCAGATACAGCAGAAATGACAGTTATTGGTAGCTACCAGTTTTTCCAAAATGGCCAAATATCGACTAATAATACAGCCTGGCCAATATATCAGTCTAGCACTACTCAGATATTGGGTGATATGTCAGCTTGTCACTAATTCTAGGAAACTCAATGACAAAAACACACCCTGATCAAACAGGCAAACCAAAAACAGAGTGAGGCGACAGTATTTAGTCATAAAGCTTCAGATCACAGAGGTAAAATGTAGGGATGCAAGAGCTTGAGGCCAGAATAGGAGGTCAAGTTCAATGACCTAAACCTGCACCTCCCAAAACACTAGCAAACAGTGCAATAAAATGCATAGCAATCTATGAAAACCCATCAATACAATCCTACTACATAGTATGAGAGCCAGCATCTTAATTGTATGCAACATTTAAAAGGACTGTTTTGAGCAGACGCCTTCCTCTGAACCTAGTCGAGAGTCATAAACTCTGATACATTTTGACAAGCGTGTAATAAGTGAGCTTTTCCTCCAGAACTTCCCATCAAACCCTGCCTGTTCAATCTGCAGCTTCAATAAAGCAATCAGCTGCATCTGCTAAAGCAACACAGCCTGATTGCCGTGACCTATTTACAGCCGATTCCCAGATTTAAGAAAATAAAAGCACTATAATGCGCATGGTCACCATGTCTTGCTGCAGTCAATGATGCTAATGTACATACAATATTATTATAAGGTAAACGGCATTACAATGCACAATGAGGAGCATCTCAGTGACAAAAGATGCTCAAGCATGACACTGTACAGTAGTCTGATGGGCTTCGGGACGGTTGTTTGGTCTGCACCAGAGTGAGATTGCTGTATTCACACCAAGGGGGGAAATGAACTTGAGTTTGATTCAATCGAACCAAACAAGACAGGTGTGAATACACCCCATGTTATCATATTACATCTGCACATGCATGAGCACAGAAATCATTCATGGCCCATACATAAACTTACAGTAGAAGCTACTGAACTGTTTTATTATTGCCCTTTCTTTCTTTTTGGATTGCCTTTAAAATGGACATAACAAAAAAAATAATAATATTAATAATAATAATTAAAAAAACTCTACATTCAGAACCTTGTGATGTTTAACTTGTGTAATTGTGAAACCTATTTTTTGTGTTTATTTAAATATATATATATATATTTTGAAAACCTACATTACAACAGTTTTATAGTCACAAGACAAAAATGACTAAAACAAACCCCTCATGTATTACCGTTTGTAAAACTTTCACAATGGACTATGAAACCATTTCAAACATGAGAATACAAAAAAATATATAAAAATAATCAATTAAAGCTCTTTAAATTTACGTAACTTTATAAATACTGCATTTTTATGTGACTTACTTTATTCTTTATTTACCTTTATTGTTGCCTTTGCATTTTTGTTGTCGTTCCTATTCCTTATTTCACATATTCTGAACTGTACAACAATGCTTTACATTTGGCTAGTTCTTTTTTTTTTGCACATTATTTAACTGTGATTAAATATAATAAATTAACTTAAAGTGCCACTTATGAACTAACTTAAGTCGTTTTTCTGTTCTGAACCACTTACTGTACTCTAAATCTAGGTTCATCAAGTTCAAAACGTTTAAATGATCAAATATCCGTAAAGACAACCCATTCTTCGACCATGTTTCTTGTCAAACAAGTGACAAAAGCGAAAGTCTTTGCATCCCGTTCTGTGAGACTCGCTATAATTGAGCTGTCAGAAGTTTGACAGAATGGCACAGTTCAGGCAACGTGTACGACAGACACTTGAATGAAACTCGACAAAGTGAGTAAAAAGCATCGCAAGTGAATAAACTAACGGAAGGGTTCCCTCATAATTAGCTGATTTGCTTGCGGCGGCGAATTACTTAAAGAAGCAAAACTAAGAACAAAAGAAAGAGTTTGCGAACCGAGGCAAGTTTTCACATCCACGTGAATTTGAAAGTTGAGTTAAATGCATTCATATACATATATAAATATTTAATTTCGAGTTAACCCAAATGCAGCCGTAACGAAACTAGCCTAGCTCGCTTAGCAACGGGGTTCCGCTCATTGTAACTAAGGCGGAAACAGCAGCTCGCGCTAATGCTAATGCTAACCCCCGCGAGCCTGCTGCTAGCGTTAGCCTTAACAATAATACTCACCTCCAACTCGGTACATGTTGGCCGCCATTCTCTCACTCCCCTAAACAAACACAATAATCACGGATTCTCTCGCTGTGTGGATAAAAACGCGTATCCAGAAGTGCTGCTGGTTCTTTATATCCTCGCGTGTACTGGCGTACTTCCCCCCGTTGCGAGACAAAGCCGGGACCCGGCACGGCGCTGCCGCTCTGGCGGGTAAAAGTTTAAAGTTTCCGCTACAATGTTTCTCCGGATGGTAAAAAAATCGCGTCTTTGTTTCGGCGCTGCGATAAAACTCCCATCGAAGCCCCTTCCAGACATTCACACTTCACACGAGCCCTTGATAGCCAGCCTGTCTCTCTCTTTCTCTCTCTCTCACGCCACTCTTCCTCCCATCCTCCGCTCCCTGCTTCATCCTCCTCTTCTTCACCTCCTCTCTGTTTCACGCACACACACATACGGGCGCGCGTGCACGCAACCCCTTCTCCAACGTCATCTTCGGAAGCTCATAACGTCACTTAGAATTCGACAAACTCCCGGGAAACAGAAACTTGAGCTCCGGTAAATAATTACTATTAAAAAATTACTACCACAAGACATTATATAAAGTATTATTATTATTATTATTATTATTATTATTATTATTATTATTATTATTTCTAAGGGGCAGCATGCTGTTATTATAGATTTATTTTGTGGCACCAAGTTAATGTGGAGGGGCTTATCCCACTTCAGAATACAAAATTGAACGTCATTGATAATTATTTATTATTAGAACGAGTTTTGCATTTACATACACGGCTATGCATACATAAATACTGCATAATAAGGATATCAAACTCATTAATCGTTGAATGTCGTTTTTCTTTTTTTCACGATTTATTGTAATTCATAGGTGTACATTGTTTATGTTATTCTGAAAACAACAAATAAAAAAAGAAACAGAAACTTGAGCTTTTAAAAATAAAAATGATTTAAATAAAATGTTTAAATAAAAAGCAGCACCATGAGACTATTGTGCATTTTTATTATTATTATTATTTTGTAATCAGTTGTCAAACAAATAAAAATATAAATTAGCACACACCTTTAGACCTTTTAAAGTTTAATTTCATTAGATTTAAACTAAAAATGAAATTTCTCATATTTTATGCACGTTTGCTATATGATAGCCAGTCGTCCAAACTATCAGAAATGTTCACTTGTGAACATAACGTAGAATCAGGTTAGGATAGTGAAAAGTGGTGCAATACTTCCCTCTATAGACTTACAGACAGCAATACAATCTGTCCTTAAAAAAACCTCTTGCTCCTATTGTCCTCTAGGTGGCGTATCGTAATACTAAAACTGATTCACCTCAGTGACCGTATGAAACCTAAAGCACACACACACAAACATTCTTACTTTAAAATGTATTTATTTGGTTTAAAATAACACAATTTCACATTGTTTAACAAGCTGTAAAAGCTGACTTGATCGATAAAAGACCAGACTTTTGGAAGTTTTTGAACAGAGGACATATTCCTGATTGCAAATAAAGCATTGATTATCCTGCTGCCCATAACAAAATGCTTCACAGAGACATGATTTATGGTTAATAATGTAATAAGACAATTTTGCATATAGTATTTAATGACCGTAACAGCAGATGATTAAAATGAGCATATGAAAAGCAATATGAAGTAAACAAGCACATGTACATGAGTAAAGCATGATACATGTAAAAAGTAGAGATTGATTTCATTTAATAGGTCCTTGTCTCGTGATGTGTTGAAATGTGTTGAAGTGTTGAATTTCACAATTGTCAAAATTCAAAAAATGTTTTGCCAAATGTGTGAATCTAACTAAAACAAAATCAAAAGTAAAGAAAAATGTCATTACAATTTTTATTATAATTGACATATAATTTTTTTTTGCATTAAGAGCATAAACATGTTTAAGACCACCACAATTTTTTAGACTTTTCATAATTTTTTATTATTTTTCCTTTTGATTTTGGAATGCAACGATACATTTCTTTATAAAAAAAAAAAAAAAAAAAAAAAAAAAAAAAAAGGAAATTTCAGACACAGACAGTATATCTTTTTTGGCCATGTCAGTTCATGAAGAAATGTAGGTAGTGAACAGCTATGCATTATTTACGACTTCTCAATGGTAAAACAACACTGTGACATGTTTCACAAAAGTTGGCATAACCTTCCAAATGCCTCATGTCACAGCAGATTGTGCAATGACATATTTCCTCCTTATTTCATTTCCTTTAATATCTTCATGCCTGTTTCTTTATCTTGGTATTCCTGGTATATGTCTCTCTATGTTCCATTCACTGGAGAGCTAGAGGAAGAGCAGACAGAAGAGGAAGAAGCTAGATGTTCTTTGGAATGGTCTCCAGGCGCCGCCCCTTTAACTCGCCACTGGAGGATGCAGGTGTCTTTGCCGCCCATTGACAGAAGGTGACTGTCATTATGTGTGAAACGAACGTTAGTCACATGACTACCATGGCCCTCGTACTTATAACTTGGAGCCTGACAGAGAAATCAGGAAATAAATGATTAATGTCTTGCAGTATAAACAAACACTTTCTCTGACAAATTACCTACAGTAAATATGTGAATTATTAATCTGCATGCAATACATACTACATCAGCTGGCCTGTTATATCAAACTTTAATGCATTGTTAAGCATACTGAGTCTAATGAGATTAACTATTTCATTTTATTTCTATTCTAAAACAATAATTTCTTTGACTCTCAATAAATACATCAGGCAGTGACTGACCTTTGGTTTGGGACAAGGATACTGGAACAAATGAACCTTACAGAAGTCATCAGCTACTGCCACCATACTCTCACTGTGTGATCGACACAAGGCATTGATGTCTGTCCCATCTGATCCCTCGAGCCACACACCTAGACAGTGTTACAGTTCAGAAAGACACTCGACATACACTTACATATGCTTTCAATGCACAGGACTTTGGGGACTCACAACGTTAGGGGAATACACTTAATGCATTTATGAACTAATAATAATAATAAATACATAATATTAATAAATATGATCTAACACATACAGACACTAAGATTTAAAAAAATATATATATATTTTTAACTAATGTACATTGTCTAAATAAAATATGAGTGGCACCTGCCCATGCAGAAGTTCAAAGTGGTCTTCTGTTTTGCTTTTTTAAATGTCAGCATTGGTTATTAAAGCAGGATAGAGTTGATTTTGGACTTTATTAAATTCAGAAGAGTGTATGGTGTGAATGTGCAAATAAAAAAATGAACAAATCAAAAGAAAACCGGCCTCCACTCAAAAAGAGTTTGACTCTTATTCTGGTTTATAGATATGGCTCATTGTGCTACTTCCTTAGCGAGAACCACTTATACCTAAAATCATAACCTTTTTTTTTTCTCTCTCACCCATGACATGGAATCCAAGCACACAGGTATAGGACGCCCACTCTCGATCTTTACTCTCAAACCGGTTCCTCAACAGCTTGCAGCCACTTGCGACATCCCCTTTTTCCACAAACATAAATGTTCCAATGCATTATCATTTATATTACTCATTGTCTTCTTGGAATATGTTTCTGTGTTATGAAACCAAGCGTGCAGTCTTACAGTATAGAATTTCATAATCTCCAGAGTTGGACATGATGTATTTTCCATCTTTGGACCAGTCGAGGTGAGTAATGAAACTGGAGTGCCCCTGTAGTGTTACATACAGGGAATGCATTTTATCTGCACAACTTATTGTGCTTTTTAACAGAAACAGACCGCTATAAAACATTACACACAACAAACCACCATAAAACAGTTTGACATCTTTTAGAGTACGTGACCCAAATGCTTTGCTTACTGTGCACTTTCCGAATCGTGTATAGCGCCGGCCACCCTCAGTGACGTTGTAAATGTAGATGAGGTTGTCATGGGAACCAACTGCCAAAAAGCTGCCATCTGTGTTTTGGTAAGCAGTAAAATATAAATTATCAACTATAAACAGGCTTGCAAAACAATCTGCATGCAGTAAAAGCTGCCACATTGTGCCAGAAAACAAGCTATCAGTTATACATTTACTAAAATGCAATAAGGGTAATTTTCAGAAAAGGTTTAGGGTTCTGTTTTATACTTTGCCCTTTATTATTGTGATTTTGTGGACCTCTGACCTGGTGAGTATCTCATTACAGACAGCTGCTCGTTGCCATCAGTCAGGTCTGACACCACTTCTTTGGTTTGCAGATCCAGTACAACCCATCTAAAAAGGTAAGCGGTTAAAAACCATCATAAAGCCATTAAAAAAGGGGAACATTTCACTGTAAAAAGCTTAATATAAAACTGAAGAGGTAATTGTTATCAGCTGTGTTGTAAATGTTTTACCTTCCAGTACTAAGTCCAACAGAGACAACAGCTCCATTTGGGCTGAAATCAGCACACAGGCCAGATTCCTAAAAGAGATAAAGATTCATGTTAAATTCATCGTCACTTTACAGAGTGTTTACGATAATACTGGTATACATTTTTAAAGGCGCACCAACATAAAAGTTTAAATGAATGAATATTAGTATTTCCAAATATGTTTACAATCAAATGATTTTCAGTGGTGTAAACAAAAACTGTATACTGCATACACTGATGTTCAAATGTTTGGGGTCAGTATACATTTCTCTCTTTTTTGAAAGAAATGGATACATTTAATTAGCAAAAATGCAAGAATTGATCAAAAGTGATAAGGACATTTATAATGTTACAAAATATTTCTATTTCAAAGAAATGCTGTTTTTTGAACTTTCTATTCATTAAAGAATCCTGAAAAAATGCATCATGGTTTTCAGCATTACTAGTAATGAGAGATCTTTCTTGAGCAGCAAATCAGCATATTAGAATGATTTCTGAAAGATCATGTGACACTGAAGACTGGAGTAATGATGCTGAAAATTCAGCTTTATCATCACAGGAATAAATTACATTTAAAAATACTGAAAAAATATATTAGCTTTTAGGATTATTTATATGATTTTAGTTATTAATATATAGAAATATGCAGTTTCATAATATTACTGTTTTTATTGAATATTTGAATCAAACAAATGCAACCTTGCTGAGCATAAGAGACTTCTTTCAAATACATTTTAAATGAATAAATAAATAACCGCAAAATTCTGCACTGTAGTGTTAGTGTGTTGAGACCAAATGAATATATCTTAGTAATGTTCATATTATCAAATACTTTCAGCTGTGTACTTCAGCTCTATTCCAAGCATACTGTACGATGCAGAATCCATACCAACAGGTGTCAGTATAAAATGTAGTATGCAGCCAGTGGCACGTACACACACACACACACACACAAACACAAAAACTTAGTGCGCCTTTAAAACAGTTCATTTTCTGTGATCTCTCTGACCTCTAGTGTTGTGCACCAGTCCAGTTTGTGGTCCTCTGCGTTCCACACACACACTTGACGGTCATTTCCACAGCTAATAAATATGTTCTGAGTGGGGTGTGTGGCCAGACCCCACATTTCATCCACATGACCCTGACAATTCAATAATATTTGTAATTTTGCAGAAGCTGCTTTTAAATTAAATTTATTGAAAAATGTTTTAAAAATGAAATGTATTAAAAAACTATCTTTGCATATAACTCCAATATATCTACCTGTACAATGGCCACAAACCCATCCGAGAATGTTCCTCTTAGGATTGCATTTCGTGTTGTGCCAACGAGCAGTTCCTCTCCATCTACATCTGCAATGGTGCGGACTGCACCAAATTTCTCAGGAATCTGGAAGAGCGAAGGCCATTCAAGACATTTTTGATTTGAAAACTCTATAGTTTAATATACTCACATTGCTGCAACCACACAGTTTCAAAGATGACAGAGATTCACGTCTCACCTCACACTCTCTTTCAGGTGCCAGGTCTGCGCTCCAGCGGATGACCTTGCGGTCCTTGCCGCCACCGCTGAGTATAGCTCCACCCTGCAGGACGCACATAGCGAAAACACTGCCCTCATGAGCACGCGTCTGCTTCATGATCTGAAATGTCTCTGCAAGCAGGGAGAGAAGAAAAAAAGTGGCAAAGTGAATTTGAAAAGATGGACAGTATCTGTAGTTTGTCAAGTAAGTAATAGAGGCTATATTAAAAATGTAGTTAAAAGAAAAGGAAAAATTATTGTACATTGATAGTTAATAATTCTGGCTGATACTGATAAGCTGATGATTTTTTTTTTTTATGTAATGGCCAATATGTTAAATGGACAACATAAAATTCTATAGTGTGTGTGTAAAAAACGGATTATTTAATTTTAGATGAAAACCGATACAGTACTGATAAACATTTTGTATCCCTAGTAATACTTAAAATTTAAAGGGTTAGTTCACCCAAAAATTAAAATTAGGCTGATTTTTACTCACCCCCGAGGCATCCTAGGTGTATATGACTTTCTTCTTTCAGACGAATCCAGTCGGAGTTATATTAAAAATTGTCTTTGATCTTTCAAGCTCTATCATTGCAGTCAGCGGGTGTTGCATTGCTTCAATCCAAAAGATGTGAAATAAAAAGCGCCCTTCCATTAAAAAAAAGTGTCTCGCATGGCTCCGGGGGGTGAACAAAGGCCTCCTGTAGTGAATCGATCTGTTTTTGTAAGAAAAATATCCATATTCAAAACGTAATAATCACTTTAATGTAGCTTGCACTAACAGTTGTACACAGAAGCAGCTCCGGGCGGATGATGTATGAGGTCAGCGCTGCGCATGCGCCGGTGAGTCTCGTGAAAATCAACGTTTGTTTACAGGATCAAAAGAAGCAAAGTTTTCTTACTTTAGCAAAGGAATACCAGTCTCTTCTTTGCTTATATCGAAATCCTCCGACATTTTTCTTTACAAATCCTCCATTTTTAATCACTTCTGAGAGGCGCATGTGTAACGCTGACCTCATACATCATCCGCCCGGAAACTGCTTCGTTTACAACAGTGAGCGCAAGCTAGATTAAAGTGATTATTATGTTTTGAATATGGATATTTCATCGATTCGCTACAGGAGGCCTTTGTTCACCCCCCGGAGCCGTGTGAGACACTTTTTTTAATGGAAGGGCACTTTTTATTTCACGTCTTTTGGATTGAAGCAATTCAACACCCACTGACTGCAATGGTAGAGCTTGAAAGATCAAAGACAATTTTTAATACAACTCCGACTGGATTCATCTGAAAGATGAAAGTCATTTACACCTAGGATGCCTCGGGGGTGAGTAAAACTCAGCCTAAAAAGTATATCAGGCAAAAATTAAGAAATCATTTTGCTTACCCTTTGCTCCTTTTCCTAATGTTTTGGTATCAGCAGCTGATTTTCCCCATGTGAGAATGTTCCCCTCAGAGTCTCCCGTCAACACATCACCCGTAAGACTGAACACGAAGCACAGGACGAACTTGGGCTTTTTGTATTTCTGTTAATGAAACAATGAACAAAATCACCAACCCTAACAAATTCCAAACAATTAATAAATTCATAGTTAAATACATTATGAAGCGGTTCTATCCTTTAATGCTAATCATAGGCTAGTCATAAGGCATATTACAATAAAAAAATTAACTTAAAATGATGATGGTATTACATAGAAATACAACCCAAGGTACATTACCGTTCAAAAGTTTGTGGTTTGATAAGATTTTTTTTTTAAAGATTTTTTGTGTTTTTGAAAGAAGTCAAAAATTTAAATGTAAATATTATTACAATTTTAAAATAACTTTTTATATATTAATGTCTTTAAAATGCAATTTATTCTACTGATGCAAAGCTGAATTTTCAGCCTCATTACTCCAGTCTTCAGTGCCACATGATCCTTTATAAATGATGATTTGGTGCTCAAGAAACATATCTTTTTTTTTTTTTTTTATGTTGAAAACAGTTGTGTTTCTTAAATTTTATTAAACTGTGATACACTTTTTTTCATATATTTTTTTTTTATATTCATTTTATATGATAACTTCACAAAAAAATTGTAATACCATAGTCCATCTTTGTAAGTTGTTTTGTGAGTTGATGTTAATTCATATAATTTCTTCCCATTTTCATGAAGTCAAATTAGTGGCCAAATATGGACTCACTCCAAAGATGCCCTGTTTCTTGGTCAGTGTGCCAGTGCTCATGGTCCAGAAGTAGACGTGAGATTTGCCGCAGGAGATGATGTTGTTGGTGTCTGTTGGGCTGAAGTCCACTGCCAAAATTGCCTCATTAGTGCTCTAAAACACACAAATGGACGCACAGCGTGAAGACATATGGTTTTCCACAGTATATACGACTATGTGCCAATGGCTCTGTGTTATTATAGGAGAAAAGCTGCAATTCAACTTCAAACATCCAGTCAGTCTTCAGCTGCAATAGCAGCTCATGTCAGTTTAATGACAGAAAATGACTGTAATTGTCCTGTGTTATTAAAAAGTGTAATCCAGAAACTGTAAATACATCTTCAAAGCTCTGCAGAAGATATTATCATTGTTTATGTTTTCTAAACTGTTCAGGCTCCTTAACTTGGTTTTGAGTAATCATCTTCACGCACTATTGTTTCCAGAATTTTGTCTCAAACATACATCTGAAGGGCTTGTGGAATTTCTGAATGATATTTATCTCACCACAAACTGACTTTAAAAAAATAAACCAATTCACATTGAAATGAAAATCTAGATGAACTCAGTCAACAAACAGAACTCCCTTGACAAAGCGTCATGCTATTCTAAGTCCAACTGCTTCCTAAATCCATTACTAGCAGTACAGCCCAAAAATAAAACACGAGGAAGAAAAATTACCTCATACAAATGGCCAGTTCTTAAAACGCTCGCAATCACTCACACAAATGTACTGTAAAATATTTAGCCGCTCCCATAGCAACCCCACTCAAACCGCTCGTGCAAAAGAAGGAGGAAACATTTAGGACAAAGGATCCCACAGAGCTAAAAAACCATCCACAATAAAGCTGACGGCTTTATAGAACGCAGGCAGCTGGCTGTAGATTCAGTCAAGAGCTGCTGAAATAATCACTAGGATAATTTATCCTAGAAAGTAAAATTTACTCGGACATGATGGAGGGTCGAACCTAGAATTTGTTTTAGGAAATACTCCGCATGTGCTTGAAAAAATATTGCTAGGCTTCTAATCATGAGAATGTAAACTATATCCGTGTTGCTTCATGTAGATATTGTCTGGTAGGTAGTATATACCGAACATGCATTTCTGTGTGTGTGTGTGTGTGTGTGTGTGTGTGTGATTATGTGTGTGTGAACACACCTTAACTTCAACATGCTTTATGTTTTTATTCCAGTCCCACACAGAAAGCATGTGTTCATTGGAATCGTCGATCACACACAGTAATGTTCCAGCATCCTGTAAAAAAAAAAAAATAATAATAATAATAATACACTACCACTCAAAATCAGAGAATAATTGTTTTTTTCATATTCTTGAAACATGGTTCTTATGCTCATCAAGGCTGCAGTTATTTTTATTAAAAGTGCATTAAGAACAGTAATAATGTGAAATATTATTACAATTTAAAATGTTTGCTATTTTAATACATTTTTAAAATGCAATTCATTTCTGTGATGGCAAACCTGAATTTTCAGCAGCCATTACCATTATAATATGCTGATTACGTGCTTCTTATTATTATCAGTGTTGAAAAAGTAAAAAAAAAAAAAAAAAAAAAAGTTTTTTCAACAGTTGTTTTAAAATTGTGTTAATATTTCACAATATTACTGTTTTTATTTACTGTTTTATTTACTCATTTACTGTTTTTATGTTATTACTGTATTTTCGATCTCATTTGTGAGCATACATACACACACACACACACACACACACACACACACACACACATATATATATATATATTTATATATGTGTGTGTATGCTCACAAATGAGATTGAAAATACAGTAATAACATAAAAACAGTAAATAAGTAAAAGACTTCCACATTTCAATGTTTCTAGTATAGAAATGTTTGTGAAGTAATTTGGATCCTGGATTATAGTATTGTTTTAAATATTTTATAATTATTTATATTCTATATGTTAAATACATGTGAACAACAGTCTATTCTGACTGTCTGCTGTGTTTGAACTGGAAAGAATGCAGAATGGGAAGCAATACTTACTGAACTGGAAAATGTTAGGGCTCCGACACCTCGCTCAAATGTGCCGAGGCCGATCTGTTGCAGTGTCACTAGCGTTTTGGAGTCCCAGATGTGCACAAAGGGCTGAAGAGGCTGACAAAGACACATGCACACACAGAAAGCACACAAAGTTTATTTGTTTGTTTTATTCAAAATTTTAGATTAACATTTTAGGATTAATCTTTTATACGTTTTTTCAGATTTTTCACAATTATGATCATTTTGCCTTTACTGCTTAATTTATCATATTTAACATTATCCAAAGCATCTTACAACAACAAAAAAAAAAGATATATATATCAACTGCAAATGGCCCTGGTCATCAGCAAATAATTTTTTAAAAGTAAAAATATTACAATTGCACATGAGGTCATAAAATCAACATGATAAATAATAGATAACTAATTATGGAATTAGTAAAATGCTGTATAAAATAGTTTTTATATGGCACATAGCACGTCACACCATAATTCTGACTTCCCAAAAGTATTCAGTGTCAAATAACATACAAATTATTTGCCCTGTAAAACTGAAAATACATGATAGGATCACATCTTGGTAATCAGTAAAACGTATTATTCAAACATTTATTCATATGTAAATCTCACCTTGCCATCTTTGTCTACTCCTGCTGTCTGTCCGGATGCTACACGCACCTTGTCTGGGTGGATGGCAAGACTACATGCCAATAAGTAAAAGAAAAAGTAAGAACATGATCAGAAAAAAAATGAGGTGCTCATCTAAATAACACTTCAAACTCACCATCTGACGCAGTCTGTGTGTTTCTGGTAATGTCTTTGCGTTTGGTTTCTGATATGATACAGAACCACCACACATGCAATAAAATAAACTGCTTCTCCAGACGGCAACAGGTAAAGGTTTGCTCGACAGTCCCGTCCCCGGTAACCATAGCTGAAAATTAAAAGGTCAAGGAACATTTGCTAATATGTATTTATTATATAAAGGAAATCTAATTCACTGTGTTTAGCAGCGTGATGTAATATAAGCTTTTAAGAAAAAGATGATTGATACGGTTTCCAAAATAACAGAGAGAACAGGTTTTGTTCCAGACAAAATATACACCCAAAAATTATGAAATTGAGAAAGCATTAGGTCTATGCATTGGAAGAATATGTGCTGTCTTAGTCAATAGTTAGGGGAACTGTCTGCATATTTATCAGCTTAAAACTATAGGTGACTAAGCATGAAACAGATGTATTTAAAAAAATATAGGGTTTATTTTTGGGATTTTTATTTTTTTTTAAACATGAATATAATTTAAATACACAGCATTCTTTTTCCTCTTTTATTAGAATCAGATTTCTTTTTTCTCTCTCTCTCTATATAGATAGACAGATACGTAGTAAAATAATTAATTACATACAAAATAAATATATCATATAAATTATTATATAATATATCAAATTAAAATTTTTTATATAATATAATTCATTCTTTAATTATTATATGAAAGTAAATTAATAAAAACAATTATTCACTTCAATTAATTAAAATGTAATTAGTAACTTAAAGCTTAAAAAGATAAAAGAACTGCTTTAGGATACACCCAATCCAGATCCAGTTTCTGTAAGGGGAGATCCATTCTCAGCTCCTCGTAGTTTAGAATGTTGGAAGGAATGTACATTGTGATTGGTCGTCCACGGATGAACATCTTGATTGACTGACCTGTGAACAAAATTAATGGGAGAATGCACAACATGAAAATTTAAATGACTCTGAGTGGCAATGAGTACTAGAATTCGGATCTGTTAACTTTAAGAATACAATTTATATAACTTAAAAAAAATCGTAATGAATAATTTTTATAAAATTATTTTTAGGCACCAATTACTTAGAACCAAAACCATGATTGAAACCTACTCTGAGTTCCTCTCCTGGACCCCTGAGATCCTGTTAAAAGAGAAAACACAAACAAACATGATCTCTGCAGCTGCAAAACACATCAGGAATTCCTGCAGCCCAGCGGCGCTCCAACTGACTCTACAGGGAGCTCCACTGAGAACACCTCTCTGACTCATCGGTATCATTGTCTGGACCTAGTTCTGGTCTGCACTGAAGGGGAAAACTCTGTTTTTAACAGGGCTTTTTAAATGCAATGAGGCAAGCAAGTCAATCTGTATGTCTACTGCAATGGAATGACAATAAAAGCAACGGCCAGAAACTAATAATCAAAGTCTGTCTCACAACATCACTGACCTTCAAAAATCTTATATAAAATATGGGTTGTTTTGATACAAGAGAAAGCGGTAATATCTCATATTCCTCAGAAGCATCATATGGTTTTGAGTTGAAACCATGTACGACTCCAAAAGGACCCTTATGTCAATGTTATCAGAAGGATGTCGCCCAGGTTACACCGAAACAACATTCCATAAATGTGTCAGTTTCTGCCCCCGAAGGAAAAGCAACTTATGTTTGATGTTGAGCGCAGTCATATTTCAAATTAAACCCCTCATTTACTTTTCCCAGCCATTAAATGCAGGTGAATAAATTATTAAAACGCCACACACACACACAAATGAAACGGTCAAGGCAGTGCTGTGTAAAGGTGGTGTGAATATCTGGCACGCAGGGAAAGGGAAACACACATCCATCATCCTGGACAGAAAACTAGAGTAGTGCGGTTGCATAACCAGCGAGAGTAAGTTTCCAGCGTGAGCACAAACTCTCCTGTGTCTCCCTGCTGAAGGAAACCTGCACCTGTACACGCATAATGAATAAACAAACAAATAAATATATGAAGACTAGACACGAGGCCACTAATGGCTTGTTACAGTAATTATAAGTCGGCTGTGCTGAGAAATGCATGTTTATATGTACAGTGACCTCACTGCACCTCAATGCATTTAGACAGAATCTGATCTCTAAGCTATTTCTATTCTGCTATGAATTTGGTTTTCAATCTGCGGTCCATGAAGTTACTGAAAGGGGTCTGAGGATAGATACACAACCTATTAAAAGTTAGGGGTCAGGAAGATTTATTTATTTAAGAAATTGATACTTGTATTGAGCAAAGATGCATTAAATTGGTCAAAAGTGACTGTAAAACATTTACAATGTTACAGAAGATTTCCACTTCAAATAAATGCTGTTCTTTTCTGCTATAATCAAAGAATCCTGAAAAAAAAGTGTCACTGTTTTCCGTAAAAATATTAAACAGCACAATTGTTTACAACATTGATAATAAGAATAAATGTTTCAAGAGCAGAAAATCAGCATATTAGAATGATTTCAATGTGACACTTAAGATTGGCGTAATGAAGCTATAAATTGAGCTTTGCCCTCACAGAAAAAAAAGTTAAAATATATTGAAATAGAAATTAGTTATTTTAATTTGTAATAAAATTACTAAATATTACAGTTTTTACTGCATTTTGATCAAATAAATGCAACCTTGGTGAGTGTAAGAGTCTTCTTTTAAAAACGTAAAAAATTTAGTGTGAGACCTCATCACCTAGATGGCCATCGACACAAGACCAAAAAAAAAAAAATTCTGTGAGTCCTCCGCAGAGGAGAACGATATAGTTGTGGTTCCTTCGACACACTAGTTTCCTTTTTAATACTGTAAAGCTGCTTTGACACAACCTGTATTGTAAAAAGCACTATAAAAATAACGGTGACTTGACTTGACTAGTGTGCCAAAAGTCAGCTTAGAAAAACTGTCAGGGACGTTTTGCCTCCTAATTGATTTCATTTAAAGTACTACTGCTACAGCAATCAAAGCAGCACTCGTGCATAAATTCACCACCTTCATCAATAAATATCAAGACAATTACTGTCTGCTATGAGCAATGGTCCCATTATTCTGAATCCATAGGTTTATGTGCGAGGTGAGAGATTAAAACAACAATAACAACGTTTATATACAGAGCACATTTAAACACAACCAAGGTTGACCAAAGTGCTTTACAAAGAATAAAACACAAATAACAAATAAGACTTACAAGGAAATCAACAAACAAATAAGATCAGTAAAAACTAAAAAAAAAAAAAAACGGACACATACTAAGGAGTGTTATTCTTTAGATAAGATTTAAAAATACTATTAGATGGGGCAGGCCTGATAAAGGGAGGAAGGCTATTCCTAGTCTTCGGTCCCACAGTAGCGAAAGCACGATCACCACGATTATTAAGTTTAACTCTGGGGACAATGAGTAGGCCAAGTTCACAAGATCTCAAGGTTTTAGACAGGGCATATGGAAGCAGCAAATCAGTTAAGTATTGAGGAGCCAGGTTATTGAGGGCTTTGTAAACAAATAATAAGATTTTAAAAGCAATCCTATACTTGACAGGGAGAACCTAATGCCTAATGCAAGCCTGAATTATGACAAAGCTAGGCTGCTAAGATCAATGCTGCTTAGAAATGCTTGAAAAAGAATAATGAAGAAAAAGGAGAGATGAGAGATGCCTTATTACCTGTACTGGAGATGAGGTCTTTTGCCCGGCTATGGAGACAAACACATCAATTAATTAGTGAATGGCAGAAAGCATACATACATATACATATACATATACATATACATATAAATATAAATATAAAAAAAAAAACATTATTTGAAGCCCCTTACACACTTGCTCCATAATCATTCATTGTACATGCATGTTGTTTCTATAAATTGAGGGACGAGTCATGCAGATTTTCTGCAGAAACCGACAGCATCTCACAGATTGTGCTGATAGAGCTTAAAATATTTATTTACTCTGAAACATTCTATTTTGTGAACGCGCATACTTGAACAGAAGAAAAGTGTCTCTCACCTCTCCAGACTTGGAGATCGTGTAAGTAAGTTTGTAGAGGAGGCCGCTTTCTTAGAAAGCCGCTGTTTGGTCTTTTCTTGGGAGTCTCTGCTTTTCTCACTGTTCCTCCTCACCCTGATCTCAAGAAGAGACATTAGTCAGTCACTGCATGTGGCATTCAAATCAGAAGCACAGAGCTCATGCAAGCAGTCATTAATGCAGATATGAGCATGCTAACATGCAGTAACAAAACTTACATAATAAGCTTCGCATGTTTCGATTTAAGTGTCCCATCAAGTTTGGACATGTGCAGAATTATCAAACCCACAACCCACAATCACCCACAATCATGCAGACAAAACCATGCAAGTAAATTAGATATCAGTGAGTTAATGCAATTGTTTGAGATACAATGAATTTGAACTTATGTGTGTGGGAGTATGAGTCTGTGCTCACTGAGGGATTGTTTCCTTTAGCACACCCTATTTCCTGTTCTTCTGAATACCCTAAGAGGCATCCAATAAAAGCTACATGAAACAGGAAATATCTGTGGTCATGTGATCAATGATGATACTTGTGGTGACAGACAGAGAAGTGAAACTCAGCTGATGGGGGGGGGGGGCTGTCCACTCTTAAATAAAGCTGAATCCTGTCACACTTTACATGGCACATTTTACAAAGCAGCCGAAATGAGCGTTACACCAATGCACTAGCCTGACTGCTCACACAATATTTGACCTAAATTAGACAATATTTGAGGAAGTCTTGTAAATTGAAAATGCACAAATGTTTATTTGAATTAACTGTTTTTGTCTAATTGAATTTTTGTCTTATGTAGGTTACAGTACAAAAGTAAGATTTTTCATATTTTTGAAAGAGGTCTGTAATGCTCAGCAAGGCTGCATTTATTTGATCAAAAATACAGTAAAAACAGCGATATTATGAAACATTATTACAATTTAAAGCAACAGTTTTCCATTAGAAAATATTTTGAAATGCAATTTATTTCTCTGAACATATGTGCCGCTTAATATTTTTTGTGGAAAAGGTTTTTTTCTAAGAATTTTTAAGATGAATAGAAAGTTCATAAGATATTTCATTTATATGAAATAGAATCTTCTGTAAAATTAAAATGTCTACTAACACTTTTGCTAATAAAAGCAAAATTCTTACTCATTGAATGCACATTTTAAAGAAATCATATTCACATATCACAGATATAATATCAAACAAAAATCTTATATCAATAAAGCCAAATTCAAGATTAATTTAGAGCACCTTAAGGCAGAAAACAAGTCTGAACAAGGTAAACTATGTGTTTCCTAACTTTGTTTTTAATGTAACATATGGTCAATGTCCACTTTATCAGTGCATGTAACTTGTCATGCATTTAACATTCAAATTGTGCTAGCATGGTTCATGGTACGCGGTTAGTTTCAGAGTTTGTCTGCATGGAATGTTATTAAAACTGCACATTTGTTTTCATTCAGAAGAGTGATAAGTTGCAGACCACCATCTGAAATAGTCTTAGGGGCCACTATAGGTCATTTTTAACTCTCTGTCAACATAATCTTGCATTATCTTATTCAGTGCCTCACACTGTTCATACTTTATCATGAATTAGTAATTAATTATGAGTAGGGATTTCACACTGAACATCTGTAAACCAAATTCTTAATTGCATGCTTCTCTCATACGCTGAAACTAAACATGGCATGACTGTTTAATGATGCAAGCATTGTTTAGTTTTGCCTGGTGCTCTGTTGCAAAACAATCTGCCGTAGCATTCTAGCACCACATAACTTCGTAAACCTGATGATAACCCTTTTGCTTGACGCCCATGCAAGGATACCAGGAAGAGATGAGGCATAATTATCTGTAAAGCACTGTTTACATGGAACAAGACTTAACATTACATTTGTGAGAACCAAGAAGACATTTACACAAAAGACCACCCAAAGCATGCATGCAGATAAATCAGTCAATGAATCAAGAGATTTCCTTTGTTTAGGAGATTAAGTGAGATTATATGATGGGTTAGTATGATTTCAATGCCTCAATCATGAGCTTTTGTGTTTCTGCAAAACCATGTTACAGACAAGATTCCCAGGAGCTGTTTTGACATATGTACTCAGGCATTTCGACATTCCTGTCACAATGATAGCTTTTCGGCTTTAGCAGTGATCTCATATGTTCCATATTCACCTGAAGGAGAGTAAACGGGTCTCGATGACAATATTATTGCTACATTTACTGCGGAACGCTGTACTATTCTTGCAACTGTGGTAACGGATATGCATACCTATATAAATCAACACTGCAACTGAACAAACACTTGGTGTCAGCTGTCTTCCCTTTTCCCTACTAAAAACCCAAAGCTACAATCTCCAAAACTCTGACATCTGCCACGATAAATCACACAACGTTTCCAAAGAAGTCAAAGCTTAAACTAGATCCAAAAACAAATGTAAAACTCTGTTTGTACAGAGCTTTAAAAGAGCTGAATGAATGCCAGAAGCACATCAATTCAGTCATAGTGCACTTAGGGATACGAACGTGTGTTTCTGGTATTACTTAAGGACCGATACATAGCTGTAGCTCAAACAGTAGATCGTGGCGCTAGAAACGCAAAGGTCATGGGATTGATTCCTAGGAAATGCATGAACTGATCAAATGTATAACTTGAATGCAATGTAAGTCGCTATGGAAATGCCTGCCAAGTGTATAAATCTAAAGGTCAGATAAAACGTTATGCTTTTTAAAAACATTTGCTACAACCTCAAGTAAAATCCGGGCTGACCTAAATTACATACTCCCACTGATTCCTTGACTATCCACTCATGCTTCTGTGTAAATATAGCTCATTCCGGGAGCCAAAACTGGCTCAACAAGCTGTAACTTTGGTTTGTGCAGCAACATAAGCATCAATATTAGGATTAACACCAAAACCAGAAGCAGTGAAATCAAGCAGCCAGCCAATGCTTGACTCCACTTTTAGGGGTCAACGCACAGCATTTTCTCTCCCTCCCGAATGGGGGAGAGTAGGCCTCCGTGTGGGTTGGATGTCGGCTCTTTTGGGGGTGCAGGCGAGGAGGATGTTGGGGTTTGCGGGCATGAGCCCTGGCTGTCCTCGCTGCCTTTGCTCAGTTGTTTCTGAAGGGTTCTGATTGTGGTGGGCTGGATGGCGTCTTCTACTATGGAGCTCCAGGTTTGGTCCTTCCCACTCTCGACTTCATCGACATCTTCCTCCTCTCTGCGGAGCTTGATCAGGGTTTCATCAGCAAACGGGATGCTTTCTGTTAATGCATCCTCCAGGGAGAGAATCTGCGCGGCCTGTGTCAGGGCCAGCGGGACAGTCTCGTGATTTGGGATCCACGGTTCGGTCTGAGCACACCTGTCGCAAGTGCTCGGTTTGTGGCTGGAAATGGTTTTAGCCCCGCCCTCCCCGTTTTCAGCTGTGTTTGAGATATGGCTATAGATACACAAATAAAACACAATGTTTGAGATGAAGAATGTGTCAAAATGCTACTTGTCGGTTAAAGTGAATGAACAGCCCAAAAATGAAAATTCTGTCACCACTTACTTATTCCAAACATCTATGACTTTCTTTCCATGGAACACAAACACAGATATTGCATAATATCCAAAATGCTTTTATGAGGCTATAAAATGTATAAAACAAACAAACAAAAAAAAGCATCAGGAAAGTAGCCCATGAATCTTGCTTGTCAAGTTATTTGAAGCCATATGATAGCATTGTATGAGAAATAGAAGAAAAAAATTACCAATCAGAAAGAAAACAAAGACATTTAAAGCACTATTTCTGAATTCAATGCAAGCACAAACAACTTACATTTTAGTCTTATTTTCACATAAAGCTATCATATGATTTCAAACGATCTCTAAAAATTAAAATGGACTATTTTAATGATAAGTTTACAGCAGTGGTTTTTAAACTTTTTGTCTTGTTGACCCAGTTGTCCGATACAATACTCGAAGACCTGCCCACACGCTGCATTCTAAGATATTTTCAGCATTTCTGCTGTAATTATGACAAAGCTGTTTGGTTTCAAACTTTATTAATAGAAGCTTGGAATATTGATGTATTAAATTAGCCATGATTAATTTTATGATTCTAGAAGTTTCATGAACTGTGTGTACTTCAATAAAAACAACAGTCAATCTATTGGACCCGGCCCCTGGCTGAGAACCACTGGTTTAGAGTGCTATTTGATTTTGGTGTTTTGAGCTCTTCTAGATGTTCTTTTGAATATATTTATTTGTGTTCAGCAGAAGAGTCATGTGGTTTGGAATGACATGAGGGTGAGTAAATGAGGACAGAACTTTCATTTATTAATGAACTATTCCTTCATTACTTTTTGTCACTTGCCAGTGCTACTGGAACCTGGAGAGCCTTGCTCAATGACACAGTGGTGATAGTTCAAGCTTCAGTCATCGCAGGGTTTAAACCTACAACCTTTCAGTTACCAGCCCAACTCTTTAAACCAGAAAACTAACATTACACAGACATGTAGTAAACCTAAAAGAAGAACTGTAATTTACATGTTCTAACATACGAATTAAAAAATCTCATTAAAGTAATTAACACAAACACAAGTAACACAGTTTTCATTGTTTTCTCCTTTTCCCTGGATGCTGTTCAGAATATCCCAAACGTCCAGTTTGCCAACGAATGTTGCTCTGCTTCTTTGTATTAAACATGTGGGCGGCTAGACTGATTTTCACAGAGCTTTTCTTCTCGGAATCAAGAATAGCATCAAAATGTAACTGAATTTTATTTGTGGGTGACAGATATTTTGATAAACAACTGTGACTGTGAGCTAAATTTGTGTTTTCTGTTAACCAGTCTCGTACTGTAACTCCACACATAATGTACTGAAACAGGAAATTGCTGTGTTACCTTTTTAATTCATTATAAACGTAAATAACACTTTCCAGATTCCTCTTTATACCTGTTGGATGTGTGGTGAAATCCATCAAGAGAGCTTGAAGACAGTCTGCAAGATCTAGCGAATCCATCCACATAACAGGACTGATTTAACACTCGGGCTGCAGCAGGGTTCACTGTACACACATACATTTTATATAAGCAAAATAAAATTCTTCATGGCAATAAATTAATTCAGGAAAAACGACGCAATAAAATCTGTTGCAATACATTTAACATACCAATAAAGCTGGAAATATCTTTATATTAGCACAATGAAATAAACTATTCCTTTTACCAGCAATCAGCTGCTGTTTAAGCAGGGGTATCTGTTGGTCGTGGAGGCGGAGTTTACGCAGGGCATCAGCCAATGAGGACTTCAGTAGCGTTATTTCATCTTCCTGTGCTTGGAGGCGCACCTCCATTAAAGATAGCCTGTCAGGAAACTCTGTGCTGCTTTCTGCAGACACATCATCTAGAAAACAACAATGTAAATATAAAGATCACACACACACAAAAAAAACATGTCTTGGACAGATTCTGCACCAAAATAAAAAGAAGATGCACTTTTTAATATCAAAACCAAGGCAGAACAACATACAATATTATTTCATATAACTTAAATATTTTACAGTTTTAATAATATATCATTATCTATTTGCATCACAGTAATGAGACACAGAAAATGTCAACGGTACTAAAAGAAGGATTAGTTTTCTCTATGCAGAATGTTATATTGATTAGTGTATACGTTTCGGTTAAATATTAACTCTTTATAACCTAAAAAGCTTTAATTAAAAAAAAAAAATAGAATACAGCTTCTTGATGCCTTAAATCTTGGAATGTAATAGAAACTACATGAGTGTCATTAAGAGTGCAACTGTTATGGGCTGAATGCTCTGCCTTCTAGGCTTCAACGAATTCTAGGCATCTACTGAATACATGACGTGTTTGTATTTACAAAGGGATAAATGTCTATTCTCTTAGTTACAATAGGCCACACAAAAACAAACACAGATGGGCACATCTATATGCAACATTAAAGGTTTCTCAACTAACTACACATCACTCATCATAAAAGCAGTAATGTTTAAAACTCTAATAAATTTTTTAACCACTGGTTTTAGTTTTGATTCCACTTGTAACAATTGTGAGGGCTGACAAAATGATCTTTTAGCAGGTTAATTTAACCTAGTTTCCAAATTAATTCCTTTCAAATAATTAACATTATGTCAAAATATTTTTTTTTTGTAATTTTTAGATATACAATATATCAGCATTCGCCAATAAACAATATTTTGGGGACCACTACCTAAATGCATGTCAGAAAATCTGCCAATGAGATAAAATTGCAATAAAATAAGCTTTGTTATAAGATTAATCTGTGAAAACGTAAATAAATGGCAGACTTTTCAATCACACACTGGCCTCACCCCAACACGCCCATTTCATTTTGCTTTGATCACCTGGAATTATTGACTAATCTATTTCTGCCACAAGATTTTTTTCAAGCCTGAAGCATTTCCTCTTTAAATGATAACCCTTTACAACCCAAATTACACAGAACTGAGCTACAATAGAAACAACAATTGGTCTTGGACTATTGTCTAGAGTCTAGACAATGCTTTATTTTTAGACAATGCTTTCTTCAAAGGTGTCATGATGTGCCTTAAAGGGGTCACCGGATGCCCATTTTACATAAGTTGATATGATTCTTTAGGGTCTTAATGAAAAGTCTATAACATACTTTGGTTAAAATTTCTCAAGGTAGTGTAAAAAACAATTTTTACCCTGTTAAAATCAGCTCTGTTTTCAGCATGCTGTTCTAGTCTATGTTGCTTTAAATGCTAATGAGCTCTGCTGACCCCGCCCCTCTCTTTCATGGGGTGACAAGCAGACTGCAAACCTCAGCCGTGAAACTTGCTAACTAGCACATATTGGGAAAGGCGATTTGCAAAGATTCATTAATAACCCTTATACTCAATTTTCTGTAGATGAAGCTGGATCACGAATGATTCCCGCAAACCTAAACGCATTTAGGCAGATCGGGGATCGGCCAATTCCCTTAAAAATTTAAAGTAATGTTAATCCTCAGATGTCATGAGTAAACGACGACTGCTATATTCATAATTACATTAAAAAACAAATCACCTCAATTGCTTATTAGCTCAGTCTTTGTAATTAGTAATGACATTTTATCACACTATGAACATAAAACTTTTGTATGCTATTTTAAAGTTTATTCTGGTGCAATGCCTTTAGTTTTAAACACACTTTACTGTTATTATGACTTTTAACATAAAAACATAATTCATTACAAATTAAAAGGATTTTCTGTGAGGTTCCAAATTTATGACATTCCTTTGATCATTAAACAAAATTACAGTCTGACATGATAACTAAATTTCAATCAGATATTAATTTAGCTCTTACAAAGCAAGGGGAGGTATGACCCATTTTATTCAGGCAAGCTGTTGCAAATGATTGCCTTGAGTTCTTTGAAATACAACAGGAAGTGTGCATAACCAAAGGTCCAGACTTCCTGAACCACAAATTGAGGTATGTTGTGCTCTTTCAGAGAGAGACAAAATGAAGCCTAAACCTTAAGCTTTCGCTTTTTCTCATAAATAGTGCTATTCAACGCCTCTGGATGAGAACCCTGACTCCTCTGCGTTCTTCCCACAATGGGTTCATTGAAGATGTGGGACGCTCTCTTCCAGCTAACATGTTTTTCAGTTTCACAAGACCAACCAGAGGCCAAAACCACAAATACACTTAACAGATTTAAACAGGGCCAAACTGCTGCGAGTGCACAGCAGCCACAAATATGGACTAATAGTGAATCTACTAAAAGAACCGGAGCTTCATGATGCACTCTGATACAAATCATTTAATAGCCCTGTTTTTATTAAATAACTTTCATGTCTAACAGATGAAAGTTGAGTCACAGATGGCGATGAGTCACATCTGCGAACAAAAAAAAAAAAAAAAATCACATTATTTACCTGAAACGGATAGTTCACCCCAAAATTACAATACATTGTTTACTCACTCTCACATGGTTTCAAACATGTATAACTTTATTTTGGGTAGGACTAGTCCTTTAAATAGCACTTTTCTTGAAGATTTTACATTACAAAGGGGTTAACAAATACAGGGCTGCAAAGACCATTTAGTCTGACATTTCAACAAATTTCACACAGATCAACACAGACAAGTGAACTACGATGTAGCAACAGATCTACTGTATATTTACATCCACATCAACCTCTGGCTGAACTCCACGTGGCCCAACAGTCTCTTAACAGATGGAAGACAGGCAGATACATGCACAAGAAAGAATCAAACGACTTTTGAGATCTTAAAGATATGACCAAACCACGTTCATGTTAAAACAACAGGGATAATTGTAATGCAGATCTGCCAAGACATCATCATATCATCCCATGCTGATATCAAATATATTTAAACACAGAATATTTACTTTAATGACAAAAATAAATTATTGAATGTTTTATAGGTGAGCTATATAACTATTTAATTTATCTTTTTTTGTGTGTGTGTGGAAAAAATACAACGATAAAATGTAAAAATCTCATGCAATTTTCAAAAAACGCGAAAGAAAAATAAACACAATAAAGCCAGAGGCTTAACTAGATCAAACTTGATCATAATGAAATGTATTTTACATTGAAATTCTGTTGGTCAGCATGCAGTGAAACGTTTTTACCACTCTCCATACATAGAATTAAATTAACCTAATTACAAATTAATATGAATTAGAAATAAAAACTGCAAGTTTACATAAACCAGAAATAGAATTATAAAAATGAACAGAAAATATAACATGTATAATATTATAAATAGTGTTATATTCTAAATGTTATATAGAAAATCTTACACAATGTACAAAATATAATAAAAAAGTACAGTACAATATGAGTACAATTAATCTACACATATTGGAACTGGTGAAACTGTCCAACTTCAGACACATTTTAAATGTGAAGCCTGAATGATGTATACTTTTTGTTTTCAAACAATGGGCCATTAGTTCACTACAGTATTTTGTTCCTTCAAAAAATAAAAAAAGTAAAGAATGCATTAACATTGTTTTCTGCAACTTGCAGTTCTCGCTACCGTAATATGGGAACAGAAATAATTAGCGTCACTTACATGTGCGGTCTGGCCTAAGATTCCAACATTAAGACCACCAATGTTCTCTCTGTTGTAGATTCAGTGCAGTCCCCAAACAAAAGGTCTGAGTTGCCAAGTACTTTGTTTGTCAGTACAGTGAATTGCAGTGTAACACAATATGACCCGACTGGTTTGGACAGTAATCAAAAGAAAGGAACAAAGAAGTGCTCTATTTTTGCATGGTAAGTTCTTCAGTCTAGCTGTGTGTGGAAATTACACAGATCCAATACAGATGCCCACCATTTACAGATCCAAAGTTATAACTCACAGTATTCTCTAAACACCTGTTTGAATGAGAATTACCAAATGGTTAACAATGAGAGACAGATGTCTCAAGAATCCAATCTTTCCACATCAACTTAATCCAGTCGGCCCTTTGATCTGTGAAGTTCCCAAACATTCGGATTGGTGTAACTCTTCACTTCTACACTCTTGAAAATAAAAGTTCTTTATTCAATAGTGTATTTTTTAAGAACTGTTGACTGAATGGTTCTTTGGGGAACCCAAAAAGGTTCTTTTGTTGCATCACTCACTACAAACTCCCCTTTTTAGAACCTATTTTTTATAGTGTAGATCAGAGGCGTCATGCCCATTCAGATTTTTGAGTGGATTTTGAATGCAGCTTCCAAGAGACAAAAAATAGCCGAATAATATTTTCTATATTTTATACAATCACACTAGCATGATTAAATTGTTAAGCGCGTCATATCAGCTTCGAAAATTCAAATCTGCGTTCGCTGGCTGGCGCTAAGCCAGATACAGATGTGTTTTTACAGCACTGCACATTATAACCAATCACACACTATGCTGTTGAGCTTACGAATGCAATGACCAATCAGAGGTGTTCAGATGAGTCATCGCTAAAATACCGGTGTTTTCTGCACTCACTCGCTGTCTGAATACCTCTTTCTAGCGAATTCTCTCGTTACAACAAACTACAGATGTGTGTATGATTCTGTAAGTAAGATATTAATGTTCTTTGCTCTCTTTCTGTATAATGAAAGTGTTATAAGTAGCCTAACTTACAGTGTTTTTATTCATATTTTATTCTTGTTAAATTCACATTAAATATAAAGTCAGTCGTATTAAAAATATGTTATGGCATGACACCCATCTGTTACTTAAGTAAACAGACAGGTTTTTATGTATAGTTAATAGACTTTTAATAGGCTACTTTGACCATCGCCCACTATCAACTAGCATAATCTGTAAAGGTGAGAATCGAGATATTTCATGATATAGTTAATGCAGAATGTTTCGAATAAAAAGGAAAAAATCAATAAGACATCAGTGCTATTTTGGCTGCTGTGTGTCGGTGTCACATGACGACAACATCCCCCCCACTCGTGCCCCCTGAAAAATAATGAGTGCATGACGCCCCGGTGTAGATGAATAGTACATGACAGAACAGAACGTGATGACAATGTGATGTTTCTAAGGTGTTCAGAGCGGTTGTTAGATGCCAAACATCTATTGCTGAATTTACACGGGAAGAGTGGCACAGTCAGAGACACTTCTGAAGTGGTGTTTAGTGTCTTTACACAAACTGTTTAATGCTGCTCTGAGGTGCTCATATATGCATAACTGTATACACTGATACTAATGGCTAAAATGGGTCAAAGCAGACCGAATTTAATCTGCCTTTTATGCGGCATTACATCTTCACACAGAATTTTGAGCAGCCTTAATTAAGCTGTGAAAAGATGCCTATATGATATTCTGCTTCTAAGATATGGCTTAAGTCTCTCTTTCAAGTCAGTCTTTAGGTATTTTTTTTTTTTTACCTATTTTTATCATCCACCATGTGAAAAATCAAGTTTGAAAGCTCAGAAAAGTAATAGCTTACAACAAGCTGTCCAATTTGATGTTTCATATATCTCCGTAGCATAAACGGTGCAAGTTCAGCCCAAGTTTAATACTCGGGGTTTGGTCAAATCACTAACTCTAAGTATGAGCAATAGTAATAGTCAAGCGTGCCTTAGCATGCAACCCTAATAAATCCAGTTTGTAAGCTCAGATGTGACATAAATGTCGGCATTTCAACAGCAAAAAAACTGTTTCAACTTGGTGGTGTTTATGTAAAATGCTGCATGATTATCCAACAGTCTCCAACTAATAAATGCCTTGCTGCTATTATGGTCAAGAAGCACTCATAAAATAAATTATGAGGGTTTGATTTTTTTGATGCACCTTTAAAAATCAAGCCAGCATGTACACAGAAATGCCAAAAAAAAAAATCATTATGTGGCACAGTCTGTCTGCCATTTGAGAAAACAGTGGGCGAGAATGGCAGGGATAGTAACAGACAGTAAAAAAGACTTTAATTGGCCTCCATGAATTTGGAGTACTGTCGTTTTAGAAGCCAAAAGCATGAGGACTTGTCCTCGTGCTTCTGGCTTCTAAAACTGCAGCAGTCTAAAATTTAAAAGTGTCCAGCAGAGTTTTAACATGTTGGCCAAAAGATCGGTCAGTTATATTAACACCAAGCCAGTTTCTTTTTAAGAGTTTCTTAAAGGTCTGTCGGTTGTGCTCTAAGCCACATCTATCAGGCAGCGATTTGAGCAGGCCAAACTGCACTCCTGTGCACATGAGGAATCAATTAGTGGTTTGTGTTCATCTGGGGTTTTTTCTTCCCAAGTTTTTTTTTTTTTCTATTTTCATTTGGTAGTTTTCGCTTTCTCTCTGCAGACGAAAGATTGCAAATGAGTCTTGTAGGTGAGGAAGAATGTCTGAGAGATCTCTCATTCACATTTGTCAGTTTTTCTAAACTAAAATGATTCAAATAAAACTACTGATATGAAATAAAATGTAAATATTGGATGAAAAACTTCAAACGATTAGAAGAAAATGTGAAATGTTGCTTTGGGAATCAACTAAACAAACCCTTAATATTTATTTAATAAATGTGAGAGACATCAGTCTCTACATCCTGTATCTCAGCTGAAAATCTTCAGATAGAGGAGCTTTGAGACTAGTGAAATGAGTCCAGTGAGACTTGCAGAACCAGAGAAGCATACAGTCTGTAAAACTTTATAAACAAAGAGGACTTATTTTGTCGGAAACATTGGGAACATTGAGCACATTTAGAGTCACGTTGATATGAGAGAGAAAGTGACAGAGGAAAAGACTTGCAGAGATGCAGGCACAACATCAAATTTGTAAATTTAACGAAAAAAAAGAGAGAAACCAATCTGGATTTGGCCTGCGTGGTTTCTTTGAAATCAGAGCCAACCCATGTCCCAAATTACATTCCTTTACCCCCCTTTCGTTTCCCTAAGTGTTCTGCTCTCACATTCGTTTTAATGCAACCCATATGCAAAAATGTGTTTATCAGCCATTCTAAACAACAAAAATTATTGTTTGCACAAAAGAAACATCATATAAACATCTCATATATCTTATTTCACCACCATTCAGTAAATATAGGCATTACCACATGAATTTATGGTAATGCAAAAAAATTTGAATTCCACAATTAAACTGCTTTAAGCCAGTGCATTTGCAACCTAATTAAAGATAATCTTATCTAAGACCCTTGAACAGAGTGGACGTTCAGAATAGAGTACTATCACATTGCTTGCCTTACAGCATCACTTTAAAATATTATGAGAAACACTGTGCATTATGCAATGCTACACATACTGTAACTTAATTTTGTTTGTCACATGATTTTTAATATGCAATTAATGTGTAATTTTGTATATAGTTGGCAGTCATACCCAACAATAAGCCAAGAAAGATTCTGGTTTGTTGTGGCACAAAGGCAGGCCAGTTCAAGTGCATTGCTTTGTGGGATTCTGAACTGTTTTCCTGTCTAAAACATAAAAAACACAAATAATTCACACTTTAAAAAACAACGCAGAACAAAGTCAGACAGCTTGGAGTAATTATGATCCCCAAGCAAAAGTGCATGCAGAATCTGCAAGCCCAAATAAAGATGCTCAAATAAATAAAACACTAAAAATAAACGAATCACCGATGAGCGACTGCATCTCAACCATGGTTTACAAAACCATATGCGCCATGCAAAACAGTTATCGGAACCAAGTCTGTGAAGCATTTGGTATCCACTGCCACTCACTGATTATGCAAAACAGTTTCAACGAACCTTGGGATAAATCTGGCCTTGCACAGTTTTAATATTAATCAAAATCGAATATTATAATGTTTGTTTTCACTTTGAGCCATGATATGATAAATGAAAGTATCATAAGGCCTGTGTGGTACTTCTCCACTTCTGTTCGCCCACCTCTCGCTGCTCTCTTTCCTGTCAGCGTTGCGTCGCATCGCTCATGGCTACGGCGAACTTCCTGTACGGCACTGTCCGCCCCTGCATCTTCATTCTTAGTCACAATCACAAATTCTCACCTCCCACAATGAGCCAAAAAGCAAGAGAAAACTTTATACAACCTCCTTCAAATTTTATTTGCAGAAGAAAGAAATATTAACTAGCTGAGAGGCTTTCTTGTGTTTCTCCAAACAAATTCATCAGTTATGTTTATTTGACTCTACAGGATAAACAGAAACAAGTTAGACAGAATCGATCCAAATTTTGAATATGAATTCTGTTATGAATTCAAGTGAGTTATGAAAGAAACATTGTTATGCCTCTCAAAACATGACAGAAACTTAAGCACAAAACATTCACAAAGACAACAAAGAGTAATGAGAAATTCATAGCGTTTAACATGATCTAAGTCAAACTCTGTACACAACCTACATTGTAACAAATGTTTTTCCAAAATTTGAAATGAAACAAAAACTATCGGAGCGCGTATTACAAGAAAACACCATTACAGTTTTTCTACTTCAAAGCTTCAGCTTTAATTCAAAGTGTTTCTTGCCATTTCTTTGTAAAATTTACTTCCAATTTCTGAGTGAAAACTGTTTCCACAGCATTTTTTTTTTAGTGTATGTAGGTGTTTCAAAATGTTTCAAAGATAAGTCATTTTGACAAGTCTCATGAATTGGAAGCCTATGCAAAACTATTTACACTTACATGTCAAAGTTTCAGGATGCACAACAAAGTCATATTTAAAACTGACTTCTGTGTAAATCCAAGCTAATTCTTTAATAATCTGATTCAAAATCTATGCGTTTCCAAAGTGCTCATTTTTCGACATGAGGAAAACCAAACACTCTGACACCATGTCAACTTGTCAATCATTGCATTCGCACCAATTATCTGCTATATCTGTCAATCATCTCTTCTGACATTATGCAGACTTTGAGGCACTTGAGACAGACAGAGAGCCCATCACAGAAACACAAGCTGGGAGAAATTAAGCATCTGTGGTAAAAGCATGAAGCCAGAGGAATGCCTGCATGACATTTACTGCTCTCCACTGGCCCAGCATGTTACCAAACAGTAAACAAAACAAAAGCACATGCGGCGTCACCACTACAGACACCCATTCAACACCGAAGACCTACACTGCGAGCAATGTCACAAACTACAACAATCCAATTATAACCAACAAAGCTGTCTAGACACCAAACACACTATGGCAAGCGGTATAAACATTTACTCATTACAAATGATCAATTATTATGCAACT
Source organism: Cyprinus carpio (assembly GCF_018340385.1). NCBI lineage: Eukaryota > Metazoa > Chordata > Actinopteri > Cypriniformes > Cyprinidae > Cyprinus > Cyprinus carpio. The sequence continues at coordinate 9,634,110 of NC_056603.1, forward strand.
AATACTTACGCTTTAGGACAAGTCAGTACATTTGAAAAGAAAAAGCACAGTTGTAACTAGTGAGGATGAAATACTACTAGCAAATATCAGGGAATATAGCAGGGTACTAGTTAACAATAAATATTTTTTTCTTTTATTTATTGTTATTTAAGATACTAGTTGGTGTTAACAAATATCTGTTAACTTGGCTTGCTATAGGGACTCGAAAAGAGACAGTATGAGTTAACTCTGAAGGCCAACAGAGGAAGTGAGACTTGGATTGCTTGGAATTTTTTTTATTTTTTTTGACGCAATGAACTGCGGCTGTTGTTGTTGTTGTTGGGGGCATTTAAATAAAACTTAAGCATGCTAACAAAACGTATAGAGCAACAGATTGATGCATTTGATATCCAATAGTGCACAAATGGTTGCATATCTCCTGAGGACTAACAAAAAACCTTACAAGTGTTAAATTACAACAGCTTTTCCAGATATTTACCAGCTGAACAAACATCTACACAATACCACAGTTTCGACTGTACCTTTAAAAACATAATCAATTAATATGGGTGAGAAGTTATTCGCTTTAATTTTTAATATCAGTGCCCTCTCTTAAGCCTCAGATAGTTTACTGGTTTCTCATCCTGGGCAGGCCTGCTGGTTTTAGAGGAGTTTTGATCATATCTAGACTTCTCAGCTAACAACCAGTTTGTCTGACCAGGCTAGAAGACCAACTAAGACCAGTTTAGGCTTGTTTAAAATGCTGTCTTATCATCACATAATATCAACTTAACTTACCAGTTTTAATTCAGCAGCAATAACTATATGTTGCAAGAAACTTGTTTAGTATAACCTCTGCTTTGCTAGGGAAGTCTGATAGTGTCAGTAACTGTGTTACACCCTGAAGTTGCCACACACTTCACAATTCTTAGTTAAATAAGTTGTAAAACTTTTGACAGTAAACTAAACTACACATAGATAATAGACTAATTTCACTGGCGCAATTACAAATGCATAGTCAGAAATGTTGTTGCCAAAACGTTTTGCTACAACTAAGATTAGTTAGTTGGTTCTACAACAATTAACTTCACTGGTTAAGCGTTTATATTTATATTTCATAGACATAATAAGTGACAAGACCAACCGTATTTATCAACTCACCGAGACTATTCGTAGATCCATCCATGTCTGAGTCAAACAGTCCTTAAAGGTTTCTCAAATATTGTTTTGTGTTAGTATATCCCATTGGCAGAAACGCAACGCAGATCTCTATGAAGGCTGTCAGCAGCATTGCCGAGAGCAGGCGGGACGCGCGTGGAGCTGCCACTGAGGATTGCAGAAACAGTAAAATCACGAATCCAGGAAATGAACAGAGAGTCTCTCTATCGCATGAGGCAAGTGCAAGAACTCACTCACGGGCTGGATTTAACCCAGGAACCGCGTCCATGTAAAAAGTTGATCGAGAGCGTGCGATTTCTGATTTACCTTTCTAAGTGCACGAGGCGAAACTGAAATGCGTCGCGGTATAGATTCCCCCTCCCAAGCCCCGGTTAAAGATAAAGTAAAACCAGAAGTTTGACAGCTACAGCTGTGGTTTTCATCCAATACCTCTCTGCCATCTAGCGCTGATGTTGTGAATAATACAGCCAGCGCGGAACCGACGCGAGCGTGACGTTCTTCGTAGCGTCTCTGGGGGAAGTTGAAAGACGACGCACCAGGAAACGAGCCGGTGCGTGTTTGAAGGACTCTTGACGGCAGAATGAGATCTGAGTGGAGTGAGTGGTCGTGAGTATTGACGAAGTGTCAATTCGCATTTCTCTGAAGTATGTGATGATTTTATTTTATTATTAAATTTACAGAAAAGTGCTGTAGTAAATGTCACGAAGTGATTATCATTGCATTATAATAATTACTAATAATTACTCTGAAGATTCATATTGTATTAGAAATTACTAATCACTCAAAGACTGATAGACAGACAGACAGACAGACAGATAGATAGATAGACAGATAGATAGATAGACAGACAGATAGATGGATAGATAGATCTAACAATAATGTGCTTATTGCATTATTTAATTTAATTGCTTATTATTTAGATGGCTGGATGGATGTAACAATTTTAGTTAAGCGTTATATCAATAATAATTACTCATTTCTAACACACATATAATTACTGTAACATGGATACATAGATAGATCTAACAATAATGTAATTATTGCATTATTTAATTTAATTGCTAATTAGATAGATAGATAGATAGATAGATAGATCGAACAATAATGTGATTATTAAGCATTATATCATACTCTAACATGGATATATAGATAGATCGAACAATAATGTGATTATTGCATTATTTAATTTAATTGCTAATTAGATAGATAGATAGATAGATAGATAGATAGATAGATAGATAGATAGATAGATCGATCGATCGAACAATAATGTGATTATTAAGCATTATATCACTACTCTAACATGGATATATAGATAGATCGAACAATAATGTGATTATTGCATTATTTTATTTAATTGCTAATTAGGTAGATATAGATAGATAGATAGATAGATAGATAGATAGATAGATAGATCTAACAATAATGTGATTATTGCATTAATTACAGATTGATAAATAGGTAGATATTCATTGCATAAATTATGTACAAACAATTGCATAAATTATTACATAGAAATTATATTGACAGTGATATTTTTCCCTGTTTCCTTTCTATGCTTGTTTCAGCACATTTGTGATTCATCTGCTGTGGTTTGAGATGTCATAATCATGAATGCCCCTCGTCATCTGTTGCGGATCCAGTGTATTGGGCGTGTTGCACGTTTTTTGGGGAAACCTGTACAGCGATTGATCCTACCTGCTGGAGCACATCTGCAAACCCCTAGATCACAGCACAGCTATGGCCAGGTACCTGTTTACCTCTGAATAATGCTGTTTTATAGACTGTGTGCCTGTATTAATGCTCTGTGTTTTTCTGTCCAATTTTCTTAACTTCTGAGGCCATTTCACAGCAGTGCAGTATGCTCCACGAGTCGTCCAAGCCAGACACAGCTTGAAAAGACAGTTGAAGATGAGACGCTCAATAAAGCATCTAATAAAAGTTTAGTCACACATGATGATTTATTTGAGCGAGCTGCTAGAGACTCAAAGACCAAGGCTGATTTTAACAGGGTCGTGGATGTTTTCAGCAAGAAGGACATTCGACGAAGAGGCCATGTGGAGTTTATTTATGCTGCTCTGAAGAAGATGCCAGAATTTGGAGTAGAACAAGACATTACTGTCTACAACAAACTCCTGGATGTGTTTCCAAAAGAGGTGTTTGTTCCACGGAACTTCATTCAGAGGATGTTTAACCACTACCCACGGCAGCAGGAGTGTGGAGTACAGCTGCTGGAGCAGATGGAGAACTATGGTGTGTGTTCGCACTCTTGTTGGAGAGAAAGAAAAACGGATGCATTGCTTTAATGATTTGCCAATTCTTTGTCTTCTTAATATTTCCAGGTCTCATGCCGAATGTAGAGACCAAGGTATTGCTGGCTCAGATATTTGGGGAGAAGAGTCATCCTATGAGGAAGTACCAGCGTATCATGTACTGGTTTCCCAAATTCAAGCACGCAAACCCCTTCCCTGTCCCACATGTGCTCCCCAGTGACCCAGTAGAGCTCGCTCGATTCAGTCTTACCCGGATTGCAGATGACCTGGATGCTAAAATAACAATCTATCAGGTGACTATTAAATCTACAACTTAAAGCAGCATCACACAAGCAGAACCACTATTGTTCAAAAGTTTGGGGTTAGTAAGATCTTTTTGAAAAAAGTATTTTATGCTCAGGCCCAAGGCTGCATTTATTTGATTAAAAATACTGTAAAACACTCCAATTTTGAACTATTCTTATATACAAGATATACAAGAACTGTTTTCTATTTTAATATATTTTAAAATGTATTTTTTCCTGTAATGCAAAGCTGATTTTTCATCAGTCTTTACTTGTATTTTCAGTGTCACATGATCCTTCAGAAATCATTCTAATATGCTGATGTGGTGCTCATTTCTTATTATTATTGATGTTGAAAATAGTTGTGCTGCTTATTATTTTTGTGGAAACTTTGATAATTTTTTTTTTTCATGATTAAGAAACAAAAAAATTGTCCTTGCTGAATAAATTATTTTAAATTATTATTATATAATAAAATAATTTAAAAAAATCATTTTAAATGTTAAATAATATGTAATAAAAAAAAAAAAATATATATATATATATAAAATTTTAAGTACATCTATATACTACTATAGTACTATATATCTTTCTAACACCAGACTGTTCACTTGTAGTGTGTATTTACTGTATCTGGAAATAAAGGCTTTTCAGTCTGATAAATGTGCTTTATTTCACACATTGCAGTATCCGTCAACAGACATCACTGAGACTGGTGAAGAAGTTATGCGTCCCCATATTGTAGGTATGTAGCTTTTACCATTCTGGCAATTGAACTTGAAATTTCAGGAATATTCTGGGTTGAATGTATATCATCTGTACCACAGAAAAAACTAAGAACTCAGTGTGTAAACATAAAATGCTTTGGAGTTCTTTAAAATTGGAGTTATATCCAACTTGTGCAGTATTTAACCTGAAATATTTAACTATAATTTGATCATTGTACTAAGGACCAGTTGTAATGCTTTCATAAGATTTCTATATCATCATACAAAGTGATTGGACATCACTTTTTTTATGTTTTTTTTTTTGTTAATTTTTAAATGCTTCTTGGCATAAAAGGGACTTTGGATACTGTTTGTGAAATTAATTAAGCAAAACAAAACTATCTTTTATGTTATCAGGTATCCAAAGTCCAGATCAGCGCTCCCTTCTGTCCAAACACAATCCCTGCAGGCCTGTGTTTGTCGAAGGCCCGTTTCCACTGTGGCTCAGAAAGACTTGTGTTCATTATTACCTACTCAGGGCAGACCCTACCCCGCCTGAGGAAAAGGTACAGTAATTGGGCTAATGATGGAATTTCATGAAAGTCAACATATCAGAATGATTTCTGAAGGATCATGTGAAACTGGAAACTAGAGTAATGGCTGCTGAAAATTAAACTTGGCCAGTATAGGAATAAATTACATAACAATAAATAACAGTTATTCACAATGTTACTGTTTTACTATATTTTTGATCAAACAAATACAGCCTTGGTGAGGATAAGAGACTTCTTAAAAAAGAAAAAAATCTTAATTTTTCCAAACTTAGTAGTGTAATACTTTAAAGAATACAACAATACCTAATAAATAAATTAAGACTTCATTCTTAAAGAATATGCATTCCAGGTTATGTACTGGCATCTTCTTTTCCTGTAGGTTGAGGAAGAGTTTGACCCTGAGATGATTGGTCCAGAGCAGAGTCTCTTCTACCCTCAGCGAGTGGAGCTCGAGCTGGAAAGAGACATGGGTGATGATTTCAGTTTCAGTGTGGATGATGGTGAGACTCGTATTGCTTTGTCAACATGATTTGAATAAAATGGTTTGCATATCACCAGACACATACAATGCTGTCTGTTCATTTGATCCTGCAGTGGAAGAGGGGGCGGTTTACGCCATGTGTATGGCTGGTCAGGGAGACCAGGCTACTCTCTCTCAGTGGATTTCTGGTCTACAGGAGACCTGTCCCATATTAGGCCAGATCCCTACAGTGTTCCGTCTGGATTCTGGACCCAGAGAACTGCAAACCTCGTCGGGTGCTCAGCAAACCCCTGAGCAGGAGGTTGAAACAGAACAAAGTATCGAAGAGGAGCCACTACTCTCACAAAGAGTGAAACAGTGAGAGCCATGCCAATGGAGGTGCGTCTTAAGAAGACTGATTGTGGGAGTTTTAAATCAATCTAATATGATGAACCTTATATTTTATTTAGTTACCAGATAATGATTTATGTCTGGTCTATTACACACTATTCTTGAGTTGAGATCTGACTACAGTATGCAGAGTTGCTCTATGATGTGTAAATATGCCATAAACTGATTTGGCAGTGCAATAAAACATACATTTCTCCAATATATTGATTGCGTGGGCATTTTGTACTATAATTATGATTGTTTTAAGTTGATAAGTAGTTCAGAACAATTTTAGTTTCACCATTCTAAGCAAAAGTAGACCTATATCATAGCCAAATCTCTATGCAATCAATGCAACATCTTTGTCATAAAAAGGTGCATGTAATGCTAAACTATATGTTAAGTGAATTAACATTTAAAATTACAGACAAGCAAACAAAGTGTGCAAAAGGTTTTATTTATTTAAAAGATTTAACCTAAAACAGATGTGGACTGAACGTTTTACTTATCCTAGGTGTAGACTGTAAAGACTAACAAACTATGTTTGCTAAACCATATATATAATATTTGATGATTCTCATCCTTGTGCTTTTTTTTTGAGACGTGGTCTGTGTATAACCAAACATTAACACCACACTCACATCATTTATAAGGTTAACTAGTAATTAACTACAAGGACTTCAAATTATGGTGGATATGAATTACATTTGATTCCATAGTATTTTATAAACTGAAGAAGAAGGTCTATTCAAAACAAATTCTTAAGTGGAAAAAAAACAAAGTCAAAGTACAAAATAAAATTATATATTATGTAGTGCAACAATTACAAAAAGAAAATGTGTTGCAAAATGTTTTGAAAAGTGTATAAACTGTACAGAAATAATAATAAAAAAAAATACAAGCTCAAAATGCAGTTCTTTAGATTACAGAATAACATGCCAGTTGTTTGTGTGTGTGTGTGTGTGTGTGAGAATGCTTTTATTGATGGATCTTATTTTGTAACCTGATTTAAAGTTTTTGTAAATGCACTGTTTGGAGTATTACCAGAATTTAAAAGTACAGTTAATGAGGCTCAGTAGTGAGAAATACTGATCTCTTACATGACTGATGGGACTTACAAAGTAAATGTTCTAAATCTTAAAATGTTCTAAATGTAAAAAATCTTTAAGACATGAAGTTAGGTTTTAGTGAATGTCAGCGCCGGAGACCATGTCAACAAGATGAGCCCAAGAGACAGATCCCCTGCGAAAACCTCGTCAACTAGACGGCCATCGGGACGAGACGGGTCTTGTCTGTCAGCCACCTATCAGTTCACTCAAAGTCTTCGGCCTCGACCTTGGCTTCAATTTTGACCGGGCAGGTTAAATTCAATTCTGAAAAATTCACAAGATTGATAATTCACAAAATCAAATAATTGATTCACAAAATCAATTATTTAATATTTTCAAAGCCAGACTGAATGTAGATTTTCCTGTTACCTGTAGAAGCTCTGCATCGCTGTTGAAGCTGGTGGGTGATGAAGTGCTCTCGGACTGCCACCTGTTTATCCCAGGCATCAAGAATGCCTTGACGTTCAAGGTCTCCCAATGATAGTGTATCAGGATGCGCCTCCTCAATATGAGCCTTCACGCCTTCCACACTCACAGAGTACTGCTGCTCACCACAAACCATACACACCAACAACGGGTTGACAGGATCAAAGTCCATGAGGTAGACATTTCTCCACTCTGCCTGTGATAAAGGTCCCTCCATTGCTTCATTTGGTGCAAAGCTTGACTCCTCTCAAACAGAAGATGTTGGTAATGTCAGTAAACAAATAGTCATTTAAACTGTTTGGTGAAGTGTGTGTTAGAAAATTCATTAAAAATAACCTTTGAGTGCAGGTTGACATGGTTCAGCAAAGTAGCCAAGTTGGTCTTCTAAAGTTACACTGTTTGGAAAAGAAGCCAACATTAATGTCTTTTCAGCATATTAATATGATTTCTGTAGGATCATGTAACAGTGAAGAATTGCTATTGAAAAATCAGATTTGCTCTCACAGGAATAAATTACATTGAAAAATATATTCAAATAGAAAATAGTTAATTTAAACTAATAATATTTGACAATATTACAGTTTTTATAAATGCAGCCTTTGTGAGCATAGACTACTTTTATTATTAAAACCTATATTATACTAATATTATTGAAAAAATGTACTTACCTCTGAACTACTGCTGAGCAGAGACTGGTGGAGTTCTGACTCTAGGAAGATTAAAGAAAAAAGTAAAAAAAAAAAAAAAGGTTATAAGTTCACGTATATGTAAATGCTCTGAGTGACTTGAGGCTGGGAAGATGACAACAATTCTCAAACAATCTGAGAAAGTGCTACTTAATTGGACAAACCAAATTTAGACGTTTCCGCCATGGCATTTTTAACCTAAAATAATCACACAGTTTAACCCTTAAATCCATTCTGAGGAGGTTCAATCATTTGAGAAACTGGAGAAAGGAACAATGAAAATATTCAGTCAATTGGTATAAAAACTCTGCCATCTCACCATCTTCATCTAAAGTATTAGTAATCTAAAATCAGCAAGCTGTGAGAAGGCTGGTGATCTTAAATGCTAAAATAAATGTTCATATCTTTTACATGCTTGTTTCAGAAATGTATTTTGAAGAAAACCAACTTTCCTTATTTGAATCCTAATCAATTACAAAACTCTCCACCATCATGTAGTCCTACATTTTTTTCCTATGTTTTGCATGTCCCTACAGTATGCTGGTGCACAGATATGCCTGGAGGCACGGGGGCCTCACACAGGGCCTCTGTACACTGCCACAAGTCAAAAGAGTCCTCCAAAATGTTTCTGTGATATTCTAGTGCTGAGGTATGGCTGGGGCCCCATATGGGGCCCTGTGAACACTGCTCCAATTCAAAAGAACCTACTCCCAGTTGTCTGTGAATTTCTGGTGCTTAGATATAACTGGGGCCCCCAGGGGACATAAAGCATGTAGTGTTATTATTACAGCGTTTTGGTATACTGTGATGTCTGGTTCTCAGTATAAACTCGCCTTCATGTAATTCCAAACCTGTATGACTTTCTTTCTTCTGTGGAACACATAAGCAACATATATTGAAAGTCAGTGGTCAGTGTTTTGGACCCTATTGACTTTGTATGAGCAAAAAGAGTTGAAACATCCTGCAAAATCTCTTTTTGTGTGTGTTCTGTAGAAGAAACAAAGTCATGACGGTTTGAAACAAAAAAGAGATGAGGAAATGATGACCTGTTTAGATGAATGAACCACTGATAGTGAAGATCAGATCAGTTTGCACAGCACTGTGCAAACCACAAATTGGTTCAACAGATCTGTCACACAAGTAAACAACTGCATAATCAGTGGGCTGCACTGCATGGGTCTCGCAGTCCCACTCAAACTCATAGCGGTGCTGTACTTTTGTCTGTTTTAGAACAATCTGTAAATGAGGGGGATGTTACTGCTGACAGTGTATTGCAGGATTTTTGCTCATACATGATTGTGCTTTTATTTGGGGCCTTTTCTCTGTCTGCAATTACATTACTTTTCAAAAATTCGGGGTTGGTAAGGTTTTTGAAAGAAGTCTCTTATGCAAACCAAGGCTGCATTCATTTAATTAAAATACAGTAAAAACAGTTATATTCTAAAATATTCTCACACTATAAAATAACAGTTTTCTATTTTAATATATTTGTAATTTATTCCTGTTATTCCTGTTCATATTATTGTAATTTATTATTGTTTTGTTGGAGATGATTTTTTTTCAGTAGTTTTTTTCAGTTTTTTATTTTAAATTGGTTTTATTTTGGAACTTAATTTTCTGTAAAACTGCTTTGCAATGAATTGTATCGTGAAACGCGTTATACAAACAAACTTGAATTTAATTGAACATGATCCTTAAGAAATCATTCTAATATGCTGATTTGCTACACAAGATCCATTTATTATCAATGTTTAGTGGAAATTTTTTTTTCAGGATTCTTTTAAAAGTTCAAAAGAACAGCATTTATGTGAAACAGAAATATTTTGTAACATTATAAATATCTTTGCTGTCCAAAAAAATAATAATCTTACTGACCCCAAACTTCTTAATGGTACTGCACATAAATAAAACCAATAAATCTATACGGTCTAAAAAATAATTACCTGTAAATCCTGGCCATGTGGAGGGACCATCATCTGGCGTAGCTTTCTCTCATGCGCTGCCTTTCTAGCTCTCTGCTCCTGTTTCTTGATCCTCCACTGCATGCGTCTTCTACGTATAACCTCCTCAGGATCTACTTTTGGATTTGGCGTTGCCACTATTTGGCTTCTATCACATCTTGATTTATCTGTATGCTGTGTCTCTGGACCAGAAGGCTTGGTGCACCTGCTTGTTTTTTTCTGAATGGGGATCTGTCTGCATGTGGAAGTGTCCTGGGACATGGCTTGCATGAGAGTTGTGCTTCGTGTTTTCTTCTGGGGAATCTGAGAAACGCAATAGTTCATATGGCACACATTTAATAATTCACATTATTACCAATTACTTCCCATGACATTCAAATATCAATGCAACTCACCTGTGGCAGATTACGAAGAACTGCATGTTTGGTTGCATCTTTGCTGGCTTTTCTAGCCCGCTGTTGTCTTTTCTTTAACCGCCAATACTCTCTCTTTCGTTGAAGCTCATCACTTTCACTAAGCTGTTGCTTTTGCAAGGTCTGTGAAGGGTAGGACTGCTTGGGATTTGCTCCATCATCACTGAACTTCTGAGGTTGCAGAGCCACTGGAGAAATGGCACGACTTCCGTCTGTAGCCTCTTGACATACGTTATGAGTGTTACAATGACTCGTGTTTTCAAAAGTTGATGCCTGAGCACTCAATTTGATATCTTTAAGGCTTGTGTCTTTTAAAATGTCACACTGTAATAAGATGTTTTGTTGTAAGGTAAGACTTGGCTTTGCATCTTCAGATGTAAAAAGGTCATCTTTAGTCAACGGAAGAGGCTCATTTTCACACTTAACATGCATTTTGTTGGCATTATTTTCTTCTGGTGTGTAAAGCGATTCCTCCAGGAGCTTCTTCATGGAAGCAACAGCCTGAAGAGTGGTGGCATGATGGTCCACAGCTGTTGGAGGCTCAATGTGTGATTCTAAGGATGCACAAGGTGAAGGTTTGCTGCTATTAACACTGATGCAGGGAATTATTTCTGGGATGGAAAACACAGTTTGTATAGTGGGATAGACATGCTCTTCTTTTATAGGCATTGGGGCACTGGTAGAGGAGTGACAAACTGTTGTGGTGATAGATGAAGTAATACTTTGCCTATGGTTTGACTTCTTGTTTTGCTCTCTCTGCTTTAACACAGAAACCTTCGACCTAAGCAGACCATTTCCAAGTCGGGCAGCTTGACTAGCCCTTTGCTCTCGTTTCTTTATCCTCCAATACTCCCTCAAACGGGCGACCCTTTCTTCTTCTGTTGGGGTTTCAGACTGGATGGTGACTGTCATACTGCCCATAACTGCACCTCTGGTTAACCTAGACTGTACTAGAGAGTTTTGGTGAGCATTAGTAGAATAACTAGAAATGTTGCATGGAGCGGAATCTAGCTTTGTGACTGCAGGAGCATCTGAATATTGGGGAGAATTTACTTGAACCTGAAGTTTTACTTTTCCAATGCATTTCACACTGGAAATGTCTTGACTTGTAGGTAGGGAAGCTTTAGGAGATGTCCTCGAAATGGAGACTGTCACTGTGCCATCTTCTTTGATAAAACCACCAATGGTATCTGAGGAAATTGCAAATGCACTTGCTTTGCTCGCTTGAACTCCACACGGCTGATTAAAACTGTTATAGGAGTGTCTCCCATGATGCTTTAGTGCGTCTCGTTCCTTCAGTCGTGCTTTCAATGCCATAGACAGCCTTGCTCTCTGCTCACGTTTCTTAATTCTCCAGTATTCTTTCTGCCTGGCATGGCGATCCTCGGGAGTCTCAACTTTGGAAGCACCAAGGGTGGATTTCCTCATTTGGTTTTGAAAACGTTTCTTTTGAGTAAGTGCAAATTTCTGTACTTTGGATTTGGATTTACTTGAGGATGACTGCAAAATACCAGATGTTAAGGATGCATGGTTTGGTTTAGGACTCTGAACATGTAGTTGTGTTGTCCGAGAACCATTAAATTTTGCTTCCAGCGACTGCTGATTAAGGGATACAAGGTTAGAGTTGAGGCTGATTCCTTTCAAGGCCTTACTGTAAGTAGGAGACGAAGCATGCATGATACCAACAGATAAAGGTTGTCCTTGTCTGAGACTCCCTTCTCGGTCCCGGGCCAGCTTTGCAGCACGCTTTGCTCTCTGTTCCCGCTTTTTGATACGCCAGTTCTCTCTACGCTTAGCAACCATCTCTTCTTCAGTCACAGCCACTCCCGTGTTGTGCTTTGAAGCAAAGGCACATGTCCTTCTCTTAGTGATAGGACTCTGGTTTTCATGAACCTTACATTCTGCAGAGGTCAAGGGTCTAAGTGAGTTCTGAGGCTTATTTTGGTGTCTGTGCACTGGTAAAACCATGGATCCATGGCTTTGCAGAGATGTTGTTAATTGCTTGCCATTTAGGGATGACATTCCCGTTTTTGATTTTGGAGCATGAGTATTGTTTGGATTCAAATCGATGCATGTTGTAGGCACTGAATGTACTGTAGGGCAGAGAGATTCAGCTGTTGAAGCATTTGTTTTTGATGACCCTGTATCTGAGGGCTTTATTTTTTTATTGGCCATTACACCCTTCAGGGTATTTGTGCTTGTTTCTGGGTACTGAGGTAAGACATGGTTGAGCTTGGTCCTTTGAAACCATCTCGCTTTTTGGCATGGCACCATATTAATATTACTCTCAGATACTAATAGACCTGAGCTGAAGGAGTTTTTAGGAGAATCAGCATCTTGCCGTTTGAATGAAACATTATGATTATGTAGAGAGGGAACATTGTTGGCTTCACTAACAACAGACATGCGCAAGCCCAGATTTTCATTTCCAATCTTGTTTTTGGTAGATGACTTTCTTGCCCTCTGCTCTCTTTTCTTGCTCCTCCAATATTCCCTTTTGCGGGCGATAGTGGCATCATCAAACTCTGCTGCTGGTTGATAACGACGTTTAGAGGAAGTCTTGCTGGACATGGCTGCTGTTTGGTTACACCATCATTATACTAATGTCAGCCGCTGGAGTAAGTCTTCTTAGGCTTGGCAAAACCTGCTCTAAACAGGGTTATCTGTGGGGTCACATCTTTATGTGAAGCAGTCTCTCAAGGTCTTTTTGTTTAGATGGATTTTGCATCCAGTGCTTGATTCAAACTGTCCATTTTTCTGAAAAACCAAGAGTAGTTGACCTTTAGGGGAAACAAAATGCATATTAAATAATTGATCTGATGATTGATGAGATGCATTATCAACTCATGTTCTTTAACACAAACCAATCTTTTATAGCCTATGCTTGAGGCGGCTACACTTCAGCAACAATAAAATGACAATAAAACAAAATAAAACCATCAACATAAAATATATCTAAAATAGGAACAATTTTAAAATAAATAAAAATTGCATTTATATGATACATGCAAATAAATATCACTGGATGGTAAAAAAAAAAAACTAACAAAAAAAAAAACAAATGCAAATACACAAGCCACACATAACTTTCAAATTGTATAAGAATTCAAACTATATAAAGTCTACATTAATACATAAATAACGCCCAATAATTAAAACTAGCAGATTAAGAGTTAAAAATAGTGGGCATTAAATGGCCCCTATGCTGGAAGACGGGGCCCTAGAGAGCACTTTGTTGGGTGTTGTGACAGAATCCCTAATTGTGATTCATATGTGATCATAAAGCAACAACAGACAACGTCCAGGGGCCCCTGTAGTCTTCCAAAGGCATGGCTGGGACTCAGAAAAGGGGCCCTCAAGTACATATTGGGTTTTGGTACATGCACATTTAGTCATTCAGCAGACCCTTTTATCCAAAGTGACCTACAAATTAGGAACAGTGCAAGCAATTTATCATAAGAGTAATATATGCAGTAGACAATGAAAAGTGCACCCTTAAGTAGTACATGTAGATACAAGAAATAAGAGAATGATGCCCTCTATCCATGTGGGGGAAGGGGATGTATGGGGCCCTGAGGGAATGTGCCCCACATGCTGTGTCTTCAATGCTGATATAAATTTATAGGAACATCAAGCACAGACATGCAAGCATTGACATCAATTCAATTTAGATCTGTGCTACAGAGCAAGTAGGAACAATCGTTTTTCAATCATTTTTTTCACAAATTGTTCTTCAGTCTTCAAAAAATATCTGAAGACAAGTCACACTTGGTCCGCAACCATTACCAAGTTACTTCCAATCTTATCACCATCTTAGTACTAGCCTATGCTTTACAAGCCAACTTTTGAAATTTTGTATTGCAGCATTTTTAGTCACTGTCTCCCTACAATTTATCATACTGTAGTATTGCTCATTTGCAAGTCACTCTGTATAAAAAACAAGCAAATATGAATATGAATAAATGTAAATATCAGTGCTAGAGTGTCACACATCGAGCTCCCAAGTGATTTCTTCTTTTCATATCTTACAGATTCTTCTGGACTAATGTTTTGGTGCATTTTTGGAGCTTGATAGTCTCTGCGTCTACGTTAACTGTATCAAAGAGAGCAGCCTGCACACTCTACAAGATAGGTTTTTCACATATTCCACATAAGAAAGAAAATCATACAGGTTTAATTCAACATGATCGTAAGTAAACAATTCCCGATTTTTATTCAACTACTCATTTTCTAACATTACAACTGCTATGCATTGCTAAACAACGGGGCTTTTTACAAAACTATTTGAATTGAACGCATACAAATATGCGTATAAGAATAAAATGTGAAGTAAATGATAACAAACTAAAACAGAGCCCAAAGGTGGTACAAACACGTTGCTGTCACTTTAAATCTTATCTCACAATCACAAGATGACGATTCATCCGTCTAACTCTGGCGTTTTGTGTTGACACTGCAATGGCAGCGCGTGCTTATTTATAGAAAATGCATATTTAAAAAGCATCCTAGCGCAAAAATTGGGTTGTTTTTATTGAAAAGGTGTTGGTTTTCTCTGTGACAGAGACAATGTTGTCTTCCCCATCTGCCCTCCTGAGCTGCGGTCTGTGTGTGTGTCTGTCAGTCTGTCTGTCAGCTCGTGGACTGTCGTGTCCTTAAAGTAAACGACGTCATGACGACATCGAGTGCGCGAAGCATGCGTTTGTTTTACCTTGTAAATGTACTTAACTTTCTTTAAGCTCAGTCTCAGGACACTGAAGTCGGGTCGCTTCCCGTTGCAGCCTTTCTTTCTATCGGTGCCTTGACAACGGTAAAAATACCAGGATGTAGGAACTTACTGCATGTGCGTGGACGGATAGGGTCTTAAAGCAGTCCATCCCTCCTTAAAACACAAGAACGTTCTGCATAAAAAAAAAAAGAAGAAGAAAAAAAAAGAAGACTTAGTGGTATTTTTTAGTTTTCAAATTTTTTAGTTTAATATTTAAGTATTTAAAAATAACCGGTATTTTTTAGTTTTCAAATTTTTTAGTTTTACACACAAAGATGCCCTATATAGTGTCCCTCATGAAAACAATTGTTAAAACGATGGCTTTTACATATACCAATATATACTTTGGATAATATATATTTATATATCTATATATATATATATATATCTATTTATGCCAAATATAATTTTGGTATTGTTCAAGCCATGTTTACAATACATATCGTTTATATATATATTAATATTTATATATACTATTATATACTATATATATAGAATATATATATATAAATTATATATAATTAATAATATATAATATATGCATATTATGCCAAGTATAATTTTGGTTTTGTGTTAAAGCCATCGTATTTAAAAATAACCGGTACACGAATTACACACAAAAAGATGCCCTATGTGTCCCTCATGAAAACAATGTAAACGATGGCTTTAACAATACCAAATTATACTTTATAAAATATATATATATATATATATATATATATATATATTATGCCAAAGTATAATTTGGTATTGTTAAAGGTATTGTTTTATATATATTATATATAATATATATATTATATATTATATATATATATATATATATATATTATGCCAAAGTATAATTTGGTATTGTTAAAGCCATCGTTTACATATACATATCGTTTTTATATATATATAATATATATATATATATATATATATATATATATATATATATATATATATATATATATATATATATTAACATTAAATAATTTTTAAAAATACAGATGCAAACCTGTTGAAAAATGTAACAAATGTATGTTTATTCTAATATTGAACACAATTTAATTGTTAAAATTTCAATTTTACAATAAATACACAAGGATACATGCACAAGTTTAAGAAACACATACAAATATCAGTAATATGAATAATATGTCATTTCATGTAGAATAACTGTATTTTCCCAAAACAAAAAAAAATGTCTGTAAATAAATGTGCCAATCAAAACTATTTCATCATTCATGAATTAAATGGCATGTACAAAATGCACAATTCTGGTTACAATCTTGTGTAAAATATAAAATAAAACCTTCAAAATGGGCCCCATGCTGCACCCGTCACTACATCACAGCCGCTACTGTCTCTTTAAATTTACCCAGGAGCCCCTAAAGGAGCCCCAGGGGCCCCTAGCTCGGCTCTCCACCCTGAAGACAAGCAGAACATCTAAATACAAACAGGAGTCCGCTTAAAAGTCACCGAGCATATGATCTGCACTCCATCTTCGATCTAAATGCGACTTGTGTCGTCTCGTAAAGTTAAGTTAACTCAAAGCAAACTGCGGCGAGGCTTCAGTGCAGAGACAGACACTGCTCACACTGTAATGGGTGAGTGCGTGTTTCAGACATTTAGTCAACCACCCGACGAATGCATCTACGAAATCCTCCGGTTGTGACATTTCTACGTACAAAAGGTGCGTATCCTGTACGTTTAAATCACGTAACACAGGTATGGATGAAGCGGAGTCCAAAGAGTCGGTGCACAAATCTGAGCAGACAGAATCTCGCTCATTAATAATGAAAGCTGAGGAAGAGGAGGCGACACAGCAGCGGGGGACCTCGGGGGACCTCTCAGCAGGTACATGTTGTGTTAGGCATTTCACTTTGACTATTAGATCGATGGCTCTCTCTTGGAAATGTTAAGACCCGTGGCGAACAATAGCATGCAGCGGCATGGCCCCTAATCTTTCGGGCTCCACTATAAACAAAGGCAAAATAACCATGCTGCATCTGTATACGTGATGCGCTGTCGTCACCTAGCGGAAGTACGCGGTACTGCACCATGCCGCTGCCCCCTTCTTGTGCTAAAACTGGGCCTGCGGAAATACATTTTCACTTTGATATCCGTTTAAATCGTGCTTAATTATTATTTGCGTTACTATTTTTCTTAAATGAAAAGTTATTTGAATATTTTACAATTTTGAGACTGAATTCTGAGACTACTACCAGTTGTAGTAAAAATAACAATTAGATATATGATGACAGATTATAATATACATTTTATAATTCATTATAACATTTTTTATTATTGAATATGAACTATAAATAAATAATTAGTATATCCTAAAATATGCGAAATACCAAATAATTTGCATATTTCTCAGATTAAGTTAATTTCAGTTACAATATTTGACAATGACTTTTAGCCTATCAGCAACAGACTAATGCTAAAATAATAATAATAATAATAATGTTAAAATATATGAATGTATACATATATGCTGACTGATTATTTGTAGGTTTATGCAAAATAAATGTACTTTAATATTTGTCGTTAATATTTTTAAAATATTTTTTCTGAAATGTCTGATGAGATAACTTTGTTGTCTTTTGAGATCAGCAATATAAAAACTAAAATATTACTACCGCTTAATATTTACAGTAATAGTGATTTGAATATGCGCTGACAGATTTTTAATAGATTTATGCACAAATTGGCTTGTAGACAAAAACACTTTAACATTACATAACATTTTATAATAATCATGACAACCGTTTTAATATTTGTAATATATATTAAATATAAATAAAACAAAATACAGAATCATTTTCATATTTTAAAATTCCACAATACAAAATTTTCACATTTTCCTATAAAGTTTCTAACTTTAGAATGACCTTTAGTCTATCAGCAAGTGTCCTATTTTAGTAATAATAATAAATAAATATTTTTTGTGCAGTATAACATATTGTATGTTCAGAATATATCTATACATGTTTTTTTTTTTTTTTTTTTTTTTTTTACATTTATGCACAAAAATTGCTGACAGAAATACATTTTCACTTCATATTCATCTTCATCATTTTATATTTCCCTGTAAATGGAAACAATGGAATAATTTCACATTATACCTCATTAGTGACACTCTCTTTCTGTGTCCTCCACAGGTCAAGAGGACATGAGCAATGGTCTCACATCTCATAACAGCCAGGACGTTCCTGTCACCTCTGTATGCTCCCCAGGCACCAGTTACTGGTGTATCTCTGAGAGCACAGACTCTCCTTTCCTTCTGTCTCCAATCCCAGGACCATCTACAAAAGCCCCTCCTCCATCAAAGCACACACCTGGCCGAGACCACCGGCGCTATTACCATGAGTACTGGCGCAGCGAGTACCTCATGGACTTCGAGCCACAGAGACAAGGGATGATCTGCATGGTGTGTGGCAGTTCACTGGCCACCCTGAAGTTAAGCACCATCAAGAGGCACATCAATCAGAAGCATCCGTACTCGCTGCTGTGGACCGAGTCCGATAAAGATGTGATCCGGTCGGGATGGGAGAGTCATTTGAACCGAGAAAACAGCCAGCCGTTGTGTCCCGATCCAGATGTTCCTCCAGAGTCACAGGAGATTCTGGATGTTAACAGGCTCTCCACAGGTCTGTGTTTATATTTCTTTGTGCTGCTTTGTGTTTGTGTGAAATGTCTGAATCACATGAAACCTGACAAAACGTGTTAAGGTTCACCCCAAAAAAATCAATAATATTTTGCTTAAAGAAAATGTAAAATCTTTTGAGAAAAATACAGATATTTTGCCATCTAATATTATTTTCATGAGATAATTTTTTTTATGCTAATTCGCCTAACCCTAATTATCATGACTCGATTCGATAGAAATATCAATTATAAATATTATAAACAAATGAATATAATTTTAAAAGTACAAAAGTTATACAAATATTTTAATATGTCTATATGTCATGCTCTTTAAAGCCTTTAATGTATACTAAGATTTGTATTTTTTTAATTAATTAAAAATTATTTTGTCTGTGCAGGACTATTTTCATTACTGTAATAATAAGAAATAAAAACTAAAATATCTAAACATCTGGATGGAATACAGTAATGAGATTTTAATGGGAAATGTGTTTAAATCTCATAAAAATAATGCCACAATTCAAAAACCTAAAACTTTTGACATTTTATATACAATTATTTTTTTATCTCTATTTAGTTCTTTTTTTATATTGTATTGTAGCACCTTGAATATGAGAAAAATAATAATTTAATAAATTTTAAATTTATTTACATTTTATTATTATTATTATTTTAGCTCTTCTTGAGACGTTTACTTTTATATTGTATTGTAGCACTTTGAGTATGAGAAATGCACATTATAAATAAGATGCATTATTTTTTTTCATTTCAGAACATTAAATTAACATCAATTTATTATTATTATTACTACGTAAAGTGCTCATTCTTCACGTCATTCTAGGCAAGCCTAGTGGTTCCATCTCTCCAGTACTTCAGGCCCAGTCTGGCATTAGCAGGGTCACACCATCCCCTCCGTCCTCCTCGGTCCAGGAGCTCCCAGGCCCCACAGCTCAGGTGATGGAGCGCTACCTGAACGACTCGCTGCACGCCTGGTTCCGCCAGGAGTTCCTGATGGAATACCAGGCAGAGGAGGGTCGTCTTGTATGCATGGTATGCAGCTGTCTGTTGCCTTCGCTGCACCTGGATCACATCAAGAGTCACATGTTGGATCTGCACCCGAACTCTCTGCTGTACAGCGCTGAGGAAAAGCACTCCATCCTGCAGACCTGGGCTAAGACGCACGGTGAAGGTGAGAGACAAAACTAATCAGACTAAATTAGAGAATCTAAAAGAGTTATTGGAAAAAATAAGATAAAGATCTCTAAAATGTCATGGAGTTGTTGCATACACAAGCTGTTTAATTGTAAAAATAAGTTAAATGTGATATTCAAAAAATAGAATAAATGAATAATTTTGATAAATATATTAATTTCTATGAGTTGGTCTGATTTCAGTCAAATTTTGGTGCAAAAAAGCACAGGCTCAAATTAAAAGGTAATACATTTTGTATGTTATGCTCATGAAAGTTGCATTTATTTGATCAAAATACAGTACAAACAACAAAAATATGAATATTGACAACTATTATTACTTGAATTGTCTATTATAAAATAACTGTGCAGAATAAAATAATTAATTTTCTTTAATTCTGTTATGAAAAGTCAAGAAAACAAACTAATTAAATTAAAATCAACAGATAAAAAGATATAATATGAATAAAAAGTTAAGAAAAAAATATAAATAAAAGTACATAAATTGCTTTAATATAAAAATAATGTCCTTTTGTTTTTGACTATGGTCTATTACAAAGGTGCAACTGCTTAAATTATTCTTTTAACCCTTGTAAAAAGCAAAACAACATAAAGTCCTGTTTAACTGTAAATTAACTTTTTCTTCTCAGCTTTAATACATTTGTTTCTCTTCTCATGCAGAGTCCCACACTTTACAACCTCAAATCAAATCGGAACAACATGCCAAAGAAATAAACTTAGATGATTCAGCCTCGTTTATTCCTCTAAATGTGGATCCCATTCAAGGAAACTTGAGGAACTACACAAGAGGAGATGAGAATCCACCAGACACTGGCCAGAGATCCCAGTCCTTACCTTACTATCCCAGAAAGAGACGACTAAAATACGGCAGCCCCTGGCGTCTCCGCCTGGATTATTTAGTGGCATACGGTCCTCCGGAAAACCCGCTCTGCTACTGTATGGTGTGTTCTGAACACATCCCTGTGCCGAGGGTCAGCAACTTCCGCAAGCACATCCAGGAGTGTCATCCGGAGACGAGCAGCCTCAGCCGAAGTGAGAGAGATGCTGTGGTCAGCGCCTGGATAAAGGAGGAGAACATCGACAAGGCTACACCGAAAGAGGATGGTAAGTACAGGCAACTAGACACACAACAGCAAATATAGAGAGATGTAAATGCCATTGTAAGAGACTGTAAGTCACTGTATGAGACTGTAAAGGCCAAATATAGTGTTCCTGTGGCTCAGTGGTAGAGCACTGCGTTAGCAGCGCAAAAGGTTGTGGGTTCGATTCCCAGGGAACACATATACTGGTAAAAAAATGTATAGCCTGCATGCACTGTAAGTTGCTTTGAATAAAAGCGTCTGCTAAATGTATAATGTAAATGTATAATTTTATATTAAAAGAAAATCATAAAATGAAAAAAGAACACCAGAAGTTAGAACCAAAGTTCTTAAAAATCAATTCCAACTTATTTTCCCATAAAAAAATCTTTAAAACCAGATCAATTAAACCCGAGAAGCAAAACTGATTCTCTAAAATGAAAGATTAATTAGCTTCTCAGGTAAATTTACCTTGTTTTAAAGATGTGTACAATATGTATTTTATCTTGAAAATATGTTCATTAATGTCCTTTAAAATTATTACATATCACATTATATTTGAGAAGCTAAAAATAGTCAAATTAAACATTTCTCTTTCCTTCAGTTAGCCTTAATTTGCTCGGCAAGCTAACAGCTTGAAATCTAAAGATATTTAGCTTCTCAGGTAAATCAATTTTGCAAACTAGACTCTACATACAAGTTGTACTTAATCATGAAAATAAGCTTGTTAATGTTTTTAAATTACATTAATTAACATTATGTCTCAAAAGCTAAAAATAGTTACACTTCTCTTTCCTGGTGCCTTCAGTAAGCTTTAACAGCTTGAAAACTAAAGATCATTGAGCTTCAGGTAAATATATCTTGTTTTAAGGATGTAAAGATATTTATGTTGTACCTCTGAGCCAACTTAGCATTAGCATTAGCCACATCAAGGTAGGCCAAATTGTTATGTACATTTGCTTATGGTTCTCATGTCAAAATCAAACAATAATGTGTCTCTCTCTTTTCTTTTGTTTGCCACTGGACCCACAAAGTGTTCCTGTCACTACAAATGCTGCAAATGACACGCAGGTGTCTCCTGTGAAAACCACAGAGCAAGGATGTGAAACAGAAGACAATAATAGCACAAATATCACACCATCAACACAGATGCCTGGGCGGCACAGGCACTACCCGGGGAAGGACCAGCGGCGCAATTACCAGGCCCGCTGGAAGATGGACTTCCTGATGGACTACGACTGCAGGAAGCATGGATTGATCTGCATGGTGTGTGGCGCTACGCTCGCAACGCTAAAGGTCAGCACCATCAAGAGACACATCCTACAAGTGCACCCTCACTCACTGGACTACAACCCAGAGGAGAGGCAGCTGGTGCTGCTTTGCTACAACCAGATCTCAGTGCACTTTCATTCGGACGACTGTTTTTTGGGTTCGAACCACGGCCATAAAGAGAATGCTAACGGCAATGCTTATGTTAATACCGAATGCACTACGAGCCAGAGCACTTAATTGAAACAGAAGGGTTAGGGATGTGTTTTCGACATCCTGTTTTTTGTTTTCCTTCACTCAGGAAGTTTGCTGTGGGTTTAAACTTTTTTTTTTTTTTTTGAAGGATGTGACATTGTTGAAGAATTAATGTACTTTTTGTCCCAGCAAAACATCTGAAATGTTTGATAAGCTTAAAAAAAATATATTTATGCTTGAATCACTTTTGAAAGTGAAACATGAAGCCACCAATGCCATTTTTCCCAACAAGTGATTTAGCTGAACTGACATTTTCTCTTCTGTGGATAAGCACTCTTAAATGCGTCTGTACATTCATTGCTCTTTTTGTAGACTGCGAGACTTATGTTATTGATTCCCATGCTTGACATTTTGCATGACATCACACATTACAGTGAACAATATTATTTTAATTATAGCACTTATAATGGGTGCTCCGTACCAGTTTTGGGACTGTTACCAAGCTAATACAGTGGAAGATAAAATTTGATTTCACATGCCATTTTGTCAATCACATTTTGCGTTTTGAAAGAAAAAGCATAAATATAATATATGGTTTATTATGTTAATGTTATATAATACTGGTTCA
This sequence comes from Cyprinus carpio, assembly GCF_018340385.1. Lineage (NCBI taxonomy): Eukaryota > Metazoa > Chordata > Actinopteri > Cypriniformes > Cyprinidae > Cyprinus > Cyprinus carpio. Next base: position 9,657,314 of record NC_056603.1, read on the forward strand.
GTATACCAAAAGGTTATATTGAAATAAAAATCTTATGGGCTTTCTGTTTAGGCAAAGTCCGGTTTCTTTCGAGTGCGATCCATGTCTCAGGGAGTGTTTTATTCATCGAAAAATTTTTGCATTTATGAATCTTGTTTCGTTTAAATATTGAATTTAATCAAAAAGGTTCAAATAAATGGGCAGATAACGCATGCATGTTCTCTAATTATTAACACTTCCTGGTTGCATTTATTTAAGATACTGTACAGCATGGAATAGGTTATTAACAAATATCCTTTTTGCTCATTTATTTCTCAACACAAAAAGGAATTTTGCACTGGTCTATGACAAACAGTCATAACATTGTCAGTTCTCTCTTTAATCATGTACAGAGTGAACCAAGAAACGAATGCGTCAGCACTGGTGTCACAAGGAAGCACAATAGTTTCACATCTTCTTTTAATGCCATTTTTCTTGACCAAATGCAACTTGGAGGCACTTTCAAAGTCTGGAACGTCCCACAGATCTTTTTATGGAGATTCCTGGATAATGGCACACAATCTTCTTTGTGATGACAAGGTTTGGGGTTCAAACTCTCAGGGTTACAACGTTTAGGAGTAACGTATCAACATTTACATTTCAAGTTATGTATGCATATAAGACACTACATTCCTCACTTGCAGGGACGGATTGGCAATCGGGAATACCGGGAACAATCCCGAACGGCCGGTCCATTTCAGGCCGAATCGGCCGGTGGTCAAATTTTTTTATTATTATTATTTATTTTATATGATACGCTACCGTACCGGCCTGTGGCCGGCCGCTCAGCTGCAGCGGAACGCAGCTGTGTGTCTGTCTGTGTGTGTGTGTTTCAGACTGGGCCAAACCAATACTTCCAATCTTAAGGGGGGATACGAGCGGCCCCTCCCAACTTGGACTGATCCTCGTATTTCCTGACATCCGATTGGCTCAAAGGCGCCGATCAAAGGAAGTTTACTTGGTTAGGTTTGAGTTTGTGTGAATGCAACAGAGACAGACGGTAAAAATGGCGAAACGAAGGAAAGAAGAGAAAGAAATGGGTGGGGCCGAAAAAATAAGAATGAAAAAGAAAAAAATGTTGGCACAAGAGGCAGCTAAATGTGCCAAATTAACGGACCTTTTCCGCACTGAAAAGGGTGCTGTGGCAGGAGGTGCAGATGAGGAAGGACCCAGCAGCATGGATAGGACAGGTGCACGATTAGGCCGGCGAGCGGCGGCGACACGCTGGCTGGCTGACTGTGCGTGAGCGTGGCGTTTCTGTTGAGTGTAAGCTGCGTGGTGTTTGCGTAGCGTTTTCCATGTCTTTGACGCGGCGCTGCTGCTAGGTGACATAATATGATAAGACTCTGGTAAAAAAATAAAAATAAGCCTCTGGTGATACATTTGTTTAAATTACATTTATATCTTCATTTATGTCAAAACCTAGAGACTCTCAAATATCAGAGAGAGGAGGAGAAGAGAGGAATAGGAGCAGCAGCAGGAGAGAGAAGGAGCAGGAGGAGAAGAGCAGGAAACAGACAGGTAGAGGGGCAGTGTGCAGGGCTGGGTAGGCAATCATATTAGGCATATCAATCAATCAATCAATCAATCAATCAATCAAAGCTTTATTAAGAACACGCACACAAAAAATAGAAAAATACAGCACAATGTTACATATTTACATAAAGGATAAAATGCCAATAGTTCCACATACTAGATAATAACCTGACTGCAGCACAGATTGAATTAGAAAATGTATTATTCTTTGTCATATTTATTACTCATGTTCTTCTCATGCATATGTTATGTAGCTGTACAATCAGTAAGCAGAGACAGGGTCCAGCAGAGGCAGGGTCCAGCACAGGGGAAGCTGAGGCAGGGAGAGTTGAAAGTGAGTACACACACACACACACACACACACACACACACACACACACACAATCTCTATTGTATGGGACTGCATTGTAGTTTTTGAGTATGAGTGGGTGTGAGTATTTGTAACTATTTTATCACTCCGACTGACTGTACACATGACATGCTGGTAGTTCGCAGTATACTGTGTGACTTATGTATTTGAGATTAGGTTTTGCTGACCTGGTTGTGTTCAGTGCAGTGGACTTGCTTATACAACCTGAGGAGGCAGGTGTTATCCTAAAGTTTCTTGAAGGTCTTCAGCGTAATCTGATTGTCTTTATGCCATAAAACACACTATTAGAATGAAAATAACTGCAAAAAATCCTGCTCGTGCACCAAGGGCACTCGCGTAAAAGGCCTCTCCGTCTTAAAGTCCCGGGCTGAATTTCAGTCCCAGTACGTCCCTGCTCACTTGTATATACTCCCTTCTTGAGTTTGGATTTAAATATCATTCCTTCTGAGTTTCTCTTGTATAATTTTCTGCAACACCAATAATCAATAAAATGTCAATTAATGTCGGTATGAAAAGCCTAGTTCTTTAAATAAATTAATTTAAATAATTTTTTCAACATTTCTGGTACAAATTATAAATTGTTTGTTTTTGAAAAGTCACTTATGTTCACCTGGGCTGCATTTATTTGATTAAAAATACAGTTAAAACAGTCATATTGTGAAATATTCTTTTCGAAACAACTCTTTTCTATTTGAATATATCTCAAAGTTTTTTTATTCCTGATATGGTTAAGCTGAGTTTTCAGCATCATCACTTAAGTCTTCAGTGTCACATGATCCTTCTGAAATCATAATAATATCATTCTTCTGATTTGGTAATCAAATCATTGTCAGTGTTAAAAACAGCTGCTTAATATTTTTTTGTGTTTGTATTTTTAGTCACTTTTAATCTAGTTAATGTACCCTTGCTGAATAAAAGTATTAATACATTTTGTTTTAAATCTTATTCCAAAATTTTGAACAGTATTAAATAGCAATGATGAGTTTATGGCATTCATTAAAAAAAAAGGCACTACAAATGCTTTTGGCATTTTTATTAAGTTCACTTTGACATCATTACAGGGAGCACACGTTTTCCTGTTTTCATCTTTTTTCCCCCAAAAGCTCCCACATATTAACTTAATTCAAAACTAACAAACTGAATGTAGATGTTAGTCATCACATCTAGTCTTCAAGAGTCAAAAGCAAAAAGAATGTGACCTCCGTCAACCCTTCTCAGAGAAAAACACAGGAAAAAAGAAACAGCAAACATGCTAAGGTACTACAGGAATACATAAAAAAACAAACAAAAACAAAACCAAATATTAAACTGACCCTCAGAAGAGAAGAAAGCAGATAATAAGACAAAGAACCTAAACAGAGAGTTTTGTATCTATTAAAAAATTAGTTATATAGTCATAATTTACCCTTAAATGCAAAGAAAACAATGTGGTAATGCAAATTGTCAGAGCTTGACCTGTTCTTGAAAAGCAACACCGCACATGTGATCTCGACTGTAGAACATGCTAGTTAAGCAACACAATGACAAGACACTTCCGTCTGAATCTGATCATGTGTGTAAACATGCATACTACACAAAAAGGGTGAGAGAGAGAGAGAAAAATATTAATGAACAGCAAATCAAAGTATATTAGAAAACAAACTTTTAAAATGTGATGGAACGTGTTAGTGTTAAAACTACAATTTTCCAATTTGGACATGCTTCCAACTGCATCAGCTGGAATGTTAAGCGAACAATGCAATAAAACCATCAGGAGCTGACAGACTATGCAGTAACAAAAGCAACAATATGACTGTAACTTGATATATGGTAGATAATCCATTTATCACGTGGTAACTGTGTGCATAAATGCATCTGAGTAGTTTTTGCACGGACTGACGCTGCTTTTAAACACAGCGGCCCAACCTGAAGCTATTTTTACTATGTTACCCTTCCCTTTCAGAAACAAACTCACCCTTGTAGTTGTATCCTAAAAGCCGACAATGTTTACAGTGGGGTTTCGACTTTCAAGGAAAAACAGTGTTACAACATGTGATTAGTAAGTGTAATTATCCAGCTTAAATAATAGTTCTTTGCAGCCTTTTTAAATATTTAAACTTCCTCAGGTGGTAAACGATGCCCCAAAATGCTGACAAAAAAAACAGTCTTACTTTTCTAAATGACATGAATTATGGGCACTGGCCCCATTTCAACAAAAATCGATGACTTGTGGGGCCAACATTTATTGCCTTCCTCTCCTATATTCTGGTGCTCTGACGATCCTATACATAAAACTCAATCTTAAGGTTATTCATATTTATTGTTACGAAGCCAATGTCAGACAGGGGACTTAAAGCAGCCATCCTAATCGAGATATAATATTATTTGAAGAGTAATAACAATAACATTTACATGTGAACTCAACTCAGATGACTGAGTGCGAGAGAGGTGCGAAAGAGACAAATATAAGAGCTGTATATTTGTTTTTTTAAATATAAAAAGCAACACTAACTACTTCACAGCAAAGAGCCTGTTGTAATCGAACTATATATACATACACAAAATTAAAAATTGCACCAATAACAGGAAGGAGGGTGAACTAGACCGAATTATCACTGCTGGTAATGTCCCAATCCATGAAGTCTAGAACTGTCTGTCTTTATTCATTACTACAGCACCACCTAACCCAACACTCAAAACCAGGTCATAAGTTCAGTCTAGTTCACAAATCCTTCCATGCACTGGTCTTCAAAATGGGCATCCAGTAGCATTACATCACTTCTTGTGTTGAAAAACACCAGCTCCTGGAGCCCCAAGCTTCTTTTCCTAATGCTCATTAATAAGCTGCAGAGTTAACATTGAATATCAAGAAGCCTTTTAGATTTTACATACTAGCTGGTTCAGTGCAGATGGTTGTTTTAAGGTGTGGGGTTAAACAGGGGAAAAGAGGGAAAGGGGTGGGGCTTATTGTAAGGGGAGGCGGCTAAAGGATGGTAAACATGGTAACGAGGGATCGGAGAGGATGATCATTCTGCTTTACAGCGCTTCATGGATGCTGGGAGTTTCTCTTGAAGCCTGAAGGAGAAAAAAAAATGAGACAAATGCCCATTAGGTGGCAATGTTACTATGTGGCATCAAGGTCTCACTAATTGGCAGCCATTTCAAAGACTCAGTTCTTTATAGATAAATAGCAGGCACAGATGGTTTACATATTAACTGTATTAATCTACTCAAAGCAGACTCACTTGGCAAATGTAGTGTTGACTTGAGTGCGTGCGATGTCAATGTAACGGTCAATCTGGGTCTGTGGAAAGAGCAAAGAGAGCATGCATCATAAGAAACAAAGATTGTAATATCACTGTGCTTTGAAATGGGAATATTTATTATATTAAATCACAGCCTTTAACAAGTTTAATGATCACATTAGGTTGTATTACGATTTCTGTTTTTCGGTCTACAAATTTAAGACAGAATGAAATTGTAATGAAACTTTTCTAATACCATTAATAATATATTTCATATTTAATTTAATATATTAAATTGGACTTTTTAAGAACCTGAAAAGAATATTTATTGAGGCCACTTTTGTGGATAATATAAATATATATTGGTGGAAAAACAGCCTGAATCATCACCAGATCAATGTATTGTCCGTTACCATTAAACATTTTTGTTACTTAAAACAAAATAAACTGAAATAAAATACATTTAAAAAAGTAAACTTATTTTATTTCAGCTAGTTGCTGAGAAAACATCTCTTTTTCCATTTATTTTAACTTAAATGTACTAAAATAACTTAAAATGAGATAAAAAAAAACTATATGGACTTATTTTTAAAACAAAAATGACAAAAAACCTTACTAAAATTAACTAAAATGAGAAAAAAAAATTGATAAAATATAATAAAAACAAAGACTAATTCAAAATATTGATAAAAGAACTTTCATAGTAAAGCTATAATAGAGAGTTGTGGCTTTAATTTTCTCACTCTAAAGATATTAAAAACTGGGTTACTGCAGTTTTGAGGTCAGTGCATAGTGTTCTGCGCCATGGAAATTAAAGAGACAGTTCAGAGTTTTGTGGCACAATTATGGATGCATCATTATAGCCGTACATTAGTGCTGTATTTAATTTGTGAAAAGGTGGGAAGAGGAAAAACTGCATCAGGCACTCATTAACATTCTCAGTTATATAAGAATTTAGGACTTGACAAATGCTTTAAAAGTAAAGATTATGACAAGTCTTCAGTAAAGGCTTGCATAAGACCCCTCTGGTGTAATAATCATACATACTAATTACTATTCGATCTGAGTGGGCCGCCTGCTCTCAAACACTAACTGCATTTGAGCATGTGTCATCCATTAGAAGACACTTTTTTTAAAAAGCAACTCTTTATAAGTGTTTTAAAATCTTGTTCTTGTTATGAATGTAGCGAAACTATTTTCTTTGTACACGTTTCCTCTGTGTCATTAAAGAGCATGAGTAACAAGAGCAACCTGTAATACTAGTTAACATGATAGAGTTAATTACTAATACATGGAGGCACATGAATACAACATATGCTTTTCTATCCCTCGCCCTGATTAGAGCTAAATTACTTACTATGGAAAATATTTTATTATAATTATTAGATTACAGTTAAAAAGTTTGGGGTCCGTAAGATTTAATAATACTTAATATGTTTAATAATACTTCCAGCAAGGACGCATTACATTGATCAAAAGTAAATTGATCAAAAGTAAAGACATGTATAATGTTACTATTTACAATAAATGAAGCCTTGACAAGCGTATGAGATAAAAAAAAAAAAAAAAAAAAAAAACGATTTTAAGATCTTACCGACCCCACAGTGCACACAGTGCATAGTTTGCAACTGAAAGCTCTAGATCTAACCTTGTTTTTTTCTCATAGATGGGCGGGTAAACTGAAGAGCAGGATGTCGGCTGGCTGGAAAAAAAAAAAACCCAGAATAAGATCATTACAATCATTCTTAAATCTATGTGGATTCACTCTAAATTGGTCAGCCTATAACTAAATATGAAGCATTTTGTTTCCCACAAATCAAAAAATAATAACCCTCAAATTTAAGGGCGATGCTAAAAGTGGATACATTCGGCCTACCGAGGATTAGGAGGATAGTGATGCCATTGAAGACCGCTCCAACATATGTCATCAGCCACATAACCACTGCCAGCTGAATCAGAAGGTTAATGTGGGTCAAAAGAACAGAAAGCTGAGAACACAATTATTTGAATGAATTTGGAAGTAAATGCAACGCTTTAATAAAAAATCCTACAGCTAATATAGCAAGCAATAACTGCTGGTTCTGGCCTCTTCAATTTTTGGAGTCACTATAAACTTAAACTGTATTGAATATATTATATATATATAATATATTATATATATATATATATATATATATATATATAATATATTTGTATGTACTGGAGAAAGTCATGCATGTTTTTGAACAAACCTCTCTTTTAAATTCATAGCTTTTATAATTGCTGGCACTGACCTTGAGGGAATCCACCAGATCCTCGACCAGAAAGAGGCGGATCAATCTGCTTGAGCACACGGTTGACGTGGGTGAGACAGTGTCCACGTGCTTTGCGAAGGTCTCGGGGGCACGGTGACATCTTTCTCCAAATGGGTGACGCGTTGATTATTTGTTTTCATAATGTAATGTCTAGAAAACATGTAGCAGTTGATCTATACAGAGTGAAAGGACCTTGTTTATTCAGAATGTTATATGTTATCCAATAGCACGTTGAAGCACCACATTGACAATGCACTTTCCTCTGTGTCATTAAAGAGCATGAGTAACAAGAGCAACCTGTAATACTAGTTAACATGATAGAGTTAATTACTAATACATGGAGGCACATGAATACAACATATGCTTTTCTATCCCTCGCCCTGATTAGAGCTAAATTACTTACTATGGAAAATATTTTATTATAATTATTAGATTACAGTTAAAAGGTTTGGGGTCAGTAAGATTTTAATAATACTTAATATTTTAATAATACTTCCAGCAAGGACGCATTAAATTGATCAAAAGTAAATTGATCAAAAGTAAAGACATGTATAATGTTACTATTTACAATAAATGAAGCCTTGACAAGCGTATGAGATAAAAAAAAAAAAAAAAAAAAAAACGATTTTAAGATCTTACCGACCCCACAGTGCACACAGTGCATAGTTTGCAACTGAAAGATCTAGATCTAACCTTGTTTTTCTCATAGATGGGCGGTACACTGAAGAGCAGGATGTCGGCTGGAAAAAAAAAAAAACCCAGAATAAGATCATTACAATCATTCTTAAAATCTATGTGGATTCACTCTAAATTGGTCAGCCTATAACTAAATATGAAGCAATTTTGTTCCCCACAAATCAAAAATAACCCTCAAATTTAAGGGCGATGCTAAAAGTGGAACATTCGGCCTACCGAGGATGAGGATAGTGATGCCATTGAAGACCGCTCCAACATATGTCATCAGCCACATAACCACTGCCAGCTGAAATCAGAAGGTAATGTGGGTCAAAAGAACAGAAAGCTGAGAACACAATTATTTGAATGAATTTGGAAGTAAATGCAACGCTTTAATAAAAATCCTACAGCTAATATAGCAAGCAATAACTGCTGGTTCTGGCCTCTTGTCATTTTTGGAGTCACTATAAACTTAAACTGTATTGAATATATATATATATATATATATATATATATATATATATATATATATATATATATATATATATTTGTATGTACTGGAGAAAGTCATGCATGTTTTGAACAAACCTCTCTTTAAATTCATAGCTTTTATAATTGCTGGCACTGACCTTGAGGGAATCCACCAGATCCTCGACCAGAAAGAGGCGGCTCATCTGCTTGAGCACACGGTTGACGTGGGTGAGACAGGTGTCCACGTGCTTGCGGAAGGTCTCGGGGGGCACGGTGACATCTTTCTCCATCAAAGCCCTGTCACAGGAACATGGGTCAACCCAATTAGCCCTGCCACTGAATACCCACACACCTCTGAGCACCACTGCACAAAATAGTAGAAGTATACACACACACACACACACACACACACACACACACACACACACACACACACACACACACACACACACACACACACACATATATATGTTAGTGCTGTCAAATGATTAATTGCATCCAAAAAGTGTGTGTACTGTGTATATTTATTATGTATATATAAATACACACACATACAGTACATAATATAAATGTATTTACATGTATATATTTATATTCATATAATTTATATTATATATAAATATATGTAATATAAACAGCATATTTTTCTTAAATGCATGCATGTGTACGCATTTATATACATAATAAATATATAAAGTACACGTACTAAAAACCTGTAAATTGGTTAACAGTATGTTTTTATACTATATACGGTGAATAATTACGTTTAATGTAACTTTACAGTAAAATATTGTTAAAATTACAGTTTTTGGAAGTGAGATAATTTACAGAATTGTAACTCCCAGAATTCCCTGCATGACACCTAATTTTTGATGTTTCTATTTGTTGAAATAATTGTTTCATAGTTTTTTTCTTATCAGTTGTGTACATTAGGGTTTCATCTTACATCTAATGTTGTTAAATTAATGTTCATAGCAATATTTCAGTATCATGTGTGTTTAGTATATTTTGGGCCAGATTTACTAACAGCTTGCACCGGCGCAAACCGTCTTTTGGTGTTAAAATATTACTGTCAGGATTTACTAAACCCGCGCAGTGACGAGTTTTTTGTGTCTGACCTTACTGAATATGCACTTTCAGACGCAAAATTTATGGGAGGAGATTATTAAAACGAATCACATAACACAATTTATTAACATTTGCACTCGTCAAATTACCGGGGGTAATTTGCGCTGCTCTTGGTAGATTGCACTGGCCATTATGGAAAATATCTGGTTGTGTCTTTGTTCTTTAATGTGTGCACTTTCATTAAATCACATGCAGAATTTTCCCCTCCCATTGGTGCTTTTATGGAATTGCGCTCTAATGCCAATTTGCCTTGTTTAGTAAATTTGGCCCGATTTTCTCAAATATCTACTTTACAGTGAGTTTATTGACAGAACACATAGAAAGACAGGCCAAAAAGACAAGGCTCTTACTTGAAGGGATGTCCTTCGTTGGACTTCTGCACAGCCTGGATGACAGATTTGTAGATGCGGAAAGAGATGGTGACACACAGCAGGGCCAGCAACAGGTAGGAGACCACACTGATCATGCTAAACGCTGCCAGAGAGAGTAGCAACAGCAGCGACACACCAAACACCACACCTGACTTCTTAGGGTCCCGCCAGTGCACCAGGTCATTCACTGCACGACAGAGAGAGTATGTGAAAACCGTGTGCGTGGCGTGTTTCGATGAACGTTACATGATATAGAAACAGTGACAAAATGAATGAAGTGTTAAACTGGTGCAAAACACTTTAAATCCCGAGCCTGCAGCTGTAGAAGGCAACAACACATTATTTTAATGGGTTCTCTTTTTGTACCTGAACTGCAAAATCATTAGGTCTCTCATAAATAATATAGAGCTCATACTTTCCATACGGCTGAGGTTACGTAATGCAGTTTTCAAGTGGCTGGTGATGTGGCTTGAAAGGAACCTTTTAAAGAAGCCTTACATAAAAGGCATTCTCCACGTGAAGCGATGCCTTGAGGGTGTTCGGCTCTGCGTGTTTTCATTTCTCAGGAAATTTTCAACATATGGTTTATGGGGGAAGATGGTGGTATTCAAAACATCTAATTTCATAAGGAGGATGCACAATTTTAGACCTTACAAGAACAGTATAATACACGCATATATATTTTCCTGGCAAAGACACAGTGTTTCCAAAACACTGTCTTATTAGAGGAGGAATTACAACTTGGGCATGAGTGGGGACGGGTTCTGTAACACAAGACCATACACGTGCAAGCGCTGGCTGGTTGAAAACACTGTTACTATGTTTGGTCTGTCAGTTTTAATATATCACCTCAAGGAAACTGTAAATGCATTCAATTCAAGCAATACATGGTCAAGTACAGCGTTTCCCCTCAAGTTTTCAGAGAACTTCTAAACTCTGAAATGCACTGTTCACTAAATATTAAATTTTTATTAAATATACTGATTTAATATCTGTTCAAGGGGCATATAAAATTACATTTTTGCATTTACATTGCATTTGCATTTTGAACATTTCTTATTATCAAAAACATATTAATACCAAAAACATACTGAAAATGTTCTGCTTAATATTTCAGTGGAAACTGATTTTTTTTATTATAAAGAGAATGTTCAAAAGAACAGCTTTTATTTGAAATAGAAATCATTTGTAACATTGTCATTACTGCCACTTTTGATCAATTTAATGCATTCTTTCTTAACGAAAGTATTAATTTCTTTTAAATAAATACCTCATTGGCCCTCGTTTGAAAAGTAGTGTACCAACTGGTTCTCACAACAGAAAAAATGCCTGCATGTCATGTCCAAAGACATTTCATGGGACACCAAAGTCACAAACAGACAGGCATACTTAAAAAAAAAAAAATAATAATTCGGAACTCTATGAGCTCCGGTCAGCTAAATTCTATATTTTAAGAGCAGAAGTAAAAAAACAAGAATAACTCTTCTTGGGCAACCCAAGGAAAAAAGACTGTTTACAACAACAGTCAACATGACAACTACAGCACAATGGTGTGTGGCAAATGATTCAGAGCCTGAGAGAGCACCATTGTTTTTGTCCACTCTCACAGCTCGGAGGCTAAAATGCTTAGTGCATGTGAGGGGTTTCCTTCTCGCTCACTGCAGGGGTCTGAGAGTACCTCCCGCCTAGGCTGAGAACAGTTATTCGCTATCATTCCCTCCCCCTCCCTCGCTGGCGTTAGTGGACCCAGATACAACATTATGTCCCAATGGTTGCTGAGCCGCAGTGGCCTCTTTTAGTTCTCACAGAGCTCGGCTCTTAAAGGTACATATACACCATCTAATGCATTGGTGCGAAACTATGTAAGAGTCCACGTGTGTGTGAATCATTTAAGAGTCATGCATGAAATCACCCATCCCACCCAAGTACAAGAATTTCAGCTAAAAATTCCAGTTTTTCCTTGTCACAGTGAATGCTCATTTGTATGTTCAGACACGAACAGCATGAGCCAATTTTCATGCAATGAAACCCTAATGAGGTCAGTTATTTAAAGGCTACTGGCCACATTTATACACTATGGTCTGTTTCAGCGTGCTTAAAATGTTTGCACTTGCTTCTCATCCTTTTAAAGTCTCAAGTGAAATTAAACTACTACATTTTACAAGGCAGACCATTTGGAAAAATTCTAATGCCTAATATGAATGTTTATTTGTAGATTCATATTCATATAAATAAATAATTGAGTGCAGCGATTAGCCAAACCTATGCTAGAGTTCACACAACCACATGCTATTATCTACAGCTCTGACAAACCCAAGTGGAAACTACCACACCCATTAAAACAAACTTTCACACCACTGGAAAGCTCTCAGTCAGCTGTATTTAGATGATTGACAGCTAAAATACCAAGTTGCGATCGTTGTTAAAAAATAAATAAATCTCACCCACAGTAAACAACTCAAGCAGACTGAAAAGTGAGACAAAGAATATGCTCCAGATCAAACTTTTACAGCTTTATATGGCATCTGGCACAAAAAATGAGGTACTGTCTATATGAATTGGCAAAACTTTACAGTAAGGTTGAATTCATTAACATCATTTACTTAATGTTAATTTCAACAGATACTAATATAGTTAACATTTCAAATGCATATGAGTGAACATAAATAAACAACAAAATAATAAATTTATAACAATATAGTATATTCAAAAATTATCATTAACCTTTATTAATAAATGTGGTAAAAAAAAAGTTGTACATGATACATGATGCATTAACTAATGTTAACAAATCGATTCTAATTGTAAAGTGTTAAGAAAATTAGTGTTTATTGTTTTTTTTTTAACTATTATTTTTTTAAATGGAAACTGGTGCTTCACAATTATAAAATGATCTGTGAATAATTAATTTTGAAAAGCAAATTTATTCTCCATTAACTTTGATCATAACGGGATCCTTCACAGGAGTCCAAGGTTCTAACCTCAGCATTAAAGTAATTGAGGGAAATATTCTCAGCTTGTTTTAGAAACTGTACAAAAAAAACAAAACAAAGATAATATAGGCTATTTATTTATTTGAAATGAATAATTGTGCTGATAAAGAATAATTACAGTAATCATGTAGCCTTAATAAAACCCTGAATATAAATTATTAAGGAAGTGTCTGCTAAGAGCTTAATTGTAGACATCATAACATAGTCATTCATTGTAAATGAAGGAATGCAGAAAATTTACATGCTTTAGATAAGGAGTCACTCTTTGGATCTTTCTCTCTGCATATATGTGAAACAACTGTGAGTTTTACTGGGCAATGTGTGACAAGGGGAGGCAGTAATATATATACGACTATAAGACTATATAGTCTATACTTAATCATATTCTGAGAATGCGTAAAAATGCATAATATTTATATTTAGTAAACAGCTAAAAAATTAAGCTCATCACTTTCTCTTGTGCCACACCAGATGAGTTCACACATAAAACAATAGCCTACTAACTGCCAAATGGAAGATAATGCTACTCCTGTTAAACAACACATTTATCCTGACTTCCTGAAGATGGTTACATAAAAACATGAAACCTGAGACAAGACATGAACTGTACCATCTGACTTCAAAGGCTTTGCATCCAGGCATCCTGCAGGAATGTTTATACAGGTACTTATCACTTTTAATATGGTACCATCATGTTTTTAAAGTCATGAGACATGCCTTAGAAAGAATAAAGATTACCCCACAACATACAAGACATTTAGAATCTCCATAAGGCTACTGTAATAGCTTGGGAGTGTTTAGTTATTGATTTTTCAGAAGCATTCTTATTGGTTAGAGTTCAGTAAATTAAAGTTGAGTTATAAAGTAAAAGAGGTAAGTAAAGTCTAGTGTCTGGGCATACTATGCGTGCAGGGTTAGCTGGCTATTTGCCCAGAAAAAAGACATGTTACCTGTAAGATGGGTTAGTATTGCTGTCAAGACATGCTCTGCAAGGTGGTAGGCCTCTGCCACCCAAATGTCGATTGCCTCTACCTCTTTGGGAAGTAAGGCATCAGGCTGATACTTGTTTTGAAGAGTGTGAGAAGATGAGGTGACTGAGGCCTCAGGTCTAGGTGTAGGAAGTGGAGTGTTATCAGGCTTTAGGACAGTCTTCATAGTGGGAATATCCTTGTCTTCATCCTCTTGGCTGCTCCCAAGCTCTTTCAAAGCAGAAATTGTGAGGCGCTCCTGCTCCAAGTCCATGATCATAGCTGGAGATGATTGAGTGGAAGCAGGAGCATCAGATTTGGGATTCTGGTCTATAGCTTTGTGTCCGGGACTGAGGACCTCAGGTTCCTCATCCTGCCGGGACTTAAGACACTCCCTCATGAACTCCACGAAGCTGTCAGTCGCTGCGGTTACGGAACATTCTGCTTCAAACGTCTCTGTATCACTCAGGGTCTCTGGCGAATCCGGTCTATCTAAAAGATCTTTGGTGGGCACAACTTGAGGTTCAGACTTGGTTATCACTGATCCCTCAGTAACCTCAATTGCCACAGGGCCAGAAATATCTTCACCGATTTTGCTAGACTGCTCATTGTGAATAGAGTGAAATGGTGCAGGTGGGTTCTCTTGAACTGGTGGCTGTCGATCAATGGACTGGACTGGCAACTCCTCCTGTTCCTGCAAGACTGAAGCCTTGATTTCTACTGATGACTTTTGATCTTCTGAATCAACACTTGCCATTTTGTTTTGAGGGATTATAGTCTCAATATCATCAAGAATATCAGATGAAGGGTCAGACAGGGAAGGGTCAGGCACAGATTCATAGTCTAGCCTGCATTGGTTTGGGGTCTCATTGAAATCAACAGGAATATGCTCAAAGGATTCCGGAACATTGGTATTTTGATTATCTTGAAGATAGCTTGACTTTGAAAGCTCTGTTTTCTCACCCTTACTTTCCTTAACATAAGATAAATTCAGCTGGTCTTTTAGAGCAAGCTCTTCACTGTCATAATGATCAAGGTAAGTCTCTACATCACTGGGCTCATTTGAGAGGGAACTGATGTCAGGGGGAAAGTCAGAAAGTATTTCTGCGGTCTTATCTAGGTCTTTATCAAGGGATAACTCTTTAAGGGGTTCAAAGGTCACTAAATTCTGAGACATAAGCTCTTGAGAGTCCTCTGAATTTAGCCCTCCAGAGTCCGGAGAAGACTGGAGAAAAATGCCACTTTCATAATCATCTTCAATCACCTTGTGTTCAGGAGAGTGCTCAGCATCAGAGTCATTTTCATTTGTGTGAGAGGAAATGCCATGGTCAGGTTTATGCTCATCATGTAGAGTTTCCAAAGATACTTGTTCTGGAAGATCTGAATCATGTTGCTCTGGTGACCTTTTGCCGTCACCTTGCAATATCTGACACTTCTCATCCTCCTCCTCTTCCGCTTCCACCTCAAGTGGTTCCTCATCATCACTTAAAACTTGCTCCTCGGTTTCAATTACATTGATAATAGGTACCTGAATTGGCTGTTTTTCAGTGGTTGGAACAGTCTCCTCTTCCTTGTGGGTTTTGGTGTCAAGGTCATTGTCTCCCACTGTTGGGATGCTCATAGTTTCCTCAATCACTGTATCATCTGACTCCCCAGAGCTGTCTACCTCTTGGATTTCAGCAGGTTCCAAGTTTCCTTTTGAAATATTGGAATGTTGTGTAGAACTAGGCTCCATCTGTTGGGACACAGGGGGTGATGGAGACTCAAAATCTGCAGGAGGAGCAGAGGAGGAAGGAAGCTCTTGATTGTCAGGGAATATCTGATAGCCTTGAGTGCCCATATCAGATTTCTCTTGTTTGTCCCACATATAGGCTGTTGGTAAAAAGTTGAGGTCAAATTCAGAATCTTCCTCAACACTCTCTTGTTTTGATTGCTTGTTGACATCATCCTTTGACTGATTGATGTCATCTGGCAC
The DNA here is from genome assembly GCF_018340385.1 of Cyprinus carpio. Taxonomy (NCBI): domain Eukaryota; kingdom Metazoa; phylum Chordata; class Actinopteri; order Cypriniformes; family Cyprinidae; genus Cyprinus; species Cyprinus carpio. Next base: position 9,673,337 of record NC_056603.1, read on the forward strand.
TTTGATGGGACTGTCCATAAACTGATCAGGAACTCCTGCAAAAGGTTCTGGAACTTCTGCTGTATCAACATTGTTTGGTTTCATAACTTTGGATGGGCTCTCTTGCACCATGGAAGAATCATTTCCCTCTTCAAGATCAGGATCGTCAATGTTGAAATCTGGTGCTGGAGGTAAGTGAGCTCTCATCCAGTCAGCAGTGTCCTCAAAGTCACTTCCACGCCTTTCCTCTCCAAGCACTTCAAAGGGTGATTCTGGAGATTCCTTCTCATTCGACACAGTCCTTTTCTGAAAGGGTGATTCTGGAGATTCCCGTTCATTCGACATGGTCCTTTTCTGAACGGGTGATTCTGGAGATTCCAGTTCATTTGACATGGTCCTTTTCTGAAAGGGTGATTCTGGAGATTCCTGTTCATTCGACATGGTCCTTTTATGAAAGGGCGATTCTGGAGATTCCTTCTCATTCGACATGGTCCTTTTCTGAAAGGGCGATTCTGGAGATTCTTTCTCATTCGACATGGTCCTTTTCTGAAATGGTGATTCTGGAGATTCCTTCTCATTCAACATGGTCCTTTTCTGAAAGGGTGATTCTGGAGATTCCTGTTCATTTGACATGGTCCTTTTCTGAAATGGTGATTCTGGAGATTTCTTCTCATTCAACATGGTCCTTTTCTGAAAGGGTGATTCTGGAGATTCCTGTTCATTTGACATGCTCCCTTTCTGAAAGCGTGATTCTGGAGATTCCTGCTCATTTGATGTTGCCCTTTTCTGAAAGGACAAGTGGGAGGAAATTCCATGTGATTCAGTAGGGGACTTCTCATAGTGACGCTCTTTAAAATGTGGAAACCCCCCATCACTTCTATCAAAATCATTCTGCTTTGCAGCTAAAGCTTCTAGTGCTTTGATTCTCTCAGACACTGGGGATGTCTTTATAGGGGAGTCCTGCTTTTGAGAGCCAAAAGATGAATCAAAAAGCTCCCGTTTCTCTTTGAAGGTACGATCTATGTTGTCAGCAGGTGATCCTGAGGAGTCGATTCCATGAGCAACTGGTGAAAAGGAACTTGACTGAGAAGAAAAGTGAAGAGATGTGGCCAAATTCTCTGAAGGTTTGTCAGAACCCAGTACCACTCTTTTGTCTGCATCCATCATGCAGCAGGAAAGAGGAGGAAAAGGAGGGTTGGAAATAAAGATCAAGGCATACTTTACCTTAAATCCGATTTGCTAAAGCAGGGGAACATGCTGAAGCTCAGGTTTGTATAGGATTGTCTTGAACAAATCAAGAATTAAAATTTCAGAGCCAAAGATCCCAACAACTTTAGCAATCAGAAGCTACATTGGAATATTATGGAGCATTCCCCAAGATGCTGAATTTGCTTGCATCCATTTAACTGAAGCTAAAGCGATCATGCACACACACTGCATGGTCCCACATATTAATGGATGGAGTTTGATGTCTGCATGCCAGCTTGACAATCCACTGATACCATTGAGGAATCTCAATGACACACAAAAGGATCCTTAACGGTTTTAATATATTATTCATGTAAGGGCAGATTTACATAACTGTTTACTTCAGATGACCTCCAGAATCAAACAACACCCTCCAAAACAAAGAAACAATTAAAACAGACAAACAAAATGAAGTACAATACCCTCAAAAAATTATTAAAGAAATCAATTTGTTAAACAATTAAAACATTGTTATTGTGGATTTTACTAAAGGGCTGTGTAAACTATGCCTCAACTATCAAACATCTCAAAAAAGAGAGATGATAAATAAATCAAATTATGGTGTAGATGACACAATGAGGCCAGAATTATAAGAGCACAGGGAAAACAGCAATGTGAATGCTGGACACATGCTAAAAAAGGAAATTCTGACCATTTTACCATGCAACACAATGGCTGTGTCCGAAAGATGAACAATTCTGCCATCACAGGCACTATGTGGAGGTAGGCAGGTGACAAGGCACATCTAAACAATTTTTCCATCACATACGCTAAACAATAATTTTAAGTTTAATATTTTCTCCTGACTCTCCTGTAGGGTGATAAAAACCAGTTCTGGAGGGACTACAGGTACCTCTGTAACATAACACACTATGACTACCACATTCTAACACCCTAATTATTTTGTCCATTTACAAACCTGCCACTTCCTGGTTTTACTTTAAGATATTATCTTTGAATTTGGCATGCTGTAGGCTACATTTCTGCTAGTTAAAAAAACGTGCACTGCAACTGACAGAAACTAGTATTTTCTCAATTCTGTGATTATAGGGTCTACCCAGTAAGAGTAAAGCCTTCTGAAAATAGATTCAATTTATAAGTATATAAAATGGACAATATGTAATTTACTGTACTTTACATATCAGTTTACATGTTATTGCTCACCACTGTTTCAACTTGAAGACTTTTATCCCTACATCTCTAAGATTGTGGTTTGGCTAAGTACTCATTGTGCAAACTAAGCAACTCTATTATGATGAGTCATTTAAATAGTATATCTTTATGAAAAAAATATCTTTATGAAAAAATATGCAAAATATTTCACATAAATCAACAAAGTATTTAAACTAATTTTAAACCACAAATATTATCAACTGAAACTAACTTCAAGATAATGACATTCCTAACATTGAAGGGATACCTATGATATCTGAAGACTTCAACACAGCGTGAGGAATTTACTCAAGATCCACTTTATGCTAACGCTTCCTATATATAAATTCTACAGTGATCCAAATCCTGAAAGTAAATAGACATAAGAACAAACAAACACAAACAAACAAAAAGACTGAAATTGGAGGATTTCCTCTTTCTTTGTTGTAAAAGACAACATGCAAAATGCATGGAAAAAGCAGGTGAAGAGTCAGCCGCAGCAGTCATGGGGATGTAACCCCAAGCAGCGTCCTGTTGCTAGATCCCTTCCCAGTGGCGCTCTACCTTCAGGACCAGTGCGGTGTTGGGTGTGTAGCTCCAAACACCGCTTGTTGTGGGGGAGGGAGGACATCAAGGACACAAATCCTCAGGGACACCAACCTGATCCATTTTTAGGATTTTGCTCTCACACAAAGTGAACTTGAACTTCTCTGCTATCTTAAAATAAAGTGGCAATCTTGGGATTAAGCTGGACCCATAGTAACGCTGACCTAAATCATGTTTGCAGTGGGTACAGACTGGAGCTGATTGAATTTCTAGCATCTGTAGGGACTTAGCTTTCCCATTTTTAATCCGTGAACCATGTCAGATGTGGGGTGCTTATGACATGACAAGGGATACTAATGGTAAATAGGAGGTTTTAGCTGCAAATTATTGCCAGGAATGGCTACGTTCAACTTTTTAGCCCGGGAACCCACATATTACAGGGTACTGTTGTATTGTTGTTGTATATGTAGAGACTAGGGATGCACAATAAATATCGGTCAATAATTAATGCGCATCTCTTCAGTTCATTATCAGTGTAGATTTGCGCAGCTTGTCAGTTAACAACGGCACTGTGTAGTAACAGCTGCTCTATGTGAAATCACGCATGTGATGGAATTTACCGCTGATTAGAGAACCGGCTTTACTGACGAGATGCGCATTAATTAATCAACAATATTTATCGTGCACCCCTAGCAGAGACAGTAGGCATGTTTCCATTATAGATTTGCGCAAAACTTTGGCAATATTTTATAAATGTCGATAAAAAATAAGTATTGTGAAATGACAGCGTTTCCATTAACCAATGTAATGCAACTAAAACGTAATATTTTGCCTCTTGCGAAAAGTAATGGCTATGGATTTTGCCAATATTTATTCAAAAGAGGCATATGGGTGTATCTTTACAGAAGCAGCACAGAGAGCCGCTTCAGAATCATGCATTTCTATAAACACAAGGATTGACTAGAGTGGCCGCAATCAGCTTCAGTGGCCGTATCAGAGCCACACTGCACCACAGACGTGTGCAGTGTAAATTGTCTAAGCATTAATGGTAGGTAAAGCCCCTGGAGAGCGGCCACGTATTAAGTGTTTCTTGGAGGTTATAATATATTGAAGAATGATCATATGACTTTATACATACGCCATGTGATCTATAAATGCAAAAAAAAAAAAAAAAAAAAAAAACCTTTCCATTGCAGTTTTCCGAATTATTCATTTATCGCATTGCTTGAAAAACCACCTCATGCGAGCATAAAAACTTTGCGATATTTGGGAGTTTTTGCAAAATTGATGCATTTCCATTAGCCGTATTTTCAATTCCCAATTTCAATTTGTGCAATTTGAAGGGTAATGGAAACGCAGCCTAGTGTTAGATATAATAAGGCATTCGAAGACAAGCCACAGAAATTTGGATGACCTCAGGTGAAGAGCATTCATGAAGTGAATTCAAGTTTGAGGATTTCAGAAACTGTTGAAAACAGGAGGGACTTGGCCTTTTATTATGGATTCCAACGTGCATGATTGCAAGGGGGTCACCATTAGAAACAGCAAGGGTCTTGTTACAAAACTGGTTAGGGAGGGTGGTTGGACTGCAGAGTCCACGGTCAAGTGGCGTGCAGGTGTGAGACTAACTATGAACTTGATTGTTAATGTTTAGGTAAAAGCTTAGTTATCAAGACCATACAGACTGAAGGAGAGGACATTCTGATGATATTCCACAGAAACTAGTTGGGTTCTAGCTTAAGAAATAAGGATCTAATTCTTTAGTAAAACAATCGGTAGCTTCTTTCTGTGTCCTCTGCTTCATTTCCTACTCCTAAAAGGAAGAACTCCAAAAAAAGCCCTTACTGCAAACATCTAGTCTGGTATAGAGGAGGAGAGGGTCACTGGCGAGAGGGATGGAGAGCATCATAGCAGCAGCCCAGCGGGATATAGCATACTTAATAGAACAGAGATGACAGAGGAGCATGGAGAGAAAGATAAAAGGTAGAGAAGCAGGCGAGCATCATAAGAGAACTATACACTTGCCTTGAGGAGACTGAATGAGAGATACAGGCGAAGAAAAAAAGGAATCTGAAAAAATAAAATAGGACAGAAGAATGAGAAGAAAAGTCTCAGTATCCTTCTTATACTCTACATTTGAAAGGGGAAAATGTTAGTGAAATGCCGCACCTTTTACATCTCAAGAATCTAGAAAAGTAAAATAAATAAATAAAAAAGAGCTGACAGCAAATAAGGAAGTGCTTTACTTGAAAAGGAATAGAGAGAAAAAAAAGTCACAATTTACTCAGCCTCATATCGTTCTAAACTCTAAAGTGATTTTCTTCTGTGGGCTACAAATATGTTTTAAGCTCAAACAACATTTTATCTTGTCGACTTTTAATATACAGAAAAAAGACCTTTTGTGTGATACAGATTTGGAATAACATAAGGGTGAGTAAATATTTACAGAATTTTACTCTTTGGTAACTTTTCCCTTTAATCTACTAAAGTAAGTTAGCTACATATCTATGAGATAATCAACCATTACTGATGGTGAGAGATGCTCTCATCTTTGTAAAGCTATTCCAAAACGCATTCCTCAGTCTTTCATGCATGCAGATTATACTACTTGAAAGACTTCCCAGAATATTGTAAGGTACTAAAATTAATTTGTAACACTAGTGAAGGCAAAAAAAAAGTATGGAAGTTTTTCCTAAAAATGCTGAATTAAATGGTTCAAACGCAAAAAAAAAAAAAAAAAAAAAAAAAAAATTAAAAAAAAATAATAATAATTAAATCAAATGATCAAAATGGCCACAGATAGTATTTAATTGACAAGGCTCATAGGACAACTTTATTGTACGAGCATTTAATTATAGTTTTAATTATGACTGGGCTTTAATTAATTGTTAAAGACAAATATCAAATTATATTTCATTTTATTTTTGTTATAGTTGATTACTACAAATGAAAAAATTTACTTGCATTTGATTTATCGTTTAAGCATAAATTTGTAGAATTTGATTTAATATTTGACCGAACATTTGAACATTTGATTCACCATTTTAAGTTTGTCAGGAAAAAACTTCCATAAAGCTGATTTTAAAAAAAAAAACATAAAAGTGACCAGTCACAGTACCTAAAATAAACACTTTTGCTTATACATAAATACAAATTTAAACATGATCCTATTTTCATTCATCCTATTATCATAACATATACTACCTATTAAAGCACTTTGTGTCTGTACAAACAGAGCTAATAATATTCACAACATTTCTTGAGGATTCAGCCACATAGTGTACAGTACTTACTCATAATAGTCAAATGGTTGAACATTCTCATGGAATTTTCAATGATCCCTCCCATACTTTCTGACATCTAACCCTGCAAAGCACCCACATGTTGCACCAATGTGTTATGTAAACTGTTAAGGGAAGCCATTTTCAGCCACACTTCAAATATTCATGCAATTTGGAAACAAACAATATTTGTATTCATCCAGAAACCACTTACAACAGTTGGGTCAATCATCAGGCTATAGAGGCAACACTAAGTCACCAGAATTGCATTCATCTACTCTGGAATCTCAACAAGAACAGGGAGCGCCAAGAGCGAGAGTGGTGAGAAAGTTAAAGAGAACAGGTTGATCGAGTAATGCAACAGTCTTAAACAGGGCAAGCTCTACTGGTCACAAAGGAGTGTACCCCTGCTTCACGGCATTCCTTGCCCAAACCACACCCAAACGCTTTTTAATAAGCGACACACCTTGCACCATTGATGTGGACACCAAAATCCTGACAAATCCACACACCCTCTGTCATCTTGATTGAAGTTTTTCCCCACTTATGACTCAGCCATCTAGAATCTGCTTCCCTTTTTGTGACAGCAGCAACCACGTGGTGCAATTATGGCATCATAATCTGATATCCTACCATGGTCGGTTAGTCAGGTCGGTTTAGCCAGCAAACATTTAATACGGAAATAAGGTGTAGTAATCCAACAACCAAGGAACAGATAGACAGATACCGTCTATTAAAAGGGGCAGAGGTTAAATTCACCAAGATGGCATGTGTTACAGGGCAATGCTTGAAGTAGGACTGGATTGACCTCTGACTCTGGAAGAGCCCGTGTGGCATTTCGGTCATGCCAGCAATATCAGCTCTATTCCTGAGGAGACTTAATGATGACACCTAAATCTTTAAGAGTGCTGCCTCAGCAAGCTGTATTGACCTTAGGGATCATGCCCAGACAGAAGAGAGATCTCTTGGTCTCAAATAGCATGACATTTTTAACAGATTGTTCTGGGTTGAATACAAGTTAAGGTCTACCAAAAACACCTAGGGCTGGCTAACAAAATACATTTGGAATGTTGACACAAACTATGTTAGTTAGCAAAATGCAAATGCATATTTAAAAAAAAAAGTATTAAAGGGGTCATAGGCTGGTAATTTCACTTTTACATGTTGTTTGAACATAAATGTGTGTTAGCAGTGTGTACACATCTTCCCTGTAATGATAAAAATCCACTTAGTGGTTTTTATTTAATCCCTAAAAATAATATCCCCTTTTTCAAATCAGGCCATTCTTAGCTTCTTGTCTGTGTGACGTCACGCAGACGAAGGCCGCTCCCACGATTGATTGACAGTGCCGTCTTACCTTAGGAGGGCCTTAGGAGTGAGCTGTAATAGTCCGACCGCCATTGTTTCACCTTCGGAGCAGATGTAGACAAGAATGGCTCCATAGTGATCGAGGTGTTCTGTTGTTAGATGTTATAATGAACATAGCAGTTGTCATTTACTCCCGACGTCTGAGCCGCTTAAGATGCAGTGGATTACTTTTGTTTCTGAAGGGAATGTGCCCCCGATCTCCTTAAATGTGTTTATGTTCGCACGAATCATTTGTAAACTAGCTTCACTTACAGCAAAAGTGAGTATAAGGTTTTTTTTTATGAATCTTTACAATCGCCGTTCCTAATAACATGCTAATTAGCAAGTTTCGCAGCTAATGTGAACAGTCTCTCAGAGCACGGTTCGTCACCCCAAAAGAAGAGAGGGGTGGGGTCAGCAGAGCTCATTAGCATTTAAAAAAACATGCAAAAAAACGGGTTGATTTCCGCAAAGCTGATTTTGACAAGGTAAAAATGGTGTATTTTACACTACCACTGAGAAATTTTAACCAAAGTATGTTATAGACTTTTCATTAAGATCCTAAAGAATCAGATCAACTTGTGGAAAATGGGCATCCGATGACCCCTTAGAAGCTGCATGCACAACTCTCTCTATATATAATTAATATGCATGTAGCTTTAATTATAATCATTTATAATTAAGTTGCATTCATTTAAATACACCTGAAAGACTACTTGATCTCATTCAAAATGAACCAGGAAAAAAGAAAAAGAAAAAGAAAAAAAACGCCATAACACATGAAATATACAATTTCACTTGTATGTATTTAAATTTGTACCTAAAATCTATTTTAAAAAATGTAAATAGTTAATTATGAATCAACTTCCCATTGTAATATTTTTCACAAGAATCAATGACTTGCAAACAAATGCACTAGCAAAAGACGCATTTGAAGCAACCACTGCATGCTTTCTCCATAGATTTCCAAATTAAAGAACATAACTGTCAGTTCACAGCTACAAATTTTACTGATGGAGCTTAACCTGAATTTAACCCAGAACAATGGATTAAAACAACATTTGGCCTGGTATGGCATCATTTAATACCTTATATTTACATACAGGCTTTTACTATGTGTAACATGACAATGGCACCCAGACAGACATCTCAGATTGTGTCTTGGAGGGCCATTGCAACTAAATTTAACCATCCAGTCCAATATATCACCTTAACATATGGCGACTTTGATAGTAAGCCTGTAGGCCAGTCATCATGTCTATCCTTCCAGCAATATTCAGATTCTGATACCTAACTGAAATCAATGTGGCTAAGCTCAAGAGCCAAAAAAGCATTTGAAGGCATTAAACAATTTGAAAGAGAAGCTAAAAAATTCAGAGCAGGGTGACGTCACGAGTCTTAACTTCACGTTCTAATTCTATTCGATTCCCAGACGCCTTAATGAAGCCAAACCAAGGAGGCCAGAAGCGCTCCATGTATTGCTGACGACCCAAAAAGCACTGAACCAACATCGCTAGTCAACAAAAACCATGCTGCATTGTTTTCACAATGGAAAAATATATATAAGGTCAGCACCTCATTTCAACAGAACGACTGAAAACGTGTAAACATGGGCCAACTTAACTGCATTTATTAGTGCAAGGGGTTTGTTTACCATTTCTTACATATGTACATACAATAATGTGTGTGTGTGCGTGTGTGTGTATATATATATATATATATATATATATATATATATGTATATATAAACATATATTCATACAGCAAGAACAATTGCTTGGACCTGGCAGTAGAGAAGGTAATTCTGACTCATTCCTGCGAATCGATTCTTTCACTCTGTCCATTTACAGAACCTAGAGAATTCTTTTACGCCATGACACAATTACATCACCCTGACTGGGCATATTTAAACGTCCCAATACAGTAATATGCAATATTTTATTAATAAAACAATTAATTTTAATTTCCTATGTCCCAGTTAAGTATGCTGCTGCCACGATTCAGTACATAAAAACAAACTATTTAAGAGCACAACTATTATGATGCACTAAAAATACAATTAATTAAATCTAATATAAATGTTTCGTAAGGGTTCTTGGTTCAAATTGAAAACAGCTCGCACCGATCCAGTTCTGAACATATTCAACTGATTCTTTGACCAGATCCGACTCAAAAGAACAATTCATAATGGGCTGCAGACAGCTACATTGATTATTCTAGCTTGTCACGTCGCTAGCACTGTAGATGGGGTGTGTAGGTTCTTCCTTCGTTTACACTGTCTTCCAGTTTCAGATGCATCTGCAGTGCAGAGCTGAGCTGCAACATGTGCCCATTTCAGCATGGGTTCAAAGGGGTATCATGTGTCCCCATATTTCTCCGTGGCCTTTTCCTAAAAATAAACGTCAGGTCAAAGCTGTGGATGAGAACACATTCATTCTGAGTCCAACATCCGCCATGCCATTTCTGCATGCAAAGTGTAATGCCAAAAACCCTCCTACCATGCCCAAAAGGAGGCGATATGGAAAGTGTACGTGAGAAATAAACAGTGCAAGACTATTACATAACGCCAGAGAGTCACAGTACTAGCTTAAAGGCGTTTTAAACGTGTGCATTCATTCAAATCGATCTGATTAACACTAATGTTATACGAACTGGTAAGTTATTGTCCTTAAACGCACTATTCAGTGCGACCTACCAAATGCACTTCCATTTGGAACATCAGAGAATTCGTCATCTAAACTTCGAAACGAATAGAACACAATTCAACGGAACTGTTGTATGACGTTCGCGTTCTCTTACCGGAAAACTTGGAGTCTTTGGACGATGCAGAATGTCCATCGTTTAGGCCTTGTGACGACGAAATCTGAGAAGATTGGGTCATTGGATCTGCCATGTCGTGTTGTTCTACAGGATCTGTAGTTTATAAGTGTCGTTTGAGGTTTGGCTGCTGATTGATACGCTAAACGTTCCCGATTCACCGAGTATTTCCAAATACAGCAGCGGCGTCACCGAGCCTGCACAAGCACATTAGGTGAACCTGCCTGAATGTTGCAGTGGATGGAGGCGGTGGAAGACAAATAGGGCGGATACACGAGAGAGAGAGACACAGAGAGAGAGAGACGGAGAGAGAGGGAGAGGGAGAGAGAGAGGAGGGAGGAGGGAGGAGGGAGGAGGAGGGGGGATATTGGGGTGAGAGGTCGATTTTCTTTGTTTAAAGGGGTAAGCCATAAAACTATTTTGATTCCATGTTGTGCCACAAAAAAAAAAAAAAAAAAAAAAAATTTTTTTATATATATATATATATATATATATATATTATTATTATTATTATTATTATTATTATTATTATATTATTATTAATAATCATCATTTTCCTTTACGTGTCCCATAAATATTAGAGATAGATCTCTGACTTTTCAGACAGCATCGCGTGTTGCAAACAAATGCTTTCTGTATTAAAATTATGATCTACACACTATGACCTGTAAGTGTTTGTTACATATTTTCAGTCGTTAAAACAATATTACGATAATATCACCCTGAATTCTCACCGATTTTTCCTTCTACTATTTTCCATAAAGTTGTTATTAACCCTGAAAGCTACGGTGGTTTGGATTAGGTTGAAGTCTAATCTATCCTCGCCTACTTAGAAAAAATACACTAAACGATGTGTAACTCTATGGGGCGTGATTATGTAATGTTTTCGCATTTGTGCTCTGGAGGTTTTTTCCTACCGTGATAATAAACAGCGTTTAATTTCTTGTTCAACAGCGCGCTCTTTTGGTTAACAACAGACATGTCCTCATTTGCTTGTTATGATGTTGAAGAAAGGGCTAAATTTGACCACATTTCCCTCAGCACCGTTAATAAAAACAGAATTAATAGCAATCGTAATACTTAAGTAATCTGACGATACTGTCGCTGCTTTTCACTCCGGGCCTATTGGTGGCGATAATGCACTAAATGTAGTTTACCATCCGTCAATAAACCGCAAAGATACACTTGGAGACTACATTTCCCAAGAATCTTCTAGACAACAGGAAGCACTTTTTGTGTCGCTGATCTGTTCACAATAATACTAAGCATAATCCAGGCGATGCAACGTTTTGACGTGCGAACAGAGTGCATACGTCTCAGGTGTTTGTAGAAACGTCTGTCTGTCTGTCTACTGCGCGGCAAAAGCACGGGGCAAAACAAAAGCATGTGGATGTAATTTCAACAAAGGTATGTGGTGAGCGGCGCTTTATTGCCTAGAAAGTAAGGAGAGAACAACTGGTTCACTGCAAAACGGCCATTTCAGCTGGAAAGCACCGCAGACGGATAATAGTCTAAGCTAACTAACTTAGCTGCAGCATCATCACGCAGATGTCCGCCCATACGCACATGGGTTGCAGTTGCGTTGTTATCCAAGCTCCAATTTCACGCACTGGCTATATTTTGGGAATATCTAGGTTGTCATTATTTTTGTTATAAATCAAGACAGCTGGGTTAAATTTCTGCCTTCGGTATGAATAAAGTAAACTAATACTATAGTAAGTTATCATATTAAACCAGTCAGATGCCATGTTGGGTCAGTCCAAAAGCTGTATTTTGCATTGAAACTGTCAAATTTAACGATTTATTTCATATTTGGGACATCAGATATGGTCGTACACGTGCCTTTGGGAATTCCCCTAAGTTATGGTCCACTACCTGGCATAGTTAAAAAGAGATAATTAAATAAAACATATTGTTAATATGCAGCACCATTAAAGTACTGTAGTGTAATACAAAAACTGAACCAGTTTTTCTCTTATAGATATAGTTATGTAAGCCAAGATTAGCCTGAACTCCTGCTCACACTATCAGACACTCATATTAGATATGAAATACTTTCTTTGTATCTACAGAACACTGAAATATGTTGAAATATGTTGATTAAAGCTGTTACTTGGATGTCACTTTCAATAAAAACTGTATTCATTTTAGGGCTTTAAAACGATTAATCACATTCAAATTAAAAGTTTATGTTTACATACTATATGTGTGTGTGTGTATATTTATCATTTATATATAAATACATATATATGTATATACTTTAAAAATACCATGTATGTACGTTTATATATTTATACTTGTATATAATTTAGATTATATATAAGTATAAATATTTTATATACAAATCTAACATATTTTTTCCTGAATATATACATGTATGTGTGTATTTATATATATTTATAACTTACATAAAAAAATTGCACAGTACACACACATATGGTATGTAAACATAAACTTTTATTTTTAATGCAATTCGTTTAGCAGCCCCTTATTCATTTATGAAGATTGCAACATATTATATATTAATGTAGTTAATCATTTATTTATATTTTTAAGATTTAATCAGACTGGGATTGAACTCAAACACTAACCATGGGGATTCGGTCGGCTCAGAAGAATCATTTCCCTCTTCGGGGCATCGATGGAGTGGTGCAGCTTTTCGAGTCTGAGCTTAGCAACCCAGAACCGGACCTGACTCTGCTGTCCCTTGTCCTGGGTTTTGTAGAGCACTTCCTGGCTGTCAACAGAGTTGTTCCTGTCAATATCCCGGGCGTTCGCTTTGAACCTCTTAAACCTGACTGCCTGGACTCTTGTTTCCCTACAGTAGAGCTGAATCTCATATCTGCCCTCTACGAACGGTTCACAGCCCAGATTCTTGGTGCCGTGGACCTGTCACAATACCGCAAACCGGCCGGCGGTTCCAGCCGTGAGCTGGTGAAAAAGGTCTCAGATGTGATCTGGAACAGTCTTAGCCGGTCGTATTTCAAGGACAGGGCACATATTCAGTCCCTCTTCAGTCTTATCACAGGTAGAACTTCAAAAGTCTTTCAGGCTCTGTTATGTTGTATATTTAATGAAATGGTAGCAATTTGGTCATGCAGTTTGAGTCTCTTTTTTTTTTTTGTCTCTTTCCATGGCACAAAGCTGGACAGCTCAGGAGTAGCTTTTGCAGTGGTAGCTGCGTGTCAGGTGTTGGGCCTGAAGGATGTTCATCTGGCTCTCTCGGAGGACCACGCCTGGGTGATCTTTGGCAAGGGCGGGGAAGAGACTGCGGAGGTCACATGGCATGGGAAGGGCAACGAAGACAGAAGAGGTCAGACTGTCAGTGCTGGAATCACTGAAAGGGTATGTAATGATCTATTATTCATGTTTACCATGATATTATAAAACAGAGTGAGAACTGTATACAACGAATAAACTCCATGAAATTAGTCCCATTGTTGGAAAAACAATTTTCTAACCGATGGGACCAGATTGTTTTTACCCATTGTAGAATTGATGATTCCAGGATGACACACAAGTTTTTAATACTGGGGAAGATCCTCCAACATGTGCTCTCTGCCTTGGACCTTTTTTGATTAGGCTGTTTTTTTTTGTTTGTGTTGTTTTGAGATTTGAATGTAAAATTTTTTTTTATTCAGTTAACTCTTTAGAAGAGATTTTTAACAGAGTTAAGCCAAATACAGTTTGAGATTTAAGCAAAAATAAATAATAAAAACATGATATAATTCAGCCATAATATTTCTTGCCATGAAAATAGCCACAGAAGCTGTAATGGCGTTGAAAAAACAAACAAACCATGATGTTAAAAAACTACTGAATATTTATAAACACTATGCATACACTACCATACAATAGTTTGGGGTGAGAATAATTTTTTTTAAAAAACAATATTAATACTAGTTTTCATTAAGGATGCATTCAATTGTTTAAAAGTGACATTAATTTAAATATTTGTATTTAGATTTTTTTTTTTAAATGCTGTTGTGAACTTTCTATTCATCAAAAATTCCTAATAAAAAAAATCACAGATTCCAGAAAACTGTTAAGCAGCACAACTATTTTCAGCACTGATAATAATAAGAAATGTTACTTGAGCACCAAATTAAAATTATTTCTGAAGGATCATGATGCAACACTGAAAATTAATCTGCTCCATCCCAGGAATAAATTACATTTTTAAATATATTAAAATGTAAAACAATTACTTTAAAGTGTAAAGTGCTGTATTTTTTCTCAAATAAATGCAGCCTTGGTGAGCATAAGAAACACATTAATAAATCTTACTGACACCAAATTGTTAAATAATAGTGTAAATGTTAAAAATCAAGTTATAAATCTGTTACTCACTTATTTTTCTTTCTTTCTCTTTTCTTAGAGCTGGTTATATCTTAAAGGCTCCTACATGAAGTGCAACAGGAATATGGAGGTAGCATTCATGGTTTGCGCCATCAATCCATCTCTAGATCTGCACACAGACAGTACAGAGTTACTCCAGCTCCAGCAAGTATGTCCTCAAATTTGATTTGTTTTAAACTTTCACTGCATCAACCTCTGTTTCCTGCATTATATTGGCTGTTTCATCTCTGTGTTATGTACTGTTAACTGTAATTATTCTGGCATATACATTATGTACACATGCATATTTATGTATCTGATGTCATTCAGATAATTTTTTTATACATTTTCTTTTTTTCCTGCAGAGGCTGTTATGGCTGCTATATGATCGAGGGGATCTGGAGAGGTGTGACACATTTCTAATAAATCAGACATATTCAGAGCAGAGATGTGACTCGTTTGATCTGATTATTATATAGAACTCTTTCTGAATGTTTGTTCTCTTGTATTGGGTGTGTTGGAGGTATCCTATGGCAATGGGCACTTTGGCCGACCTTGAAGATCAGGAACCAATGACTGGCAAGGAAAGCCCTCTCTCCATTCACTTAAAGGTATATGATTTTAGCTATAACAGAGATATTTACAATGTTATCATTATTAAAAACCACTAATCTGTATTTTTTTTTTTTTTTTTTTTTTATTCTAGGCTGTTGACTCTGCTAAAAAATATTACAACAACGAGCACATATACCCTTTCATGTATCTAGCAGGGTATCATTATAGGCACAGAAATGTCCGAGAGGCTTTGGGTGCCTGGGCAGAGGCTGCTTCAGTAACGCAAGAGTAAGTCAAGCACCACAGAAATCTGAACATGAAATGATACAGAATTTATAGTATCAAAAATTAATTAAATTAAATATAATTTCAAAAAATTGACCCTTATGGCTGGTTTTGTGGTCCAAGGTCACATTTAGTTGTGTCTGATTATTACTTTATCAGAAACAACTAAATGTGACCTTGGACCACAAAACCAGCCATAAGGGTCCATTTTTTGAAATTGCGATGTATACATCTTCCGAAAGCTGAATAAATAAGCTTTCCATTGATGTATGGTGTTTTTTTTGGATAAGACAGTATTTGGCTGAGATACAACTATTTGAAAATCTGGAATCTGAGGGTGCAAAAAAAAATCAAAATATTAAGAAAATCGCCTTTTAAAGTTGTCCAAATGAAGTTCTAAGCAATGCATATTACTAATCAAACATTAAGTTTTGATACATTTACGCTAGGAAATTTACAAAGTATATCAATGTAACATGATCTTAACTTAATATCCTAATGATTTTTGGCATTAAAGAAAAATCGATCATTTTGACCCATACTGTGTATTGTTGGCTATTGCTACAAATATCCCCGTGCTACTTATGAAAGGTTTTGTGCTCCAGGGTCACAAATACATTTTCTCAATTTAAAATTTTACTTCAGCAGCAGGGGGCAGTGTTTATTTATGACTTTTACATCAATCTTATTGGCAAGATTTATGTAAAAACTCCTTAAATCTAAGTAAAGAGAGAAATTTATGTAAAAAGGCTGAATCAATCTCTAAACTTGAAATGTGTCACATCATGATTAGATGACAATATGATAACTTCTCAAGCCTCTTGAATGTTCATACAGAATGGAAAATGTGGCCTTTGCCAGCATTCAGTCTGTTTTGCCTCACGCTGTTTGTCTTTAGAAAGCTCATTCCTGTCTTAGCCTTGGCATTGGTCCCTGTCGGGAGAGACAGTCTGTACTTTCCTCCCTCTAAACACAGTGCAGTGACAGAATGCTAAAAATACTATATTCTAACGTCCTCAAGGATGTCTGCACAAAGCACGCCTAGAACCACTGCTCACTCCCATCCACTTCCTTTTCCTGCTCTTCCTGTTTCCTCTTCCTTCATGACAACATTAGCTATCTCCTACCCCCTGTCCTTCTGACGTGTTTTCATTTTGTTTGTGCTGCTTTGAACTATGACAGACTGGTTGTATTAAAAACAATGTAATCATTGGTAAGCATTGTTATAAACAGTATATGTGCATTTATATATACAATAGAAATACATAAAGTGTGTGTGTGTGTGTGTGTGTATATATATATATATATATATATATATATATATATATATATATATATATATATATATGTGTGTGTGTTTGTGTATAGAGAGAGAGAGAGAATATTTTATCTATATAATAAAATATACTCTCTCTTTTATGTAGATATATAATAAAGTATTGTCTTTGTCTCTCTCTCTCTCTAAATATATTATTTATATGTATTTACATTTACATTTTAGTCATTTAGCAGACGCTTTAGTGATTTATATATATATATAATATATATATTCCATAACTTTTTCTTGGTCTATAGTTACAACTACTGCAGGGAGGATGAGGAGATATATAAGGAGTTTTTTGACATCGCTAATGATGTCATTCCCACCCTCCTTAAAGAGACGGCAGCAGCTGCTGAAAGTGGTGGCGAAGGGGCTGATGAAATGGAAAAGGAGGTCTTGTTTAATTATACATAAAAATAAACATTTACAAATGTATTTTATTATTTAGAATAAAGTTGTGAACAAGTCTTTCTCTTGTCCTCTATTCATACTTTTACCTCAAAGGACCAGCCCAGACAGGTAGCTGCTTTATCTGCCCTTCAGGACCCAGAGTGCTTTGCTCACTTACTTCGGTTCTATGATGGTATTTGTAAATGGGAAGAAGGAAGTCCAACGCCAGTGCTTCATGTAGGCTGGGCCACCTACCTGGTTCAGTCCATTAGTCGCTTTGATGCACAGGTAAAAGCCCTAATTTTCTTAATTTTAAGTTTCATTAAAATGACATTTATGACCACGCTTTGTGTACTTGCTCTTTTTCAGATCAGACAAAAAGTGTCAATCATCACCAAAGATGCAGAACCAGTGGATGACGATGACCAATCCAGTGAAGACCAGCGTGAGGGGCGTAGACGGGTCCCGAGGCGGGAATCCAAGTTAGATGAACAAGCAGGACCTTCATCTCCAAGTGCATCGTTGCCCCCTCAAAATCCAGTGCCTAAAAAGGTGGGAGGGGAAGGAGGACGCAGACGTTCTTCTGCTAGCACTCGAGGTAAAGAGGCCGATGGCCAAAATGAGCCCTCATCCCCAAGTCCCACACCTTCTCCTACCCAGCCACCCGTAGTGCAGGGAGGGCCAGTGGTGGTTTTCACCAGTGAGAAGATGAAGGGTATGAAGGAGCTCCTCTCTGCAGCCAAGATCAACTCTAGTGCCATTAAACTGCAGCTTACAGCCCAGTCTCAAGTGCAGATGAAGAGACAGAAACCCACACCCTCTGGAGATTACACCTTGTCCTTCATGAAACGCCCACGCAAAACTCTTTAAAATGACCCATTTATAGTTTTATATTTTCACCTGGGGTGAAGTTCATCGGTTTTACCTGCAAATTGAGTGTTATCAAATGTTTTGATAAGCTAATGTTGAGTTTAAATATATCCCATTGCAAGTTGAAGAAAACTTTCATACACAAGCAAATTTGCTTTATTATTTTATAGCATAAATTAATTTTATTGATTTGCCTTAATTTTGTAGTATTACAACAAGTTCTATTAGATCCAAATTACAACAAGCCAAAGTGGTTATATTTTGTTTTATCAGGATTTTAAAACAGATGCAATAATTTTCTCAGCTAACATTTTGTCTGCAATACAATGAAACATTTGTTTGCTTCACAAGTCTAATGTGTTGAAAATTTTTGAGATTTTCAGCCTATGTATGTAGGTCTTGCACTTGTTTTGTTATTGTCGACATAACTGCTGGATTTCAAATGTGGTCTCGTGGTTATAGTGTCATAGCAAGTATTCTTTTGAAAAATGCAAAGTGCAGTGCTTCAGTTAAAAAGCTATTTTCTTGATGTGAAAGTGTATTTTCCACTAAATAAACAACTTGAACAAAGCAAGTAAGTGTTTTACTTCCCTTTCTTTACTGTCACCCATGTTGAAGGACTATTGTATGTAAATATTTGCAATGTGGTCGCCCACTGATGCTATGCACGTGCGCACTCGCAGCGAAGAGCATCGCGTCTGGTGATGGGCGAAGATTGCTCGTGTCTGCGAATCGGTTCTTTAGAATAGTTCACTTCAAAGAGCACGTTCGAAAAGCAGGTGATTCTTATAAAGGTGATTCTTTTACGTCACTGAGGTTCCTTACATTCCGCTGTGCTCTAGAGTCTAAAGGTCCTAAGGCAGCCTATGCAGGCTTGTATTGAGGTTTATTTGTGCCGTTTTTATTTCGTTTCGGTAACTATTTGTTAGCATTGGAACTATTCAGTTATATTGGTTAATGAATCGTTTGAACCAGTTTTGTGAACCGAATCATTGAAAAGGTCCGACTCCAAAGGACGATTCGTTAACGAATCGGACGTTGCTGCTGTGAGTCTGCGGGTGCGCTAGTGTGAGAAGGACAAGCCGAGAGATTATAAAACAAAGACCGTGATTTCCATGGTAAAGTGGGTGTGAAGATTTGTTTTTGCTTTGCATTGCGTTATAGATAAATCTATACATTTTTTATTATTAAATCTCTAACAGCGCACCGGGATGAGATGAGTTTACTGCACATCGAACTGTGTGACAGCTGTCATGAGTAGCCTAAGTGAAACGTACAAAGAGCTGCAGGCATGAATACTATAGGAGTTTCATTTTTGGATCCCTTGGATGATTATGAGATTATTCAAAGGATCGGGAGCGGCACTTACGGAGATGTCTTTAAGGTGAGAAAGAACTGTTTTTTTTTTTTGTTTTTTTTTTTACCCAACAGTGAGTGTTTAGGTAATGACTATGATTTAATGCATGTTGCGTTGTCAAGATTTCGTGGAAAAAAACACTTTTCCTTCTGAAAGACTAACAAAAATATACCAAAAGGGGTTGTATGACTTATTTGTATTGCATTAGTGTACAAGGATTGTATTATTTTGTCTTTGGATATTATACCATGGTAAGTATTTAGACGTCATAGTGCAATTATATTATCTGGAGTACCAGTACTATGAATATACGATGCGTACCTTGATATGATTATCATTCAACACCATGTTAAAGGGATACTCCACCCCAAAATGAAAATGAATCACTTACCCCCATGTCGTTCCAAACCCGTAAAAGCTTCGTTCGTCTTCGGAACGCAATTTAAGATATTTTGGATGAATACCGGGAGGCTTGTGACTGTCCCATAGACTGCCAAGTAAGTTATACTGTCAAGGTCCAGAAAAGTATGAAAAGCATCGTCAGAATAGTCCATCTGCCATCAGTGGTTCAACCGTAACATTATGAAGTGACGACAATACTTTTTGTACGCTAAGAAAACAAAAATAACGACTTTATTCAACAATTTCTTATACTCCTATTGTTGAATAAAGTCATTATTTTTGTTTCTTTCATTTACAAAAAGTATTCTAGTCGCTTCATAACGTTACGGTTGAATCACTGATGGCAGATGGACTATTCTGGCAATGCTTTTCATACTTTCCTGGACCTTGACACTGTTATTTACATGGCAGTCTATGGGACAGTCACAAGCCTCCCGGTTTTCATCCAAAATATCTTAAATTGTGTTCCGAAGACGAACGAAGCTTTTACGGGTTTGGAACGACATGGGGGTAAGCGATTTATGACAAAATTTTCATTTTGGGGTGGAGTATCCCTTTAAATGACAAAGTACCATCTGATACCTTTTAAGGGGAGACTTGCTAAACTTGACATGATTTCTTTTACTGATTTGTTGTTGTTAATTTCCTTGTTTAGGCTGAATATTTCAAGAAACCAGATTCAAGATGTTAGCCGACAGACTGGATTGTTTAGTTTTCTAGAATTCACAGCATGTGTGCATTGACACATTCCATCCAACACAGTGAACACAAAATGATGCACACAGGCTGACATCCACATACTATTTATTTTTATTGTGTCTAAATGTCTTTGTTAGGCCATCTAGGTATTTCCTCAACAAAACATGTAACTTCAGCCAGTCTGTCTTCAAAGTTGACCTGCAAAACAGTCCTGTATAAACAGAAAAGCATAGTTTAAAAATGTATCCGATATAAAGTAGTTTGTGATTCTAATGTGGAATTGCATATAGTTGGCTTAGAAATTTGACTTGATTGAAGAGCACTCTACTGGCACAAACGCAAAATTTTTTGGAATGTTACAAATCTGGACTTTAAAATGTAGGCCTCCCTCAGGTGTGGTAGTGTTATCCTTCAAGAAGTTTGTAAGGTGCAAATATGTTGTTGGTTTTAGTGTGCATTTTGTCTCTTTTATATTTGTTTCATGTGAAGATCGAGTCACTGTTGTGTAGCAATCCCCAACACAGTTGTGCATTTTGTCTCTTTTATATTTGTTTCATGTGAAGATCGAGTCACTGTTGTGTAGCAATCCCCAATTTGTTTGGGTGTGAGCCAACAACCCTTACATACAATACACACCAAGAATCCTTTCTAGTGTCCTCTAGCTAAGTAACTTTCAACTTGAACTCAGGCGGCGCCCATCGCGCATACACTCATCTCGAGATCTAAAAATATTCCATGGTGAGGATTCCCAGCTGCATTTGAACAAAACAGTCTGTTTTGCATTTGATAGACTTGTCAGGTCTGACTATGCCAACATAAAGAATAACAAGCTTTTGAGATTTCTGGTCAAAGTGTGGACAGATATCCAACCCAAGCCATTGTTCTTGGGTTGTGGCTGCGTTATTTCAGGTTGCACAGTTAAACCATTAAGAGAACGTTACACTGTCGTTTTAGTCATGACCGGAAGTTCTCTGGCATGCCAGGAAAAACAACAGGAAGGCAGCTCAGTGAAGTTCCAGGTTTTGTCCAGAATGCTCAATTTGTTATGTTTATGACTAGCTGAAAGCAAAAATGGAAGTCCACTTTCCTGACAAACCTTTTGGCCTGATCATAAGTATTAAATGAACCACTCTGTATGCATAGAACATATTTTAATGTGCATGAGTTGGCTATTTAAAGGAAGAGTTTACCCTTAAAATAAATATTTTCTGAATATTTACTCACCGTCAGGCCATCAAAGATGTAGATAAGTTTGTTTCTTCATTGGAACAGATTTAGAGACATTTATGATTGCATCACTTGCTCACCAAAGGATCCTCTGCAGTGAATGGGGGACATCAAAATGAGAGTCCAAACAGCTGATAAAAGCATCACAATAATCAATGAGCAATGCACACTACTCTAGTCCATCAATTAATGTCTTGTGAAGTGAAAGACTGCATGTTTGTAAGAAACAAATCCATCATTAAAGCACTTTGAACCATTGTTTCTGATCAAAATTCTAGTCCTTAATAATGCTTGGTAAAAAGTGGGAAAAGTCCATCTCCCGTTGTCCTCTCATCACAATCCGTTGACATATTTGTCATAATATTGCTTTCCTCAGTGAAATAGGACCAATTTAGCCAAAAACAACAGTTTAAAGTTAAACTATTCCTTTAATTCCACAGTTAAATGAGTTTGATGAATCCTTGGCATGTGGTATAAGTGGTAAATTGACAGAATCGGTATATTAGAATGAATTCTGAAGAATCTTGTGCCACTGAAGACTGGCTGAACATTCAGCTTTACCATTACATGAATAAATTACATTTTAAAATATATTACAGTACTAATATAGTTGTAATAATAATTTACAATATTACAGTTTTTACTATATTTTTGGTCAAATAATTGCAGCTTTAGTGAGCATAAGAGAGAGGTCTTTCAAAAAATCTTGCCAACCCCAAACATGGTTGAATGGTACTTATTAATATAAAATTTGTACACAGTTATAGATGCATATCCGCTTGGCAAGAGGTATTAGTGGTTTTATTAGTAAACTGATAGAATCCTTCCTAAAGATTGATTAACTAATGGTGCAGCATCATACGGTCTAGAAAGATGAAGTAAGAACATCAGCTCCTGGTATCCAGCAGTTATAGGACAAGGTTACAGTGAAGGACACAGCAGGCTGCCACTGACACTAGGATATTTGTCATTAAGATGCCTGCCAGGAGAGCTGGATCTGTTCCTGGCTTTTCTACAGCATCCTGGGCATTTCACCAAAGTAAACATGACCTTAAAGTCACATTTACCCACCTCTATGTTACATTTGCTCATTTACGTATGCTGTAAAATGTTTATTTGAAAACCAAAACAAATGAAAATGAAATCCTAAAATCATTTAAACCATAGTAAAATCACAGTAGCACATTGTCTCTCATCGCTATATGTAGCCATATGATAAGTGACAACATTCTATTAATTCCATTAAAAAGTATTTGTATTATTATTATTAATAATAATAATAATAAATCACAATTAAACAATTATTTTTCCAGGCAATATAGCTATTTTAACTGTAAGTGAAATTACAGGCTTTTATTTAGGAATTTTATTTTTATTTAGGATGCAATAAATTAAATGTATCATGGTTTCTACAACATTAAGCATAACAATTGTTTATTATATTGATAATAATAAGAAATGTTTCCTGAACAACAAATCCGTATATTAGAATGAATTCTAAAGGATCTTGTGACACTGAAGACTGGCTGAACATTCATGAATAAATTACATTTTAAATCATATTACAGTACTGATATATTTTTAATGATAATTCACAATATTACTATATTTTTTACTATATTTTTGATCAAATAATTGCAGCCTTAGTGAGCATAAGAGACTTCTTTCAAAAAAATCTGACCAACTCCAAACATTTTAGTGGTATAGACTTATTAATATAATTTTTTTGCACAATCACAGATGCATATCTGCTGTTTTACAACTGTTGAAATGTAGCTAAACCTAATTATCCATTTTATAATAAATATTGTTGTAAAATAAATCTGATTTTCCAGTTCATCATGTAATATTAACTATTTTCTTTCAGGCTAGAAACATTAAGAGCTCAGAAATGGCTGCTATCAAAATTGTTAAGCTGGATCCAGGTGTGTGAGTAGTTTTAATGTTACAAGTTTTTGACCAGAACACATTTGCATATTGGGAGATTTTCATGCTTCGGTGCTGTAGAGAACATAGAGTAAACATTTAGAGGCAAATGCTGTTTCTAACTAATCTCTCAAAATTATAGAGGTTTTATTGGATTGATTCCTTGCATGAAGGAGTTATATTGTAATGAGCTCTATATTTACACATAATTACGGTTCTCAGAAGCCTCACTGCAGTACTACTTTTTAAAATGATTGGACTGCATTGTGTCACATGAATTGAAGTTATTTTTACATGGCTCTCTGGAATTTGTCAATCACTGCTTTCTGAAGTAAAATACTTTAAATATGTTTTTATTGTAGACTATTTTGTCTTCAGTATATACACTTTTTGTTGTCCTTTTACTCTTTATTCAGGTGATGACATCACCTCTATCCAGCAAGAGATAACAATGATGAAGGAGTGTAAGCATAAGAACATTGTGGCCTATTATGGCACTTACCACAGGTACGGTAATTTGTGCCTTGCCTGGTATTTGTCCAGTAGTTGTCAGGGCATGTTTTATACAAGCAGAATTACACAATCAGATATGGAGCACAAATCACACAGACATGTTTAATAGGTTTTGTAAATAGCTGCCGACATGTGTCAGCACATGCTCTAGATGACTTGTGCATTCCCGAATATTATTTCAAAGGCATGCATATGTTATGGGTGTGTGCGTATGTATCTTTTGAAAATGTTTTGTGTGCATTGACTCAAAACCACTGAACTGTTCAACTTTTCAGGAATACTAAATTGTGGATCTGCATGGAATACTGTGGGGGAGGATCACTGCAGGATATCTACCAAGGTATACAGTAAAAGCATCCAAATTCTGTGCAAGCATTTGAGACTATTGAAAATCACAGGGATGAGTTGTTATGACGCATCTTAAAGGAATTTGCTGAAAATTTAATTAACCTCAGGCCATCCAAGATGTAGAGGAGTTTATTTCTTCATCAGAACAGATTAGGAGAAATTTAGCTTGACATTACTTGCTTACAGATAGGTCCTCTGCAGTGAATGGGTGCCGTCAGAATGAGAGTTCAACAGCTGATAAAAACATCACAATAATCCATAGATGGCATATGAGTCTCATTATGATGGCATCCATTCACTGGAGAAATGCTAAATTTCTCCAAATCTGCTTCAGTAAAAAACAAACTCATATACATCGTGGATGGCCTTAGGGTGAATACATTTAATGCAAATTTTAATTTTTGGTGAACTATTCCTTTAAGCATCTTAAAGTCATAGATCACTCAAAAAGAAAATTCTTTATCACCCTCACATTGTTCCAAACTCATATGACTTTGTTATTATTTTTTAACCTGGGATGGGAAAACTGCATAAAAGGAGAGGAATATTTTCCACAAACCTCTATAAATTTCAGGCTGTTCCTAACAACAATTCCATCTCACATTTTTGAGGTGATTTCTTCCCTTTGAGAGTTTAATGTCTGCATTTAACCACTGTTCCAGTTAAGTGAGAGTTAATATAATATGCCCTTCACAGTAACTGGACCTTTAAAGGAAAAACAGATTGCTTACATCTGCAGGGAAACACTCCAGGTGAGGCTAATTAATTATTGTAAAAGATCTTTGGAGGCATAAATCTTTTTCAATTACGCATGCCTACATTTTGAGAATATTTCTGTTCTTGTCTTACCCAGGGTTTGAATCATCTCCATGAGACGGGCAAAATACACAGAGACATTAAAGTAACTGAAGCTTTTCATTACAATACTGTTTAAATGTTTGGGGTCTTTAAGATTTTTTAATGTATTTGAAGAAGTCTCTAGTGGTCAAGACTACATTTATTGATTAAAAATCCAGTACAATCAGCAATATTTCGAACGACTATTACAATTTAAAATAACTGTTTTATTATTATTATTATTATTATATTATAAAATGTATTCCTGTGATGACAAAGATGAATTTTCTCTTCTAATGCAGGGAGCGAATATTCTTCTTACTGATCGAGGAGATGTCAAGCTGGGTAAGTGATTTTATGTCAGACAAACTTCTGAAGCTGCACATTTTGGATTATTGTATCTCTCTCTCTTTCTGTCTCTGTAGCTGATTTTGGGGTTGCGGCTGAGATCAGTGCTTCTGTTGCCAAGAGAAAGTCATTCATAGGAACTCCCTACTGGTGAGCCGTCTGCACAGAGATTTGCCCTTGAGTCCTGCAGAATCACACTGTCTGGATTGTCTTGTAAAGCAATTATCATACTGTCTCTTATGATTAGCACAAAGGAATAGGGGAACCATAGATTATTTACTCACCCTCATGTCATTCCAAACCCTTATGACTTTCTTTCTTTCATGAAACACAAAAGGAGAAATGACCAGGGCTGCATTTCCCAAATGCTTTTGGAAAATAAAAAAGATGTGTAAATGATGACAGAATTGTTAGGTGAACTGTACATTTAAATCTATCTACTTAATAAACTGAATATCTATCCATTGTTTAAAAGTGTGGGTTTGGTAAGATTTTTGTTTTGGAAAAAAAAATTAGTACATCAAGATACATCTAGATACATTAATCGATCCAAAGTGACAGTAAAGTCATTTATAATGTTACGAAAGATTTCTATTTCAAATAAATGTTATTTACATTTGATTTATCCAAGAAACATAACAGAAAAAGCTGCACAATTCTTTTCAACATTGATAGTAATAAGAAATGTTTCTTGAGCAGTAAATCAGTATATCAGAATGATTTCTGAAGGATCCTGTGACACTGAAGACTGGAGTAATGATGCTGCAAATTCAGCTTTGCCACCACAGGAATAAATTCCATTTTAAAATATAATAAAATAGAAAACAGATATTTTAAATTGCAATTATATTTCACAATATTACTCTTTTACTGTATTTTGAATACTAAATTACCAAATACAAATAAATGCATCCTAAGTGAGCATAAGACATAAATCTTACCAACCCTAAACCTTTGAATGGTAGTGTGTGTGTCTGTGATTTTATTATATTTACAGGTTTTAAAACAATACACAACAATATAAAAAGAATGCATGATCCAAACATTTTCATATGCTCCTTTTCCATTCACTCCTTTACTCTTTGCATTATTCAGAAAGACAGTCAGACTGACAGCAGGCTGTGGTGTCTAAAGGAAATGTGTCTTTGTTGTGTTAGGATGGCTCCTGAGGTGGCTGCAGTGGAAAAGAAGGGTGGATATAACCATCTGTGTGATATCTGGGCAGTGGGCATCACCGCCATTGAGCTGGCAGAGCTACAGCCACCTATGTTTGACCTTCATCCCATGCGGTCAGAATGACTCATTTAACAGAAAATACCCTTTAACAAAGCATTTTTGAAGTGAGGTTTTATTTTCTGTTGTAGAGCTCTGATGTTGATGTCTAAGAGCAGCTTCCAGCCTCCCAAACTAAAAGACAAGAGCAAATGGTAAGATTCAAAACCCCATAGAAAGAAAGGAAAGTTTTCCCGTGAGTACCTGACATGATTGGTGAGAGGTTTGTGTCCTTGTCTTTGCAGGTCTGCAGGGTTTCATAGTTTTGTGAAGATGTGTTTGATCAGAAGTCCTCGCAAGAGGCCGACAGCAGAAACTCTTCTCCAGGTGACAGATGAATCAAACTCAAAAATCAAAGTTAATATTAGCATTGCTATATGGAATATCACATACCCCTATAATAACTTTCCTTGTGTGGTCATTAAACGTGTTAAAGCTTTAGGGCACAAGGAAACATGTTTTTATGTATTTATTTATTTTTAAATAGTGGTTAGAAAGGATGCATTTCATGTATATAACAGATCTAAGTAAAAGTTATCATAAAATCTGGATTGGTATTGGCCGATCAAGAAAAATCTGTGATTGTCTTTTGCAGAGTGGAGCATCCCTACAAGAGAACATTAAAAGTTCAATACTGCATTTTAATAGATTTTGTATTTCTAGAAAAGTTGATCATTTTTGCCATTGCCTCTCTCCCCAGCACCCTTTCGTAACACAGTTACTCACCAGAAAATTGATGATTGAGCTACTGGACATGGCAAGTAATCCAGACCTTCATCATCCACCCAGTCATGAAGAGAATGAAGAGGTGAGAATAAGACACGCTCACATTATATTGCAAATACTGTAATTATGAGGTATCAACTAAACTCTGAGCTATTCATGTACTCAGGCTAAGAAATTACTTATATTTATGCAAAACTTCTTTTGCAACTTATACATAATTATGGTAATTTTGACATGACATGAACACAGGAATACAGGATAGCGCCATATTTAATTTCTGACAGGAATGAAAATGAGGCTGTGAGGGACAAAAGTATAGTATTTTGGTCGTTTAACAGTATACAGATTGTTCAGCTGACAAAGCATCTTTCCTGCAGAAACATTTAGTAGATGAAAACTGTATAAAACAGTTTTGAAAGTCAAGTCCTAGGACCTTTATACAGTGTGTGCCTTTGTAAAGACTGTAAGTCTATTACTCACAGCCTAGTTTTCATCTGTGTTAAATTCACTATGCCATCTAATCCGAGCTGATCTAAGGTCTAGGTTTTATGTTTAGGAAGTTAATTTAATTGCATCATAAATAACTAAGCAAGACAGAATTTCATAAAAGCATGCTTAAGCTTTCAAATTACTTACTTAAAATTAATTAAATTATTTCAACTTACTTTCAAATTTGCTTGTCATCAAAAAATATTTGTCTGAACAAGGATAAATAAAGAACATTTTAAGGAGCACATTGGGAAACCTTTCCCTAATTTATAAAGTCATTTAATGCTTTTTCCAAATATTCATGTCAGAGTTCAGTATGTCAAAGTGTACAGTTTTTTTAGTGGTGATATTTTTGTGTGTGTAAAAGGCAAAGGATACAGCCCCAGATACAATCCAGTCTAAAAGGAAACGTATGCCAGTGGAGAGAAGTTTATCAGAAGAACAATGTAAGTTCTGGTTAACATTGTCCTTATTTCCAATAGAAATTGTACATGACCATTTATGTTTAACACACAATTAACATACTTTGATATACACTATTCAGTCCTAATTCTTTATATATTGAGGGGTGAGAACCAGAAGGGTGTAAGTGAGATTTTGGGTGAAATTGCGATATATATACTGTATCAAATGAAAGCTTTTGATGAGCTCTTTCTACTGCCAATATATCTAAAGTTCACTGCAGTGTCTATTTTCATTGCAGCGTGTGCATGATTAGAAAGTTTAATGTATGGAAGTGTAGCAGAGGAGGTGCTGCTTTAACAAGGCTGCTATTGAACATAGCTTCAGTCATGTCAATAGGCACACAACTCATAGAGCTGGTACTGTTTAGCACACGTCTATGGCATGTGCTTATCCATCCCCCTCACACACTCACTCGTGTAAACTGGATACAGTGCTCACATTCGAGGCCAAGCGGAGAGTGCGATGGGTGTGTGTGTGTGTTATCGTGTGGCAAGTTGATGCCACTTTCACTGAGAATCCATTGTCACCACTCTTGACTGTAAGATTACAGCATTCACAGGCAGACAAATCAGGCAGACAGACAACGAAGCTTCTTTAGGGGAGATGAGGAAGTGATGTTTAAACTACTATATGTAGTATGTACATATATGAAGTTCTTGGAGGTCTCACATATATGCAACAACAAGAACATGTTAGAAGTACGTTCTGAACAACATGATTACTGAATATGGATCATATTGTCCAGATTTATGGGTATTTACACTACTATTCAAAAGGGTCCAGTAAGATTTTTTGTTTAAGAAAAGATTAGGCTAGTTTTATTCTGCAAAGAATGCAATAATTGGTATTTTAAATAAATGTTGTTCTTTTGACCTATCTATACATCAAAGAATTCTGCAAGATAATGTATCATCGTCCAAAAAAAAAAAAAAAAACTCAGCAGAACTGTTTTTAACATTGATAACTTGCTAAGCACCAAATCATCATACAGTATAAGAATGATTTCTGAAGGATCATGTGACACTAAAGACTGGAGTAATGATGCTGAAAAATCAGTTTTGCCATCACAGGCATAAATTACATTATAAAATATACTAAAATAATAAATGCAGCCTTGGTGAGCATAAGTGACTGCTTTCAAAAACATGACCGAATACCAAACTTTTGAATGGTAAAAATGGATAAATTAAGATTATAAGTGTTACCAGGACTGTAAGTGACTAAAAGACTATAAAGACTATAAGTATAGTAAAATGTAATATGTGTTTGTTTTTTGTTTCAGTTGACCAGGTCAAGTTTACCCCTCCCAGGAGGAAAGAGACTGAACCCTATCCTGACCTGGTCAGTTTTATTGCTCTCGATTTGTGATGTTCTCTATAAGCCAATGAGACAAACAAAACACAATCCACGTTCTTTTACACTGCATAAAATATCCTGTGTCGTAATACATGGTTATCACTTGAAAAAAAAAGATTCAAGTATGTTTATGTTCTCAGGGATCGTGTGATGATTGGAGCATATCTGGAGATGAACCAGAGTCACCGTGAGTGCTGATTTATTTAAGTGGACTTATAATTGCACTATGGACTAACAGTTTTTATAACCTTTCATCTAAAATGTGTTAATTACTACAGGGGTCTTTTGGAAAGTGTGGAGGAGGAGTTACAGCAGAGGTGGGACAAACTTATATTCTGGCGCCATCTTGTGGAGTGACATATGTTGGCAAAAAAAAAGAGTCAGCTAAAAAGTGAAATGATGCCTTGATTGTTATATATTTGTTAGTAAATATCGTGTGTGTGTGTGTGTGTGTGTGTGTGTGTGTGTGTGTGTGTGTGTGTGTGTGTGTGTGTGTGTGTGTGCATTTCTAGTCATAATCTCTCTCTCTCTTGTTTTTCTACTTTCTTTTTACATTTTTTATAATTATTTCAAT
Source organism: Cyprinus carpio (assembly GCF_018340385.1). Lineage (NCBI taxonomy): Eukaryota > Metazoa > Chordata > Actinopteri > Cypriniformes > Cyprinidae > Cyprinus > Cyprinus carpio. Next base: position 9,704,005 of record NC_056603.1, read on the forward strand.
TACAATTTGTTAGTACCTGTTTTTATGCACAATTTTAAACTCACCTGCAGAAATATAATTTGCACGTGTGTGACAAATATTTTGTCATTGAACTTTCTTTCTCTTTTAGGAGTTTGATAGTAAAAAGACTCTCACATTTTGAGGTATTTGTGAACCTTTCCTAATGATCAATTTAAGATGATAGAAAAAAATATGTAAGGCTGTAAACAGTTTCTGATGTTTCATAGTGGAGTACGAGGAAAAGTGAACTGTTCAGCCCACCACCCGTCTCTGCTACGACATCACTTCCTCCCCTGAGCTATTTAGACTCTGATCTGGAGGACAAGGACCTTACTCTTCAACCTAGTGCTACTCTTTGCCCTGAAACTGTTTTAAGTCCAAAATCAGGTATTGCTATCTGAACATAAAGTATAAGACACCTAGGAATTTCACCATACAGAGTTTTAAAACATTTCTCTCTTTGTATTTTCTCAGTGTTGTTGAGGTGTTCAGGCAGTCAGGATGTGCGGCACTGGTGCAGGGACCCTTGTGTTCCTGATCATAATGACACACAGAGGACTCTTACAAGGAGTCTCAGCAGAGACACGGCTCTCTCTCCGGAGTGGAGCACCATGAGGAAGAAAACAGAGGACTCTGTGAGTTACACAATGTTGGATGTTACATATAACAGACTTACATTACATTACTAACATTAGTGTCCTTTTATCAAACACAGTCTCAGATACAAAGAACTGATTCACATGCATTCCTTGTACAGATTTTGTGTCTTTTACGTATCGGTAGATATCTAAATATATCAGCATTAAATTGGTCATTGAAAAACCTACATTACTCCACCACTATTAAGTTGTTTTAAATTAATTTAACTGGCTGAAACATTATTAGATCAATTACAAATCATTATTACATCTATCACATTATTTTGTTAGCGTAATTCTAAATGTTTCAGCACCATGGACGGATCTCAAAAACCTATTTTATATGTTAATGCACATTTTGTATGTTTTTTGAGTAACAAAAAGTATTACTGACAGACTAAAAAGTGACTAAAGATCATATAAAAAAACTGTTCCTTGTATTTTAACCTTTAATTCATAGAGAGCCGACTCTCATGGACTTCCTCCCACTCCCCAAGTCTATGTAAGTTTAACCACCTAATAGCACCTTTTAAAAGTGATAAACCTGGCCATTACTAAATTTGAGTGTGACAGTATGCATAATAATATATAATAAAGGACTAGTTTATCATTAATGCACCTTTGGGCCCAGTATCTATGTATGAGCTTAAGAATTTACATCTGATGTACTATATTTATGAAACATTGTGTAATTCATGTTGCATAGATGGGAGCCTGTTTTACTAAAGTATTTAATGGATGTCCACTGACAATTCACTGTGCAGAAACGTGGGTTTTGCCTAAAACAAGAGGTACAGATTTCCATTCATCTTGCTGATCCAGAATTGTGATTAAAATAAAATGCAATTTTAATATAGATTGAAAAACTTAATACAGAATCAGAATATTCATGAATTCTGTTTGATTTATCAATCATTTCCTCATAGATCAGTATTTAATTCTGGGTGCGGAGGAGGGTGTTTATATCCTTAACTTAAATGAACTGCATGAAGACACCTTAGAAAAGGTATTTAGTATTTTTACCCAATAACTGTTTCGGTCATAAAATACAACATGAGAGAGAAACATCTTATTTTTAATGGCTAATATGTTTTTCACTCCTGATCTCCATTGCAGTTGCTTCCACAGAGATGCACTTGGCTTTACGTCATGAACAATGTCTTAATGTCCATCTCTGGTAAGTAACATTTGTATAGTTACATGGTTAAAGTATTAAACACCAGTAACAGCCAACCATTTTTAGAAATCATATACTAAATAAATAAATAAACTGTACATGTACACCTCAGTGGGCTGTGAACTGCTGTTCTATTTTATTCTATTCTATTCTATTCTATTCTGTTCTATTCTTAGGTAAGTCATCTCATCTCTGCTCTCATAGACTGACAGCTCTGTTTGAGCAGCGAGGGCACTTGCAGAGGAAACAGGGTCACTTGTCCCTTGGCACCAACCGCTTCACAGAACGGATCATCCACAGGTCCACATAAAAGTTTAATAATTCAGCTTATATGTTGTTCATTTGGAACTCAAAATAATCTTTTCACAGGAAGTTTGCTGTGTCTGTGAAGATTGCAGACACCAAGGGATGTCGGAAGTGCAGCGTGGGTGAGGATCATAATAGTTCAATGTTTATTCATTTTATCCTGATCAATGTCTTTGCTGACCTTCTGTTATTGGTTAAGATGGAAAAATACTAAAACCATGTTTTCTGGATTTTTCTTCATCAGCTCGTAACCCATACACAGACAGCACGTTCTTATGCGCTGCAGTTCCCTCTGGCCTTGTGCTACTATTGTGGTATGAACCGCTGCAGAAGTTTATGCACCTCAAGGTAAAAGTAACCCTATAAAGCTTACTGTATCATATAGGATATATTATCTCTAAATGCATGTCTTCTGTCGTCAGATTTTTTAGCAAGTAAAAGGCCTTTTCCACCTTCGGGTTGTGGTTCACATGTCTTTTTGCTATAAAAACTTGTTATAGTATTTCAAGATGAACACTTGCTGGACTGAAGCAACTTTGATTTACTTGATTATCCGTTTTTTTTTTTTTAAGAATATATATAAAAAAAGAATTTTGAATATGATACAGCAGGCTTTTGAGCTACTTGTCCATCTCTCAGTCATCATTGAATTGCATTATATGTTTTGCCCTACACAATAAAAGTGATGATAAAACTAAAAATTTGATGATGAAACTAAGTATTTAAATATCATCTTAGACATATTATTGGGAGATACAGAGTGACAACTGATATTTATATGAAGTCTGCTAAAATGATCTCATTGATTTACATTAAAAGCAATCAGAATTTCATCTTACTTTCTGGCCATAAATATATCAGCAGCTACACCAAATTGCACATTTTTGCTCTTTTTGGTGTTTTTTCCCTCCTTTATTATGAGCACCATATTCTCCTATGACACACTATATGAGCCAAAAAAGTCTGATGTATCAAATATGATACTCAATAAAAAAAACAACAACATATATATATATAATACATATAATATATATATATATATATATATATATATATATATATATATATATATATATATATATATATATACACACATTTTTTGTCTAAAAGTTATTATAAAATAAGTAAATATAATAATAATACAATTCTTACTATTATTTCATATGTAAAACTTTACAGGGTTATTAGACTTGTAAGCATAATGTAACATTAACTTTATGTTTATGTTGAATTTACAGTTAATAATATATGGCACTTTTATTTACAAGTAAACGATTTATTGCTACCAATGCAACGATATGATGCTTTCACTAATAAGAGTCTAACACTTGTAGTCATCTTCTCATTACATTTCTCCTTTCTTATCTTCTCATTGAACATATTGCAGTGCCCCTGCCGGACCCATTGCCCATCTTTGAGCTGCTGGTGTTAATGACAGATGAGCTTCCTCAGCTCTGTGTGGGCGTCCAGGAAAGCCTCCAACAGCAAAACGAACCACAGCTAAAGTTTGACATCATCCATCTGAACGGCACGCCAAACCCTGAACCAGGTAAGTGATTGACTGGCTGCTGGTCTTGCATGAATTCAGGGCTGAAGCATTTCACAGCAAACATCACATTTGAACCCATTCCTGTGAATTCAACAGATTTTTCCCTCAAAGTAAAGAAAATATGAAAAACACAACTTTTGTATGGGCTCACTTTGTTTTATTCATTAACACGTGTGTGAATGTGTGATCTTTATGCCTTTCCTTAGACAGAGAGACAGTAAGAGCTGTACAAGTGACACAGCTGGACAGAGACACGGTTTTAATTGCACTGGAAAGTATGTATGATTAATCCATGAATCAACTTCTAAAGCATGCACTGATACTTATAATCTAAATGAATCCTCACTGTCATTTTCTAGAAACGGTGAAGATTGTCAATATGCAGGGTGTCCCCAGCGAGGAGTTAGCATCCAAACTGGAGTTCAACTTCCCTATCGAGACTTTAGGTACAAACCTGACATGATAGGAAAACATAGTATCTGTTCACAATGAAATGATGCAAGTGGCATAAGTTTTCATGTACTGTTTTTCATCAGTTTGTTTAGAAGAAAGTGTTTTAGCTTTCTGGAAACATGGGCTTAAAGGACTTAGTCTGCACAACTGTGAGGTAAAGAGTCATGATGTTTTGTGCATTTTAATAGACCTTAGTCAGGGTAGAGCTGTATTCAATTTTTAACAGGAATGAAAATGAAGCTGTGAAGGATTGAAGTACACATTAAATCAATGTCTGTCTGAAAAAAAACTTTTAAAAGACACGTGACCCTGGACCACAAAAGCAGTCTTAAGTCGCTAGGCTATATTTGTAGCAATACCCAAAAATAGACAGTATGGGTCAAAATGATTGATTTTTCTTTATGCCAAAAATCATTAGGATATTAAGTACAGTGTGTGTCATTGTAAAAATTGCAAGACTTTCCCTTACAGTCTCATTTTCATTCCTGTCAAAAATTAAATATATCACCTAACCTGATATACCGGTCTAAATCTGTATCAGTACATATTGTCATCATTTATTGATTTTAAAAAATAGTCATCCTCTTGTGTCCTTGTAGGTAACACAGGAAATCACAGACGAAAGCCGAGTGTTCAAAGTCTTAGGCACGCACAGGTATTGACTCTATTGAAAAGGGGTATTGACTTTTCTTTTTAACTTGAAAAAAAATTTAATTTCATTTTTCTTAATGTCTTTTTTTTTCTTCAATCTTGGTTTACAGAGACATTGTTTTGCAAAGCACTCCAACTGAAAACCCTTCAGCCACTAGCAATTTATACATTTTAACAGGTCACGCGAGCAGCTACTGAGGAAAGCCAGAGCACAGAACCTGTAAATAACATGCATGACAACAAGATGGGCATTTGAAAACCAGAATGCATGAAAAATGGTAACAGAGAGTTTCAGAGCTGTGCATCTGCCCTGTGTGTCTGTGTGAACATGGTCCTTCAGTTGATCTCACTGGTACACATTGGGAGGGGACAGAAAGGAAAGCCCAAAGCCTTGTTCTTTTTGTTTGTCCCTCTAAAGGTGTTTTTTTTTGTCTTTGTTGTCAATAAACTCTCATATGAAACAATCTGGATTAAACAAATGTATTTACAGTATATTAAAAAGATCATGTGATAATTTTGTGATGGATGGATTGTGATAACTACTAATAAACTGATACAGTAAAACCAAACTGTACCAGACATCTTAATCATATCTTGATTTTATTTTTTAGTAAAGAGAAGACAAATAACAGATGAGTTTGTATAGGTTTTCAGGACTGTGTGGAAATGAGCTGAATTTTAGTTAATCTTTCTCAGTTAAGTGATCTGCATTATTGGTTTATTTTTAATCACTAACTGTATCAATCCTCAAGAGGGAGCTAAAGCTTAAATTAAAACCATTGTTTTATAGTAGATAAAAATTATTGTAACAATTAACAGAAATGTATGCGAAAGCATGTTTTTATTAAATACATTATTATATAGATTATAGAAATTTAATCTTGACAAATATTTTTAACAAATAATTTAAATAAATACATACACAAATGATGTATAATTATATTAGTTAATATTTATAGTATATATAATATATAAACAACTCTGCTATAGTGCTTTAGCAGAAGATGTTTAATGACATAATTAGACCCCATCAACACAAGTGGCTTTGATTTCCTCAATAAATTACCTAAATAAAAACTTTGTGTCTGTATGCTCTTCTACAGGTGTGCTCTTGTTTAGAATAAACAATAAAAAATATATATAGGTGCAGATTTAACCTTACATTAACTGCCTGCCTGGTGTTACCCCTTGGTTTGTTTTTTAAAGACCATTTTCCTGCAATTCCTACATCTCAATGCTCCTCACTCCTACACAGTAGATAACCGTGACACAGGTGTCTTCGTTTAAACCGATGTAAGCTGATCCCACAATATTTCATTAGTTTATTCGTGATAAGAAGCTTATTAGTGATACAAACAGTGTGTTGTTGTTTTGCTACATGTCAAATCGGATTAGAGGACGGGAAATGGCTGTTGTGGTCAAACAAATTCTTTATTCACATAAATACACATTTAAACTTACCTACTAAACGTGCTGTGAGAAGCATCCGGTGTACAAACTTCATTACTTTGCTTATTAGACAAATCTGATGGATTATGAAGAATATATGGCAACTTTAAGTGAAGAAATACACAACCACAAATGTATTATTGAAAATACGGAATACACATAATTTGTTTGACATTATGCTCTCTTTTTGTCTAGAACCTTCCACAGTCCTGGATTTTGCCTTAAGGTTGTTCCCTTTCTAAGGATCCTTTTGATTTGACATTAAAATGATTATAAAAGAGTCGTGTGCAACATTTACATTGCAAAATGAGATGGCAGGTTGAAAAGATCTAGAGTTGATTTGAATTAATCTATTTAAATTCTGTTATTGTTAGTAAGTAGTACAATAAATACTTTGTGTACTCTGAAGAAAAATAATTTTTAGGGCAGTTTGGGGAATGGGACCTGCAGCAACCAGCAATTGTCATTGAGATGAATTGGAATGCTACTGTATATTTGCTATTGACCTAAAAGATTTATTATTATTATTATTATTATTATTTTTTTTTTATTTTTTTTTGTCAGTTCCATGCAAATCAAGCAGCACTACAAGGGATTGCAGGCAAATTCTGCAGAATGGGTCAGGGAATGGTGTCTGTAAAGAACTTTTGTCACCATATGCAAAAGCAGATGTGCGCATGAGACTCTCAGATTTCCTTATCAAATCAAAGGCAGTTTTGACAACTAAACTACTAATCCAACACAAATTCACTCATTTTTAAGCTCAAGTTTCATGATATTCAACTAAAACTGAAAAACCATGTTCTGACTCTTTGAAGATGTTGCAAATACATTTTGTCTGAAAAGTAAAAACAGTAATTTTGTTAACTGATGAAAATTACTTCAGTATGAACAAATGCAAACAGAATGACCACAGGCTAGCCTTGAGAGAGAGAGAGAGAGAGAGAGAGAGAGAGAGAGAGAGAGAGAGAGAGAAAATAATAATACTTATAGTTCATAATAGTGACTGTCCCTTTTCCTTTTCATGTACCACAACATGTTAAAGACACAAATGTCCTTCCTTAACCAAAAATAGCCTACCTTTTTATGTGCTGCTGACAGACAATTATTAACAAAACTTCTCTGAAATCTGTACATAAATTTGTGGTTATCATTTTGTTATTTAGTTAGTACACTTCAAAACTAAATATTGCAAAAGGTGGAAGAAGCATTTTGGGTTTGTCACATTTGCTACTGTGTTAGAGTGTGGAGCGAGGAATGAAGAGACGTGGAGTACATTAACTAGGAGCTTTTTGTGATATAGGGGGAAAGTGTAATATATGTGTATGTGGGGGTTTTGATTTTCAATATAGGGGAAAGAGATCTAAAAAGGGGAATCACGTGACTCTTCGGCAGCAATGCACGTATAGTCCTTTGCTCTGCTCACTTTGTCAGAAATTGTATATATCCTGTAAATAAATTGTGAACTACTCTTTACCTAGCCCACTATGAGTACCCCAGCAGTCAAGGATGTTCGGCAAAGAGAGATTGAACAATTGCCAATAAAGAAAAAATTAAAAGAATCCGCCATTTCCAGAGAGGATCTGGACGCTGCTATAGCTAATGGTATCACATTAGCGCTCAAAGAGCAACAAAGTGCTCTCAATTTGGTTGTGGCCTCAACTGTAAGAGAAGCAAAAGACTCTGTACTGACTCCAGCACTCCGCAATCTACATTTGGATATACAAACGACCAACAATTCTGTAAAAAAGCTAAAAGCAGAAGGTGAAAAGCTAGCCAACGCAGCAAAACAGACACGGCAACGGGTCGATTCTGTTCAAGCAGCTGCATGTGAGGATAGGAGGACAGTCACAAACTTAAGAAATCAGCTGGAACAACTCATCGAAAAAATGACAGACATTGAAGATAGGAGCAGGAGAAATAGCGTACGACTGGTGGGGTTGCCAGAAGGGGCGGAGGGCTCTGATGCAGCTGGGTCCCTGAGAGTTTATTTTTCCAAGTGGATCCCCTCACTGAAAGGCCGTGACATCGAGATTGACCGGGCACATCGCGTGTATGACGGAAGGAAAAACTCCAATCTTCCGTGTACCAAGATGGCATGACAGGTCGGTGATCCTGAAAGGTGCTTGGCAGGCTTATCCGGTGAAATATACGCAGGACAATGTCACGCTACTATTTTTTCCCGACTTTAGTTCAGCAACAACTACCAAGAGAAAGAGCTTTAATCCAGTCTTGAAGAAGATGACAGCACTTGGTCTCCAGCCGTTCCTCACATATCCAACGGTAATTAAACTACAGCACAAAGGTGAGCAGGTGATGTTCGACTCTCCTCAAAAGGCGGAGGATTTTGTTACTTCACTGTCACAGAAGACGTATTCTGCAGCACTACAAAGCAGCGGGAGGGCAACGGCTACCGTCTCCATCCTTTCAATTTAACGAGATGAGCTCTGTGGTGATCCTAACTGCCCTGAAGAGGACAATAACAAGGTGGCCATGGACACTTGTTAATTTCTTTTTGGAATCTTGCCCTGGTCCTGTACGCTCATCCGCTGACTGCTAAATAATAATAATTTATTTTTTATTTATTATTACTATTTTTCAGGCTAATGGAGAGCAGGTTCGATCTCTAAGCTTTTGGCTCAGCGGCCTTTTGGAGGCATGTCTTGCGTTGAAGTGGGCTGGTCACGTATCAACATGTGTTTCTTTTGTGATGAAAGTGACGTGACGTACAGCCAAGTATGGTGACCCATACTCAGAATTCGTGCTCTGCATTTAACCCATCCAAAGTGCACACACACAGCAGTGAACACACACACCGTGAACACATCCCCAGATCAGTTGGGGGTTTGGTGCCTTGCCCAAGACATGGTATTGCAGGCCCACAACCTTAGAGTTAGGAGTTAAACTCTCTAACCACTAGGCCATGGCTTCCCCTTGGTATCTATTGTTTATGCAGACCTACACTCTAGGTAATGTGCGGTATGCTTTGGCTTTTGTACATAGTTGTTTGTCATTCCTTTTTCTTGTTTTTTTTTTTCTATGCCCTTCAACAGACATCAATACTCTTATTTATTTTGCTTTTCTTTTAAAAGGATTATGCATCGAGGTGGATTGGTATCTAGGATACATACTAACGTTGACACGTCACTGGCAGTATGGCATTGCTTGTATTTCTCTTCAGGTAGACATAATCTTGACACTGCGAGTACACAATGCAGGTACTGAATATCTTATCATTGAATGTGAATGGCCTAAATTCTCCTATTAAGCATACCCATATATTAGAATATTTGCACCGTAAATCCATTTCCTGTGCCCTGATATAAGAAACCCATTTAAAACAATGCGATGTGGCACATTTTCAAAACAAGTATTACAAACTGGCAGCCTTCTCGTGCTCATAATAAAACTAAGGGGCTGCTTATCTTAGTCGATAGGAGGTTACCTTTAATTATTGAACATACCGGGAATGAGAATGAGAAAGATGATGAGGGTAGATTTGTTTTTATATGCTGTAAAATACATAATGACAGGTTAGCATTGGTCTCCATTTACTGCCTGAATGAGGCAGACAGTGCATTTTTCACAAATATTTCAAATTTATTACAAGGGATAGATTGAGCAGATTGATTGTCCTTTAGTGATGGGTGGTGATTTTAATGCGGTCTTAAATCCTGCACTGGATAAATCTCACGCTGATACTACAGCTAACCCATTCTCTAAGTTATTGAATAAATTTATCACAGAACTTAATGTAATCGATCTTTGGAGAATCCAGAATACTACATCTAAGGACTTTACTTTTTTTCTAATAGACATAAGACTTTTTCTAGGATAGATTACATTTTTCTCTGCCCATCTCTAATTTCATCTAACTCTTCCATCTCTATATTACCAATTTTATTGTCTGATCACTCTGCAGTGTTATGTAATGTTCACCTTCCCAACATTAAGACAAAGCCCCCTAGATGGCGTCTTAACCTCATTACTAAACAATCAGACATTCATTAATTCGCTAAAAGATCATACAAATGAGTTTCTCGAAATTAATATATCTTGTGATGTAGACCCACAAATATTGTGGGAAACAACGAAATGTGCAATACAAGGATTCTGTATATTTTTTTTTCTTCTGCTCTTGCCAAACCAAAAACCCGCCAATTTACACAATTAGAAAATAAGATCAAAGTATTACAAAACCTTCCTTCTTGAAAGAGGAATATGACTTACTTTCACAATCAAAGACAGTTTATTTTACATAGGATGAGGCAAAAATATTATTTTGAATCGGAGAGACCTAGCCACTTATTGGACCTCAGGCTGAGGGAATGTGAGTCTAAGGCATGCATCAGTGCAATAAAATCTTAGGATTTGTGGTCACCTGGTCATCCAATGTTAATTAACAATGTATTTAAAGGGTTTTACACAAATTTGTACAAAACCGAAACCGATTTTGATAAGTCAGTTTGTAAAGAGTACTTGGATAAATTAGAACTGCCTCAGATCATGCAGATGGATAAAGACTCTTTGGAGGCCCTGTTAAGTTTGGAAGGAGCTCCATGAAGCACTAAAAAGCCTTCAGAAGGGCAAGTCACCAGGCTTAGATTTCCTTCCTCCTGAATTATATTTAGAAATATGGGATGTGGTAGGGACTCTCATGCTTGATGCATTTAATTTTGCAATCGAGCATGGTACATTTCATAGAGACCAAAAAACATCTTTGATATCATTGCTTCTTAAAAAGGGTAAAAGGGTAAAAGGGTATCCGTTAAATTGCTCTAACTACAGACCACTCATCCCATGCGATCTAAAAGTTTATGCTAAAACTCTTGCCTCTCGCATGGAGAAAGTAATTCATAGTTTAATCAAAGATGACCAAACTGGTTTTATTAAGGGGCATCACGCGTCCGATAATATGCGTCAACTGTTTCATGTACTTGATTTTGCAGACTCTCTTCCAAGTCCTTGTGCGTTTTTTTCACTTGACGCAGAAAAAGCCTTTGATAGGCTAGAGTGGAACTATATGTGGGCAGTTCTGCAATGTTTTGGTTTCGGTGAACATTACATTTCTATGATTAAGACACTCTACCACTGAGGCATCAGTCTTGACTGGTAATATTATCTCCCCCTCTTTCCCTTTACAGCGTGGAACGAGGGAGGGATGTCCACTTTCCCCTTTACTGTTTTGTTTATCCCTTAAACCACTAGCACAAGCCATAAGGAAATCTGATGTTCCACTGATTAAGATACATGACCATAATCATATTATTTCTCTGTACGCTGATGACATTATCTTATATTTAGATCATTCTGATATGTCAATAACCGGTATAATTAAGGAATTTGACCACTTTAGTAGTTTATCTGGGGTACAAGATAAATTGGTCCAAATCTGCTTTAATGCCAATTAACAATGTTAAAGTTAACGCTCCTATCCCCTCATTCATTCCTATAAAATATTCTTTCATTTATTTGGGTTTTACCATATATAAAAGACATTCATAAAATTGCCAGAAACAATTTTAATACTATTTTAGTCAAGATCAGAAATGATACTCATGAGACGGAATAATCTTAAAGTCTCACTTCAAGGCAAAATCTCCACCGTCAACATGAATTTGTTACCTCGGTATAATTTTCTTTTTTCTATGTTGCCGCTTTCCAGGTTACTTTAAGGAGATCAATTCCATACTTTCCCAGTTTATCTCAAATGGTAAATGACTTACCACGTTGCAGTGTCCTATACTTTCAGGAGGATCGGCTGTACCAAATTTCCAATTATATTATTTGTTCTTTCAGCTTAAGGCTCTTCATATTTGAGTTGATCCTCAATCTAAATCTTCATGGAGAGTAATCGAAGCTGACAGGGTTAAACCACATAGGCTCAAAGATATTTTATTTGCTGGCACAGGTAATAAAAATGATAAATATGGCCCAGTTGTCATTATATTATGTCTTTTTTCAGTTACACTCTGCTCTCAAGGCCTATGGAGTTCCCTGGGCATCCCCCATTTCCTCTCATCCTATGTGGGATTGGATCGCACCATCCTCTGGTCGGCCATCTGTTTCTTTAATATATAGTAAATTTAATGATCACACTGCAAAACCTCTTTCTATTAAATCTATATGGAATTGTGAATTAACAGATTTTAACTTATCGGTCGACTGGGAGAGGGTGTGGTTTAATCTAATCTTTACTTCTAAAAACTTTGCTTATCATCTTATCCATTTCAAAGTCATTTATAGAGCATACATAACTCCTTACAATAGGTTTAAAATGAAACTGCAATCGACCTATAACTGTCATATCTGTAACACCGTATCATCAGGTACTTTTCTCCACATGTTTTGGGAATGTCCAATTGTTGTCAACCTATGGACACATGTGAATTCAGTTTTATCCTTTTTACTACAAACTGATTACATGTCTAATCCATGTTTATGTCTTCTCAATGATAATTCAAGTTCATTAAAGAAGAGAATGTTTGCTGGTTTTACAGCTGCAAAGATGACAATACTACAAAATTGGTTTACTCTGTGTGCAAAAATGTGTGCAAAAACATTTTGGATCCACAGCCTCCTTAAAATTGTGACTTTTGAATGTACAATAGCACGAATGATCAAGGCTAAACCTAGTACCATCGATGCATGGCAATGTTTCTCTTCCAAAATTTTAGACTTTATAAAGCAATGACCATAAAGTTTTTTTTTTTCCTTTTAGATTGTTAAATTAATGATGTGTATTTTGCTCTCCCTTCCCTGTTTGGTTTGTTTGAATGGATGTGGTTTTGTTGAATTAAAACCATTGGGTGCTCTGGAGGTCCCTCAGGACCCCCCCCCAAAAAAAGAAAATACTTGGGGCGAATTATGGGCATCTTAGCTGGAACAGGGTCTTGAGGGTGCTCTGGAGGTGCAAGCACTGGAGTGAGCTCTGGACTGGATTCAGGGGCTGGAGCAGACACTGGAGCGAGCTCTGGGGGTGCACTCGGTGAGGAAGAGGGCTTTTTTCCTCTTCCTCTAATGATTACGAATGAATTGGGCAGCCAGCGGGCTTGGCGTTGTGGCAAATGGCGGGCCTGACTTCATAGCAGTCGGCGGGCTTGACCATGGCGCAGCGAAGCGTCAGGTGATCTCCATTATCTCAGAAAAACAAACAAACAAAAAAACGTAGACTTAAAAAAACCCCAAAAACAAACACGGGGAGAAGGGGCGCCGCTTACTGTCTTAGTCGGGTATTCCGTCACGTTTGCTACGGTGTTTGAGCCATAGACTGTTTAAAAAAAAAAAAAGGATGGACGATGCGTCGTCTTGAGTAAATGACATAATTTGGAACCCGAGTCTGTGCAGTAGAGATTTGTTTGGAGCCAGAGTCTGCGCAGTAGTGTTTTGAGGTGGAGCCGCGGTATCAAACTCCCGTACAAAATCCCGCAGACCCAATCACCCATAATGACACACCCCATTTTTATAGCATTAAATTACTAGCTAAAATCAAACTTATCACAAAAACGAACAATTTAACATATATCAGTGTGATAACAACTACCTTAAATGACCAAAACCATCTTTTGGAAAATTGTATTGGAAATGAATTAATTTTTTCCTTTTGACTCAAGTCCCATTCATTTACATAGAGAGGGCGGGGTTTATTACCTGTACTGCAGCCAGGCACTAGGGGAAGATCAAAGAGCCCGCAGCTTCACTTTTAAGGATGTGTGAGGCACACCCAGTTGAAGCACAGAGCGAGAAGACATGGAGTACATCATCAAGGAGATTTTAATGAAATCAAGGGAACCAGGAAAACACACATAGCTGAGAAGGTTGACATTCACAATAATGGAACAAGAACGCAAAACAGGAAACCATTAAATACACATGACTAGAGGGACACAATGAGGAACACCTGCAATCAATGACATAATAAACATTGGAAACACCTGGGGCAAATTAACCTAATCAGGGAACAGGAACAGGAAGACCAAATAAGGACATAAACACCACATGGAGCACGTGGGGGAAGAAAACACACACAGACAGGGAACAGAGTCTGACAGGGTTCCCCAAAGATTCTTTCAGTGGACAGTTCTGCCAAGCACCTCTTTTTTCTTAGTGTGAAGAACATTTTAAAGAATTTCTAAAGAATCCCTTCTCTATATAAATAACGTTTTGTGCAGTGGAGAAGTTTTATGAATTTTAAAGCTTCTTCATGGGACTCTACACAGTTGTGTGTAACAAAGAAAAATGGCAATGTTGGCCTGATGTAGGAGAACCGTTTTGTGGTTTTTGTAGCAGTGGACTGTTAAAGTTCTGTCAATTTGTTTGGGTTGATTCTTAGTTTAGTGACAGAAACATGCATTTAGGCATCTAGATGTGGTGAAGACGACTTGCTGAAGTTTAAACCGAGCATCAGAATGGGGAAGAAAGGGGATTTAAGTGACTTTGAACGTGGAATGGTTGTTGGTGCCAGACGTGCTGGTCTGAGTATTTAAAAAATCTCTAGGGTTTACAGAGAATGGTCTGAAAAAGAGAAAATATCCAGTGAGCGGCAGTTGTGTGGACGAAAATGCCATGTTGATAACTCAAATAACCACTCGTTACAACCAAGGTATGCAGAATATCATCTCTGAATGCACAACATGTCGAACCCTGAAGCAGATGGGCTACAGCAGCAGAAGACCACACCGGTTGCTGCTCCTGTCAGTTACAGTTACAGGCTACAGTTCGCACAGGCTCACCAAAATTGGACAATAGAAGATTGAAAAAACGTTGTCTGGTCTGATGAGTCTCGAATTCTGCTGCGACATTCAGATGGTAGGGTCAGAATTTGGTGTAAAGAACATGAAAGCATGGATCCATCCTGCCTTGTGTCAACGGTTCAGGCTGCTGGTGGTGTAAAGGTGTGGGGGATATTTTCTTGGCACACTTTGGGCCCCTCAGTACCAATTGAGCATCGTTTATATGCCACAGCCTACCTGAGTATTGTTGCTGACCATGTTCACCCCTTTATGACTACAGTGTACCCATCTTCTGATGGCTACTTCCAGCAGGATAATGCACCATGTCTCAAAGCTCAAATCATCTCAGACTGGTTTCTTGAACATGAAAATGAGTTCACTTTACTCAAATGGCCTCCACAGTCACCAGAATCCAATAGAGCAGCTTTGGGATGTGGTGGAACGGGAGATTTGCATCGTGGATGTGCAGCCGACAAATCTGCAGCAACTGCGTGATGCTATCGTGTCAATATGGACCAAAATCTCTGAGGAATGTTTCCAACACCTTGTTGAATCTATGCCACGAAGAATTAAGGCAGTTTTGAAAGCAAAAGGGGGTCCAATGATCATTTTTATAAAGCCTGTATAGTTAAGTACTTTCACTTAAATGACAATTTATAGGTAATTTGCATTGCCATTTAAGTGAAATTATTGAACTTAAATATATAAGCTTGATAAAAATGATCATTCTAGAAGAAAATTTCAGATGGCACTTAGAGGCTTTTGCATCTGAACTCTTCATGTATTAATCATATTGATAGGCCCTATAAAACAAATATTACATATTAATTATGTAAATTTCCTGCACCTGTTATAGACGTCCAAATGATGTCCAAAAAAATTACCCAGTTCAAAGGTCAAATGTTGAATGTCAAGATGACGTCCAAGTTGGGACCTAGTATAGTGGACCTAGTTTGGACGTCGAATAGATGTTCAGAAAAGGTCATGGACCGACGGACCTAATATAGACATGATCTATCCGACGTCCAATGTTTAGTGGGAGAATGTTGTTGCACTCTATTCTTCTTACTCAATAATTGTTTCCTATTCATATATTTAACTCTGTCTGTGGCTCTTGTTAGAACTTTCAAATCATAACCTCTCTGTCTTAAATCAACTAGTCGTATCCTGTAATTTAATTTTGAAACCATTTTCTAAGTCACAAATACATTTTAATCTTTGGAACTGGCCATGCTTAATACTCTCAATCAGCCAAGGTGGATGAAAACAGCTCTGAGAATGGTATTTCGATCTGTTAATTTCCTAATAATCGAAGTGTGTAACAACATTAACATCCCTTGTTATTTTTAGATCAAGGAAATTAATTTCGGACCCTGAATACTCCAGGCTCAAATTCATGAAATGTGTAATTCAGACTCCGAACCAGTCCAAATCAATGAGACATCATCAATATATCTACCCCACTGAACGATTTTATCCAAAAAGAGGAATTATGAGTCAAAAAATATCTTTCTTCCCACAATCCTAAAAACAAGTTAGCATAATTCGAAGCAAAGCAAACACCCATAGCTGTACCTTTTACCTGTTTATAAACAATCTTGAAACAAAAAAACATTGTTCTTAAGTGTCCACTCCATCACTTGTACAATAAAAAAGTAGGCGGCAAACTTCCCGGAGGTCTATGGCCTAGAAAATATTCAATGGCCTCAAGTCCCTTTGCATGAGACAGAGATTCAACAGAGATTCACCTTCATTTTTTATGTCATTAATCGTATTAAGCACATGAGTACTGCCTTGAATATAAGAGGGAAGCAGAGAATACATTAGGCTTTATAAAGAAGTCAACATACTGTGATGCCAGCTCTGTCAACAATGCATTTCCACTGATTCTCTAAATTCTTGTGTATCTTTGGCAACATATAAAATGATGGAATACAAGGGTCTTTGCAGAGTAGAGATCCCTTTGGGAAACCCAAATGTTGTCCTTCGTTGTTGACAGAAGATCTCTCAGTTGAGTCATCATCATCTCCAAAGGATAGGCAGTTAAAGCCCAATAGTACTCGTGAGACTAGTGAGAGTTAAATCTATGGATAGGAAACAATTATTAAGAAGAATAGAGTGCAACAGTGTTCTAATCCTAATTCTAATCTGGTCTTTTTTAGACAATTTAAAGCTGTGAGGTTAGAAAAATTAAACATTATAAATTCTAATTGACATCACAGAAAGTTATAGCATTCTTAGAACATTTTATTTTCTCCAGAAAAACCAATGGTTAGTTAATGAAGAAATTAATTTTTACTTTTTTTGTAATGATTTACATTTGTGGTGTTGGATGAATCTGTATTTATATACATGCATATTATACATGAATATGCTATATATTACTATTTATATATATATATATATATATATATATATATATACACAGGTCCTTCTCAAAAAATTAGCATATTGTGCTAAAAGTTCATTATTTTCCATAATGTAATTATAAAAATTTAACTTTCATATATTTTAGATTCATTGCACACCAACTGAAATATTTCAGGTTTTTTTATTGTTTTAATACTGATGATTTTGGCATACAGCTCATGGAAAACCCAAAATTCCTATCTCAAAAAATTAGCATATTTCATCCGACCAATAAAAGAAAAGTGTTTTTAATACAAAAAAGGTCAACCCTTCAAATAATTATCTTCAGTTATGCACTCAATACTTGGTCGGGAATCCTTTTGCAGAAATGACTGCTTCAATGCGGCGTGGCATGGAGGCAATCAGCCTGTGGCACTGCTGAGGTGTTATGGAGGCCCAGGATGCTTCGATAGCGGCCTTAAGCTCATCCAGAGTGTTGGGTCTTGCGTCTCTCAACTTTCTCTTCACAATATCCCACAGATTCTCTATGGGGTTCAGGTCAGGAGAGTTGGCAGGCCAATTGAGCACAGTAATACCATGGTCAGTAAACCATTTACCAGTGGTTTTGGCACTGTGAGCAGGTGCCAGGTCGTGCTGAAAAACGAAATCTTCATCTCCATAAAGCTTTTCAGCAGATGGAAGCATGAAGTGCTCCAAAATCTCCTGATAGCTAGCTGCATTGACCCTGCCCTTGATAAAACACAGTGGACCAACACCAGCAGCTGACATGGCACCCCAGACCATCACTGACTGTGGGTACTTGACACTGGACTTCAGGCATTTTGGCATTTCCTTCTCCCCAGTCTTCCTCCAGACTCTGGCATCTTGATTTCCGAATGACATGCAAAATTTGCTTTCATCCGAAAAAAGTACTTTGGACCACTGAGCAACAGTCCAGTGCTGCTTCTCTGTAGCCCAGGTCAGGCGCTTCTGCCGCTGTTTCTGGTTCAACGTTGTGCAGCGTTTTTTGCCACACTTTTTCCTTCCCACAGACTTCCCACTGAGGTGCCTTGATACAGCACTCTGGGAACAGCCTATTCATTCAGAAATTTCTTTCTGTGTCTTACCCTCTCGCTTGAGGGTGTCAATGATGGCCTTCTGGACAGCAGTCAGGTCGGCAGTCTTACCCATGATTGCGGTTTTGAGTAATGAACCAGGCTGGGAGTTTTTAAAAGCCTCAGGAATCTTTTGCAGGTGTTTAGAGTTAATTAGTTGATTCAGATGATTAGGTTAATAGCTCGTTTAGAGAACCTTTTCATGATATGCTAATTTTTTGGGTTTTCATGAGCTGTATGCCATAATCATCAGTATTAAAACAATAAAAGACCTGAAATATTTCAGTTGGTGTGCAATGAATCTAAAATATATGAAAGTTTAATTTTTATCATTACATTATGGAAAATAATTAACTTTTATCACAATATGCTAATTTTTTGAGAAGGACCTGTATATATATTATATTTATTTTTTTTACTTTAAGTATATACTTTTTATTATTTATTATTGCTTACTGGTGGTGGTGATTGCTTACTAATTGTTTAAGAAGACTTGTTTGAACAATTGATGTGTATCCTGAAGAGGGCTGTGTAGCTGAAACATATAGAGTGCTACTGTGAGGAGCATGGATCCGTAGGAGAATTTTACCACTTTTAATCATCCAAAGGATACACATGTAGCAATGTAGACATAAACAATTCCAGACAAGGGAGAACAGAACGGGCAAGAACTAAATAGGGCAGATAACAAGGTGCAGACATGTGAGGAGGATAACTAATAATGAGACACCTGGAACAAATCAAACTACACTGGGGCATGAACAGGAAGGACCAAGTAAGGATAAACAGGAACATACACGTGACAGGTTAATTAAAGGCTTTTTATTATTATTATTATACAAGTGCCTTCTTTTCAGTTTGATATTTGCCTCATAATATCCAAAGAGCACCAGTGATTATGTGAAGAGAACAGCGCAGCCTTTCTAAATTATTATTATCTTGTCCCTGTAAGTTTCAGGTACTTAATTCTTAATCTCAACTGATCTTTAACTGAATCTTTACTTTGGCTGATGGCATTTCACATTGCATTGAGGTATGATTCATATTGCTTATATTACATTTACAGTGGTTAATTTGTGAATTTACTCATGTCATATTTGTAAAACATATAGGATTTTCACAGGGATATCATGAGATGATGGCAAAAATGTCAACAAATTAAATCCAATGTGATGCAGTGCTGTAAAACAACAGAACATAAACAGGCCACAGTATGCTGCTACTTCACAAATCATTTTATTTGCCACCACCACCTTTGTTGACTCAGTTGGACCTAAGAACAGAATGTCAACAATACATGTCAAACAATACATGTCAAACAGATTATTCAGATAGAAATATAAATATTTTAGAAAATAATTTCTTAAGATGTTGGCACTATAGCAAGCAACTTCATTTAATCAGGTAGAACTTCATTACTTATTGCACTATTAAAATTTACTGAACACAACCATACAAAACTATATTTATTAGAAATTATGCTAATTTACACCACATACAAGTCCTACCAATTAATTTGAACACATTCTAAGCTATTCGTCGGAGAAATATTCATGTTACGGTTTTACATCGCTAGTCATTTATTGTGTTTGCTGTGTTCAGGGTGTGAAATATTTGTCCATCAGGTTGTGTCCTCCATGTCAGGTTGGTGTCAATCGGCAGTCCCAGTTTCCTCAGCTTTTGCTGCAACTGAAGACAAACAGAACCATCAACCGCTGGAGCTTATAGTCATCATAAACATGTTTGCATGTATCATTCAAACATTTACATTACTTAACACAGACCAGATATTATGAAAGACAAAGAGATTATAAAAATAACATATGATTACCCTTGTTGCAAAATCATAGTGCATCATTTTAATACTGACCTGTTGTAAAATGGTGCTGTTAAAATCACTGACATTAAGGTTCAGTGGTGACTGTAGGTTTATTCTCAGTATTTGAATCTTCTTTGCTACAGGGATTTAAATGATCAGATCAGTCATTTGCAAAAGTAAACACTGTATTGCCTTTATTCTAGAATCACGCAAACACCAGCAAACAAAGAGGCTTTCTTACCAGTGCCACAGACAAATCTGAGTTTCAATGAACATGATTTATCCCCCCATTGTCCATCTGGCATATACAGTTGCGCACAAAATTCAGTTCCCCCGAAATTATTGGGCTCAGAAAACATCCAGGCTCTGAATTCAGAGCTACTCTGATCTGACCACTTCCAGGTGTCTCTGTATAAACCCATGTAAGCTTTAACCACATTATTGATGATGAGCAGCTGCTTCAGTTTTGCGTTCTCATCTTGGTTTTCTATTGTAGCCAAATCAGTGTGATACAGTCTGCAGTAGTTTAAAGCATCACTCCAATTTTTCTCCTCTTGGATTACGACAGTTGTATTCGTTGTGGCTGTGGGCATATAGTTCATTTAGACATTCTATTTGTTTAATTATGTTAGTAAAGTTAGAAAAGCATATTCAATTACCATTATAGCACAAGACAGGAAGAGGGTTTCCACACTGATCATCATGCCAAAATCCTGTGAAATATAACCAAGCACAAGCTTCTTTTGATTGATAGTTGCTTGGTTCGTTTCCTGCCCAGTTGGTGTATGTCATGTTTTTTTTAGAATTGGACCATCTCCAGCTGTAGCGATCATCATACAGTCCTATCCAAACACCGCCAGTGTAACCTCGGCTTGTCAGAGTTTGAACGACTTGGTCATGTTCTTCCTCGTTGTCAAATGTTGCTAAATCATTGTAGTATTTTCTGCAGTAATCTTGAGCCTCAGTCCAGTTCTTGAACTCATCAATGATGTAATAACGATGAGAAGTGCACCATGGAAAACGTACAAATCCTTGAAAAAGATACAGTGAAAGTTCTCAGTGTTGTTCAAGTGTATTCTTTTTTAACTTAAATGTAAAACATAAACATATTTTATACTTACCTACTAACAATGCTGTGAGAAGCATCCTATGTACAAAATCCATTTTTTTAGACAAATATGATAGGTTGTGTATAATATATTTAAATAAAAAAAATATACAACAACAAACATGAAGTCTTATTAAATACAATAACGACAATAATGGGAACACATATGCCGAGTAATAGTAGTAATAATAATATTACTTGAAGTGTTGTTGTTTGCCAGTGTCATGCTTTAAAAGCCACAATGATAGACTTGCAAATGTTTCTTTTCTATTTTTTTCCCCCTAGAACCAACCACAGTCCTTGACTCTGCCTCAAGGATCCTCCCCTTCTAAGCTAACTTTAACTCTATCAGACCAGAATATTACAAACCCCACCAAATACAACAAAAAGTTAGCATTTGATCATGTGATCTCCACATGGCAGTCACTGTAACTACCCTTATATAGAATAAAACAGCCTTTTCAGGGCAATTCATTTGTATATCAAATTACCATCAGCAACCTGTTTTGATCTGGATACATTCGATTAGACATAAAAGTGAGAGCCGTGTCAGAGCCATGTACAACATTTACTTAACAAAAACAGTTCACGCACAGTGAGTTGATCTGAATTTGAATAAATCTTGTTAATCTTAGTAGAATACTGAAGAAA
This sequence comes from Cyprinus carpio, assembly GCF_018340385.1. Taxonomy (NCBI): domain Eukaryota; kingdom Metazoa; phylum Chordata; class Actinopteri; order Cypriniformes; family Cyprinidae; genus Cyprinus; species Cyprinus carpio. The sequence continues at coordinate 9,726,002 of NC_056603.1, forward strand.
TACTAATACTGGGGCAGTTTGGGGAGTGGGACTTGCATCAGTTAAAAAGCTACTTTACATTTGCTAATGATCTAAAATCTTTTATTTATTTTATTATTTTATTTCAATCAAAAGCTGACGCCTACATGAGACATTCATAGATTTCCTTGTCAAATCAATGGCAAATCAGTTTAATTTACTTATTCAGGGAACAATGCCCAACTATAACTCTATTACGCCCCATGGAAAAGTTGCATAACAGAGAGGAAGAACAAAGATAAGGTTGTGGTGGTGGATTCCCCCCAAAAAAAATAAAATAAAAAATTGCTCCAGTCGAGGACCAAACAAGCACACAGACTACATAAGCAAAACTGTTTACATTTATTAAAGATTGTAAGTGAAACAATAGCATGCGAGAGCATAATAAATAAATAAAAATAAATAAAATAAAATAAAAAGGCAGGACACCCCTACGCTCTTTTTTTTAAGTGTGTGCTTTAACATTAACGAAGATGAGCACTAATTTTTAATCAAACAACATCTTTTTCTTTTTTCTCAAACAAGCTCTTAAACCAACTTAAAGGTGCATTGCTGCCACCTATTGGACTTGAGTCATTTTAGTAACACCCCTGGAGAACCATTTTATAGCCATGCAGCTCCTGCTGCATTTACTTGAATGGGAAATGGATAATATACAAAAAACATATGTCAAAACTCAATTAAACTTTACAGGTTTTGTCCAGAAAATGTGCATGTGCTTTCTAAAACAAAAAGATGATCCAATTAGCTCTTTTGTTTGATTGACTTCCTTTCCTCTAGCAGCCGTATTGAGTGTTGCAGTTTTGAGTGATCTGTCTCCTCCATGGTTGTGTTTGGCTCCTCTTAGTGGTGTACCTTGTGTTTTGAACCTTAGGCATGTGAGGGATTTGACTAAATCTAAAACTTTATAAAAGCTTCAAAGCAGCGTTCTTGGTAAAAATTCATGTTGAAAAAAAAGAACAAATGTTCATTTAATGTTTTTGTAAAAATATAAAAGTTCATTTACACACACACACACACACACACACACACACACACACACACACACACACACACACACACACACACACACACACACACACACACACACACACACACAGAGGCTGTTTTGATGTGAGATAACCAACCCACATTATTTCCTCCCGTTCAGAATGGTCAAAGTGTGCTCTTTGCGATCTACTGCAAAATGTGTCTCAGCAAGTGCATTTTTCTAATGTTGTGGTCTAATGTCTTTGCACAAAAGCAATAGCAGATCCTCACTTGTTTCTGTTTCAGGATGTGTGTTGTGCTGACCTGATTTCAGTTATGTGTGTTTGTGCTTGTGCCACCAGTGACCTTTTACAATAAATGTACCCACACAAGTGTAGGAGAAAAATGCTGAGACATGCACACTAGTCAAAACATGCTGCAAAACGCTATTAATAGAAGTACCCCTCGCAGTACATGCCAGATTTATTTTTTAAACTGACATTCATTATTATTTTTAAATACTTTTTTTGTGTGATAGGTTGTTTCTGTGATGTCATAGAAACAGTGAATGATGTTTGCCTGGTGACAGGTCCAAATGAATTGCAAATATTAATAATAATAATAATAATAATAATAAAGTCACAATTATTTATATATAAATTAATAATAATAAATTAGTTTCAAACCTGTATGACTTTCTTTCTTCTGTGGAGCACACACAAACAAAAGGATATTTTGAAGAATGTTGGTAACCAAACGATATTGGTGCCCATTGACTTCCACTGTATGGATAAAAAATTATAATAGTGAGTAAATGAACTATCCCTTTAAGCAGCTTCAACAATGTAGTGAGTAATCAGTAGCCAGTTCAGATGATAAGCATTATTAAATACATTCTGCTTTATTAAAGGGATAGTCCACACAAAAATGAAAATTCTGTGATTTAAAAGAGAATATCCAAACCTGTGTGACATAAAAGAAGATATCTTGAAGAATGTTGGTGACCAAGGATTTTCAGTTCCCATTGGCCTCCACTGTAACTTTTGTCCATACAGTGGAAGTTAATGGGAATCAAACTGTTTGGTCACCAGCATTTTTTAAAATATCTTCTTTTATGTTCTGCAGAAGACAGCAAGTAATAGAGGTTTGACATGACATGAGGGCAAGTAAATGATTCATTTTTGGGTGGACTATCCCTTTAACTATTTGTTTAGACACAACTAAGCAAGTTTCAAGTTGTTTTAAAAAGAAATCTTGAATCTACTTTCAAAAAAATGCTAAGTTTCTATTTCATGGATTTACATGGTCATTTGTATTAAAACAAAAATGTGTTTATGTAAAATGCATTTATCATCATGGTCTTAATTTATCATAGGTAACAATAAATGAAAAACAATTAGTCAATATAAAGTGACTTTATTAACAGATGCATTACAGTGGTAAATGTTACCTTACCAAAACATGTTTGTTAAAATGGTCTAGACCAGAAGTTCTGAACCATTTACCACTTATGGCCCATTCAACCAACCACAAAGCCTCCACAGACCCCCAAATCTTACCTGTCTGTAAAAATAAATTGACCTACATGAACAAATGACTGCACATTAATCATTTAAGATATTTGTAAATCATCCAGAATATTGATCTGATACTATATACAGTGCCCTCCATAAGTATTGGAACAGTAAAGACAAAATTGCTTTCTCTGCTGTGGAGTCAAGACATTTGCAAATATGATTAAAAGATGAATATGAGACAAAACTACAGAATGTCACATTTTATTATTAGGTCTTTCGACATATACATTTTTTACCAAATAAAAAGGACAGCACTTTTAGAGTTCATCCCACTATTTGATGTGAGCATAAGTATTGGAACAGTTGAATTTAAGGCAGATAAGGCAGGCAAGCTAATATTTAGTTGCAGATCCCTTGCATGCAATCAGAGCAGTGAGTCTGCAACCCATAGACATCACCAGACTCTTGGTCTTATGCTTTGAAATGCCTTTCCCCAGCCTTTAATGCAGCCAATTCCAACTGTTGCTTGTTTTGGGGAGTTTCTGTCTTTAGTCTCCTTCAGCTGGTTAAATTAATGTTCAATAGGATTTAAATCTGGAGATTGATTTGGGCAATCTAAGACTTTACATTTCTTTGCCCTGATAAAGCTCTTGACTGAACTGGCAGGGTGTTTTGGGTCATTGTCCTGATCCAATATGAAGTGCTTTCTAATGAGTTTGGTGGCATTTTCTTTGAATATTGGTGGCCAAGATGATTTTGTACCCTTCCTAATTCATTGTGCTACTGCCATCATACATTAAGTCATCATTAAAATGAAGTGGTCCTGTTCTAGAGACAGCCATGCATCCCCATGCCATGACACCACCTCCACCAAGCTTTACAGACGATCTTGTATGCTTAGGATAATTTGCAGTTTTTTTCTTTTTTCTCCACAGCTTTGCTTTCCAATCACTTAGATAAAGATTAATCTTTGTCTCATCGGTCCATCAATTCAGTTCCAAAACTCTACTGGCTCACATTTGTGTGCTGAGGGATCTCCTCATGCTGTCTGGGGACAATATCATCACCTAGTCGCTGGGAGGAGGTGAAGTCTTCTGTGCAGTGGAGCTGTTTTGTGCCTCAAAGCAAGCAAAGAAGGCGTTCAGCTCGTTCAGCAGTGAGATGGTGCTGTCACATGTCCGCAGTGGGGGTTTGTAGTCTGTAATGGTCTGTCGCTGAATCGATGGGCTATCCTCCTGGAGTACTGTCCCTTAGCCTCTCTGATGCTGCGGGACAGGTTGGCCCTGGCTGTCCTCAGGCCCACCTCATCTCAAGCTCTGAAGGCAGCGTTCCGCGTCTTCAGGAGTCTGTAGACCTCCCCTGTCATCCACGGCTTCTGGTTGTCCCAGACAATGATGGTCTTTGTGACTGTTACATCATCAATACACTTGGTGATGTAGGCACTGACAGTCTCTGAGTACTCTTGGAGGTCTGTGGTGTTATTGTATATGGCAGCCTGTTTAAACATATTCCAGTCAGTGGTCTTGAAGAGCCTCAGACGACCCTTTTGGTCACACTTGTATCTGTTTATGAACTGGTTTGGCGACTTTAACGAGCGGTCTGTATGCAGGCATTAGCATGACAGTGATGTGGTCTGAGGCACCGAGGTGGGGGAGGGGGAGGGCTTTGTAAGCTTCTCTCTGTGTGGTATAAACAAGGTCTAAAATGTTTTTACCTCTTGTTGGAAAATTAATGTGTTGGTGTATTTTTGGAAACATACTCTTTAACTCTGCGTGGTTGAAATCAGGGTAGGCTGTCTGCTGCTCACTGATGTGCTGGTACAGTCCATTCAGTGCCTCACTCCTGTTGTTGTTGGAGCTGGGGGGAACATAAACAGCAATGAGCAGTGTGGCTGAATATTCCCTCGGCAGATAGAACGGCCGGCACTTAATAATCATAAACTCCACCAGGGGCGAGCAGTGTTTGCAGACCAAAACAGCATCGTGGCACCACACATCATTGATGTAAACACAAAGCCCGCTGCCGCGTGATTTACCTCCCGCGACGAGAGCTCTGTCTTCTCGATAGCCAGTAAGATGGTGGGGATAGCTGGCTTGTGAGGGTTAGCCGTTAGCTTACCCTTGCGAAAAAGAAGTTTATTCAAGTGTGCTATTAGTATACTTCTTTTAAACTAAAAATAGGAAAGTATGCTTTTAGTTTACTTTTTATGTACTTCTCAGAAATGGGCTTTATGTACTCCTCAGAAATATACTTAAAATGACATTTAAGTATACTTGACTTATACTTACAAAAAGTCTAAATATACTTGAACTTTATTTAAGTATACTTAATAAAATAAACTTGAAGTATACTACTTTTTGGTAAGGGTAGCCCGGATACCTCTGTGCTTACCCCTCTTACCCCCCTCCTCTCATGCCGCTTGTGGCGCTTCCGCTGTGGGTGAGATGCAGCAGTGGGGGTCGGTGATGGTGAAGGCTTCCGGAGCAGACCGAGATCCTGCAGCTCTTCAGCGTGCATGGAGTTTAACTCTAAAAAGTGGTTCTGCCAACATCGAGCAGAAACTCCCGACTGTATGCGTACTTAAATACAGGTATAAGACACATTTTTATCCAGAGTGACTTAGAAAGTAGAACTATTGGAAGCAGTTTATCATATGAAAAATATACATAATACCAAGTTTCAAAGATCAGATAGATTAGTCCAAATGCTCTATTATTATTATTATTACTATTTCTGTATTCAGAAGCAAGACAAACTTATATATTAACATATATATATATATATATATATATATATATATATATATATATATATATATATACACACACACACACACACACACACACACACACACACACACACACACACACACACACACACACAGTATATATCAGTATAGAAAGTCTTTTAACTTTGAGAAACTATTTGCATTTTAGCATTTCAATTCGGCCAATACATCAAGCAGTACAAAAATGACTAACATGACTGTCATGCTCTTCATAATCATATCCATGCAGGCTTATAATTTAATTTATAATTAATTTGAAATGCAATAAGTTACGTAGTATATGTAGTTCTGTATTTGTTTAAACAAGGACAAATAATGGGTACTAAACTAAAACTAAACATATTTGTTGAACCCACTCTCTAAATTCATAAATTTGCACCAATTGTCTTGTGTTTCAGATGAATTTAATAGTGAGGGTATGCAGTATTTTATTTTAATTGGTCTTGCAGTGCTGTGTACAATCAATTTTACAGTCAGTATTTTACTCTGTATACCACTGAGAAAAAAAGGTAAGACCCAGTTTCTTCATAATTTTTGCGATCTTTCAGTTTAGGCATTATTATTATTATTATTATTATTATTATTATTATTATTAATAATAATAATAATATTTGACTTCTAACAGATAGAACAGCTCAACAAATCCAGACTACTAATGACAATACAACAAGAGTTTGCAAAATCAGATGTGTAAATAACAGTTAACTATTGTAACTTCATAGAGTGGTAAAAATTAAGATCGTCCTAATTCTTTCTTCTAGTACTGCAACACTGATTACATTAACTATGCTGCCCTGAACCTTTCCATGAAAAGAGGTCAGAGAAAAAGGACCTTGGAGGAGACAACGTACTCTGTACCAACGTTGTGAGACTTATTTCAAAACTTAAGTGACGTGACATACAGCCAAGTATGGTGACCCATACTCAGAATTCGTGCTCTGCATGTAACCCAACCAAAATGCACACACACAGCAGTGAACACACACACACACACACCGTGAACACACACCCGGAGCAGTGGGCAGCCATTTATGCTGCGGCACCTGGGGAGCAGTTGGGGGTTTGGTGCCTTGCTCAAGGGCTCCTCAGTCGTGGTATTGCCAGCCCGAGACACAAACCCACAACCTTAGGGTTAGGAGTCAAACTCTCTAACCATTAGGCCACGACTTTCCCCATTGCTGCTGACTGTCAAAATGTACCATAATATTCCATATTAAGATCTGTTCTGCAGTGTGTTAAATGTGTTAACATTAACACTTCTGGGAGACGACATGCAAAATTCTATAAAAGCATAACCACATCCTGTAAAGGCGCAACTAAATGTGAAAGTACTGTGTTCATCACTTATATAAACCTTTTAACTGTGGCTAATTAGATTTAGGTCAACCTTCTAATCTTCTGTGTTAATCTCTAACACAACATAGTTACTTCCTCTATGACAGGGCATGTCGTGTTGAATAGTGAATCCCACAATGTAATCCACTTGATTTGACCTTCCATTTCTAGTGTTAGGAATATAGTAGAAAAAATATCAAATGTAATATTTAAATGTATACTTCTTTACTCATTATTTGATCAGGCAGAAATTTAATTAAACAGAAGGTGTTTTGAGTGAAACAGAATATTCAATGTGAGGAAAAAAGCATGGCGGGACTTTATTTCACAAATCGTGAAAAGTGCTAGAAAAGGGACTTTTTGTTGCAGGGAAAGGCTTGAAAAATAAAAGATTGGTAATGGTGAAAAAAGGAAAGGTTAAATGATTTTTCTTCGAAATTATGTGCAGTGATGAATCTTATATTAAAAATGGTCTGCTTTGATTCATGTTGACTAGATGTTGTAACAAGATCTTTAACTGTTTTAATTTTCCAAGATGACAACTGGACGCCATTTGCTGAAACATGCAATATAATGAGGTCACGTGACAACAATGTAGCATACAACTATTATAAGCTACCAGGTGATGGCAGTGAGGGATCACAAACAGAGAAAAACAGACAGAGACAATTCTATCTTGATTTCAAATATATTAAGCTCTTGTAATGTCACTTACATAATATTCTTTCATCAATGATCATGCTTTTATATAAAGATTTACAGCACATATAGTCTCCCAGTAGCAAGATGTAATTTGCATTTATTTGAATATTTGAACACTTTGTTCATAACTCATTATCATTTTATAATATAAATATAATTTCTTTCAGGGCTTTGAAATGTAGCAATTCAAGTGGGTGATGATGTGACATTTCACTGCTTTCACCCAAAAGACCAACTGAATCGAGTTATGTGGTACAAATAGACTCTGGGAGAGACTTGTTTTTCTAGCCTCTTCATATCACTGGACTCAAGATAGTGTACTTTATGATGATTTTAAAAAGTCAAAACGCTTTTAAGTAGATGCAGGGATCGGCAGCTTTAATCTGACTATTCAAAGAACTGTACCATCCGATTCAGCCATATATTACTGTGCTGTTTCTTTTTCTAACATTGTCTACTTTGGAGCAGGAACTAATCTAGTACTTCGAGGTGAGTGGTCAACATTTAGATAAACCTTTTCTGAAATAAGTACAATTTTACAGCATTAAATTCATTACATTCCTTCAACAGGTTCTAAATCCAACAGGATTCATATTCTGCAGCAGCCTCACTCTGGAATAACATCGTCATATGGAAATGTGACTCTAGATTGTACAATTCCAAAACGAACAAGAGAGTTGTGGAGGTGCGCAGAAAGTCTACTGGTTCAGACATGGCTCAGAAAAATCCCATCCAGGAATCATTTAGTTAACGAAGTTGGAAAACAGCTGCAGTCTACAGTCTCTCAATGAGGAACATCAAGGCTTCTGATGCTGGGACTTACTACTGTGCTCTGGTCACATGTAGGGAAATTTTATTCGGACATTTAATCTGGCTTCTGACGGCAAGTGTGTTAAATTCAATTTATAACTTATATACTTATATACTTATGCTTATTTATAACTTATATCTTACAACTATATAACTATACAACTATACAACTCTAAGTTATATGCATCCTAAGCAAGCATTTTAAGGGTGATGACTCAGCATGGCTTAATTCCATGTCATTTTAGGGAGCTATTGAACAATGAGAAGACAAAACCTGTCTATTTTTGACATGTTACACTGTATATAACACAGAATACTGTAGTGTGCATAAAGCATTATTGAAATGAAACATATAATTGTTGATGCAAATTGCATGCTTGTTTAATTGCTTGCTGCATGTAGTTCCAGGGCACAGCATGTGGTGCATTCAAGTTATTTGTTACTTTTTCAGAAGAACATGAACATGAACATGAAGATTCACATTCTAATTGGCCTAGTAGCACTGGTGGCCATAAGCTTCATCAGTAATATTCTACTTTGCATGAAAAAGATGAAAGGTAACAGCTGACTTTGATGTGTTTATGTATTTAATACATCACATAAAATACATGAAGATATACATTAAGAAGAAAATATGCAGTTTTTTGTATTATTCAGATCAAATTAGCATTAGCAAGTCCTTTTCATCTGCCCAGGAAACTATCAATGTCATTTTGAAGTACTAAAAATTATCTAATATTTTATCTGATTGTGCTAGATTTTGTTTATTTTATAATGTGAATGGTGACAGGATCTGATTAAAGTTTGATAAGATCCACAACACAAACACAAAAAGGTCATGCTACAGAAAGTTAGCCCAGTTTACACACCTGTTCTGTGGTATGATTTAATCAGTTGCTCAAACTACACAAAAGAGCTTTAGACAGTATTCTCCCATTTGACGTGCATAAGAATGTCTGCAGTAACTTTTGGTCTATTTAACACGTACTCAGCCCATTAAAGTCCAGAAGAAAAGTTAGAGAAATCTAATGAAATCTGGTCAGGTTAAACACGTGAGTCAAGCTAAAAGAGGGGCTGAGTGAGAGAATGACATCATATCCTGCTGTGTGATTAACAGGAAGAAACTGCTTAGTGTAGAGTAGAAACTGCTGAGGTGAACATCAGCGGATCAGCTTTGTATCTTGTACTGTATGCTTACAACTTTGATCAAAATACAAAATCATTTTGTCCTAACCAGAATTAATCTTGAGAACATTAATTATTTTATTTAGGGTACAATTATTTTACATACTTGGTTATTTGTAATTTTTTACACATATATTGTATTACTGGGTGTTGAATTTAGGTTGTTTGCTGGCCATTATTTTTCTTTTTTTCAGTGCTAGAAGTAAATAGAGCAATTGCTGCAATGTTATTTTAAATTGTTCCTGTGAAATAAACACACACATATGTACAACTATAGTATGTTACAAATAAAAGAAAAAATAAATGTATATAAATATATATATATATATATATATATATATATATATATATATATATATATATATATATATATATATATATATATACATACATACATAAATGATAAAAAATAAAACACCTAAAAAAAAAGTAAAAATGGATCAACACCTTTGCTCTCAGTGTGAGCATGAACATGCATCATGTTTTAAGTAGTTTCCACCCACAACACAAGACCCATTTACTTTTCTTTCACAACACTTGCTGCTTCAAAAACACAAAAATACCTACGCCAGCCTTTGTCTTCACATCCCTTTCCATTACCAAAATCACGAATAGCCCACCCTACTTAGAAAAAAAAATAAATCAACAATTACAAGAAATTTCTGAGATCTAACTGGACAGTTTTACTTGTTAGATATCACTAAAGACATTCCTTTATGCGTGCCCCCAGTGTGTACATATATTTCCTTTATATATGTTAAACCACAAATTATGTATTTGAGTTGTTTACCCCTCATGTGGTGTTCTGGTCATTTTGACCCGGAGAGGATCGTCTTTTTCTTGAAAATACTAGTTAAAGTTATAACATTGGACAAAGAATTTGCTTGTTATTGTTCTCTGTAAAAATGCAGACTCAAAACAAATTGCTTGTAAATTTTTCATTTTGCAATTTTATTACAAAATATTGAACTGTCTTTTTGTCAGCTTGTTTTCTTTCAATTAGCAAAAGTTAGCACAAAAATGTAATTAAATCAGCACAATTGGTTGTAGGCCATGCAGTTTTATGAATTTTGCCAAAATTATTCACCAATGATGCTTATTTTTACTCAAAAACTGATGTGCATAAGATCAGATCAATAAACCCTATATGACCAATCAGTTCCAAAAAGAAATACAATTGCTAATGAAAAGAAATGAAAAATAAAAGAAGCTGGCAAAAAGATTGAATCCAAGATAAAATGACATAGAATCTGGGAATGTGTGAACAGAACACCAACTTAAGTAAAGGATTTCTAGCACAGCACAAGGGTTAAATAAGTACATAATAAAATATGTTCAGTCAGTGCATACATTTCATCATACTTCATTAATTAAATATTAATGTAAATGTTAAAAATTTTTCACTTATACTTATTCTGCTCCCCCTGCTGCTGAAAACAGGAAGAACTGAGCGAAGAGCAAACTAACACCATCCAAGTTAGAATATTACACAACAGATATAAAAGTGATTGTAAGGGCTTGCTGTTTTGTTTTTTTTATTTTTCTTTTTTTACCATTGTTTGCCGCTTCAGTAGTAATAGGTTCTGCTTTTTATATAGTAATGGGAAAAAAAGACAAGACCGTTTCTATTTTATCACACCATTAACAATGAAAGTTACTTCATTAAATATATGTACATTTCTAAATATAATATTTTGATTGGTGTATGTTTCTTTAAACTATCTTCAAAGAGGTAATATATGTATTATGTGTATTAAATATGTTATAGTTAATATATATGTACGTATATATAACATCTGATAAATGCGTAATGATGTTATATTTTATCATTATTATTATTATTATTATTATCATAATTATTATTCATATTACAGTGGATGTTACTATGACAGTGGAAAACAGAGCAGACAACCTCATTTATGAGGTCACATTGCAGACTGTCAGTCTCTGTGTTGCATTTGTGGTCAGTGCATGAAAGTGAAAACAGAATGGAAAGATCAAGCAGCCTTCAGCCTTCAGTAGATCTCGATCTTAGTGGTTAAAATTTTCCACACAGCGTCTGATGTTGCTAAAAAAAGGGTGTCAAAAGCAGTCACATGCATTTACAACTGCTTAGCCTTAGTGCACCACTATGACTAGTGAAAGCCTGAGACTGAACTACAAAGACATTTGATTTAAAGTGTTACATTTGTTCTCATAGGACACTGCTCGAGTTAAACAAAGCTTTACAGTTTTCAAAAATACAATTTAGCCTGCTTATACACACAAATGTAGAACCTCATCTTCTGATGTGCATGATTATCAGCTCATTGTTTGTGTAAATTATTGTTTAGATCAACATGTGACATGTCTGCCTATGGCAGGCCAAAAATAGACATGAATTACACAAATATGCATATGTGTAAAGGGGTTTAATTTAAAGACGAAGTACAATATGTAATTACCAAATTAAATCACAAAAATGACTGGTTTCGTTTTCAGACAAACAGGTAGTCTCACCTTAAACTCACACCATCGCTTAAGCCGACATTGCGGTGTCAAGCTACATCATAATGCTCACAAAACGCAGCAAAGTTTTGAAAGCACCACAGAGCCACAGTGTTTCAAAATAACCCATTAATAGATTAATGTTCTTTAAAGTTAAAGTTGCTTAACCTTGTCTCAACATGAACTGTTATAAGAGATTAAAACATATTTATTATGCTACAAGTATTTTAAAAAGTACTTTAGCATTGAAAAAATCACATACTTCACATTGATGAAGTTGTGGTTCATCGATAGGTAAGTTAAGTAATAAAAAAGATTCAAACCACAGACTCAGTAAATATTTAAAACTATCAGAAAAATGTAATATACTGCATTTAAAAATATACAAATTATGTTTATTAGTGATTAGTACTACTGCAGAATGATGTGATGCCTTCAGCATTATCAACATTCATAGAATCTAATCAGATATGATCATACGTAATGTGATGTGCATTATAATATCACATTTAATTTATTAATTAGAACACCAGATATGATGCATCAAAATATGATATTGCTTTTTGTGCTCACAAATCAGCACAACGTCCAACAGTTAATTTCAGGACCATGGACAGGGTTTTTCTGTGTCAAAGGTTAAATTTACATATGGCCTGAATCAAACAACTAATATTCAAAAAATAATAAACATTTGTTAGAGCATGACAATTAATTCTTGCCCAATTTAACTTTATTTGTCCATATATAATATGTACTTGTAACTATATTTAATAGTCAAATGTGGATACTTGAAAATGAAATGAAAATAAATAATCATTTTAATTTATGCTTTTTAATAATTTGAGGTTGAAAACAAAATAAAAATAAAATCCCCTTTTTTGGGGAAAAAAAGGTAAATACTTCATCCAGGAATATTCTACATGGATCAATCTTTTTTGCCTACAGAAATGATTTGTGTGGGTTGGAAGTGCTGCACATAAAACTGTGTCAAGTTCAGGAAATGGGTGATGATTTGCTGACTAACAGAACCATGTGATCTTAAGGTATAAGTGTATATAACAGTTAACTCTGTATGAGATACTTTTTTTAGCCTGAGCACAGAATGATCTGGATGACGATAAAATGGACAGACAGGTTTGTGTGATGATCTTCCTCTTGTATGAAATCTGTAAGTGTCATTTCAATAACATTGACATAAATTTAACAAACAATGGTAATGCTTTTGTAAGGATCATCAGAATTTAAGCATTGTTTGCAATCTTTTAGCAGTTAAGGCAATATATGGAGACCTTGTACGACTACACCCAGTTGTATCAGTTCATGATGGAGATCCTGTGGTTTTGTCCTGCTTCATTAAAACAAAACAAATAAGTATGGCATTGTGGTACAAGCAAGTCACTGGAGAAGAACCACGTCTCATTGCTTCCTCACTTCTCCATTCATCAAAAAGCCAGTTTCATGAGGAATTTAACAGCAGTCATTTTGATGCTGTAAGAGGGACTGAGAGTTTTAATCTGACAATTGTAAATGCCTTACAATCAGATTCAGGCACGTACTATTGTGCGACATCTTTCTCTAATATAATTGAATTTGGAAATGGTATTCATCTGGTTATTAAAGGTGAGTCAGTGCATCTCACCTTCATGTTAAAGCATTTATAATGATGATGGGGGAAAAACAGCTATTTATGCAAGACATCATCCATTCTAGGAGCAGAAATCAGCAAACCGACTAGTCTACAACTGCCCAAGACTGAACTAATTAAATCAGGGGTAAATATTTCTCTACAATGTTCAATCCAAAACGAATTAGTGAGCAGTGGAGGTGAAAATCGTCTCTACTGGTTCAAACATGGATCAGACGAATCTCCTCCAGGATTCATTTATGTTCATGGAAACACAAGTGATGGATGTGTGAGGAGCTCCGAAGCTGACTGTCTTTCACCGACCTGTGAGTTCAACCTCCCAAAGAAAAAGTTCAGTACCTCCCAAACGGGAATTTACTGTGCACTGGCCACATGTGGGGAGGCTTTATTTGGAAACATTTATAAACACAATCCTGGTAAGTGTGACCATTTTATTATGTCTTTGTATTTGTATTTGTATTTAGAAAGAGCTTTTCAAAATACATATTGTTGTAGCAGACAACAGGCTACTGTCTTGCAGTAATGTCTTGCAAAAAAATGTATAACTAAAAAAACAGACAAGTAAATATTATAAATTCAGGTCACCTTTAAATGTATATACTTCTACAATGCTGAATATAAATTCAAATGTAATATTAATTTCACAGGTCACCTGTTTAAATTTTAATACAATATTGACAATGTGACTAATCAAATATATATATATATATATATATATATATATATATATATATATACTAATCAGATATATATATATATATTCGTTGAAGCATCGCGATTCTCTCTTCAACGATTCCGAATCGATTTTGAGCATGTTTTTGCCCCGCATATGGCACGTGTGTGAGCTTGAGACCAGTACCGCCGCTCCCTATACGCAGAGTAGGGCACCAACTCCCGGGGGGCACTGTCCCAGTTGCTCAAAAAAAAAAAAAACCAACAACAACAACAACAAAAACTTTCGTTCTATATTAATATTAACATATACATATTTCTTTTCGCGATAGAAATGCTACAGCATCTATAATTTCTTCAACAAAAACATGTGGACATCACAACCCTTACCAAAGCTAGCCATGGTTATCGTAGTAAAACTGATTAATTTTATTTTGTGTGATTTCTTGAATGCTCAATCAGACAACTGTATTAATAGATTCATAGCCATAGTTAACTGTCTGGATCAATAATTGTAATTTATAAATAATACAATTTAATTACAATTTATTTATTTTTATATTTTATTAAAGTTATATTTTGACCCCTTATAGTGCGTATTGCTTGACAGTGTGTGCTTCCCGCCGTTATTTCAGTATTTTACTTTAGATATGCTTTCATTTATGCCGTTTGGAATGCAGTACGTATAAGATGCACTTGTGTTTGATGTCCTGAAGCTCGATCGCGGCTGCGGTTAAGTGCACTTGCATCTTCGAATTCTTTTATACGAAACTGATGTAAACACAGTTATGTTTTCAGGACAGGACAAAACATCTAATATATCGAAATAGAAATGTGCAGTAGTGTGAATCGGTGTGAATGCAGCCTGTTAAAGCTGCCACTGTCTGTGATCTCATCAGTTATAATCAAACAGCATTAATGCTGAGGAAAAAAAGAAAAACCCATAACTATGATTGTCTGGAAACTTTCGGATCGTCTTGTCTTAAAAAAAAAAAAAGACTTATTTTTAAAATAAGTAATTATTTTTAAAAAAGTAGCCTGCTTATATAATTTAATTAAAAAAATAGTAAAATTAGCAAAAAGTTAATTTGATATAAAATGTATATGAAAATGTAGCCATGTGCAGTAAAATTGAAAATTGAGAAAGTGACGCATCGTGATACTGAGTTGAATGGAATCGTTGACATGATAATCGTAATTGAATTGAATCGTGAAACCAGTGAAGATTCATCACACCCCTATTTTTAAGATGGCAGTGCTGACTTACAAAGATTCCAACTTTAAACAAAAATCATAGAAACTGCAATTTTGCTTAAAATGTAAAGTTGTAAAGATGTATTTGCACAGCAGAATAATTAATTAAGAAAAAATGTAGCCTAGAACAAGAATCGTTTTGGAATAGGATCGTGACTAATCGGAATCGGATCTGATCGTGAAGTCCCTAAAGATTACCACCCCTAATATATATATATGTTAAAACATATATATATGTTTTATTTGATCATTTTCCAAAATACAATTTATTCATCTTTTTTTTTTTTTTTTTTTTTTTTTTTTTTTTTTTTAGACAACTTTGAAAATCAGAACATACTATTTTACATTCAAATCGGCCTTGCAGCACTACTGTCAATAAGTTTTACCATCAATATCCTACTTTGTTGTTTGAGGAAAAGTGGTAAGTATTTATATTAATGTAATTTTTCCCCCCTAATCAAAGCCTAATCAAGCTTCTTTTTAAGTCATGTATGAGCAATGGCAATTCTCTTTTTAAGATGAATTCTCAAACTGTTACATCTCTATTTAAAACAGGGAGAAAATCTCAACAGATACAGACTACCGATGAGGATGATAATGATGATGTGTCAGTGATTAAGGTAATAATAATAACAATAAAGAAACAGACTTAAAGCCACTGAGAAAGCATACATAATGAGTAATATGATAAACGGTTTAATAAATAATTTTTTTCTTTCTTTTAGAATAGGGAAATGACTTACGCTACTGTACAAACCTCCGCTAAACACTCAAGAGTGAAGAGGGAGAGCCGTCCTGAGGACACACTGTATTCTGGTTTAGCATGCCAACAACAAAGCTGAAAACTATTTTATGCTACCATATTTGCAGTAATTTATTTCTAATGCTCTGTCAACACATTTGCTTACATTTGATTCACAATCATTTATTCTCACTTAAGAAAATCTAATTTATTTAGATTTTTCTGGCATTAGTGTAGTGACAGAAAACTGCAAAAGCACACTATACAAAGTACAGACAATTTCATCATAAATATTTGTTAAAAAATGTCATATGATCTGCTCGGACTTTCCAATGACCCGCTATTGTCCAGAAATGATGTATTTTTGTACAAATTTAATATTGTACACATGTTATATGTGTGTAAAGCCATATATGTAAAAAAGAGAGAAATGCTTGCTCAGGAAAATAAAGATATAGTACAACTTTCTCACAAAGCAACAAACATCATAAGGCCACTTTCCTTAACATAGTTTTCAAAAAAGAGATTGAAATAACAATGTCATGGTACAATATTTTGCTAATATGGTGCAGTATTTTACTATTGCTGCAAGTATTTGATAATTAAAAAAAAATCCCCCTCCTTTCTCACTGCCATTATATTTATGTGATTTTAATGAAAACAATCTCATTTCAGATTTTTTCTCTCATAAAAAAGTTGCATAATCCGTAATTAATACAAATAAATGTATTTTTTTTTTGTGTGTATATATATATATATATATATATATATAATATATATATATATAGATATATATATATAGATATATATATATATATATATATTCAGATTAAAGTGTCTATTTATTAAAAAAACATTAAAAGACTGTATAAGTACATATCAATTTGAGAAGAAACAGTCCTAATCAGTTTTCAAAATTAGAGAAGTAAATTATCTAATTAAACAGATCTTAACTAACTGATTATGAACCAACATCCAAAAACTAAAAACCACATGGTGGCGGCAGAGGCTATACATAAAATTTACATTTAAATTTAAATTTCTAGGTTTGCAGGTATCTATTTAGTTTATATCAATGCCATTTTTGTAGTTTCTAGACAGAGATCAATATGGTATAAACTCTCTGATTTTGGTACATGTATATGGTACGAATTTGAAGTGTATTTTTCACAGATCCAATGTGTACATTTGAGAAAACGGTTTCTATATGGTGAAAATTGAGGCCATCATGACAGATATGATCTACCACAAGATAGGCTGCAGGGCAACTTATAGAAACTCTCGAAAAACAGAGCTGATAGCCTATTAACAGATAGCATAAACTCTGCATCATGATGACATTGTACATACTGTATAGTAACTAATTGACATTGAGTCATTAATTTCTTCCATTAAATAAAACAGTCACTGTTGAGGCCTAGACTAAGGAAGCTCCCTGTGAAGGCTGTTTATTGACATTAATTAAGTGGTAAGTGTAAAATACTCACATATACTCTGTACATATAAATTTGAATGGTCTTGAAAAACAAGAATGCCTTGCCCAGAAAATAATGCATATCAAATGTTTGTTTATATTTTAGCATACTGCTTGATTCTAATCTGTGGTTTTAAGTGTGGTGTATGTAGAACTGTGTCAGGCCCAGGAAATGGCTGATAGCGCTAAATGAACAGAATCACGTGACAGTGCCGTACTTCAAGCTGTACTGTATGTCATATAACATTACCTTCATTTCGTTGAGCTTCTCCTCTCAGCCTGAAGAAGAAAATGGGTAAACAACGTTGTGTGATGGTGTTACTCTTAACTCACGTGTGTAAGTGCATATTTCAATAATTCCATTTAAACATGTTGTGATATTGTTTCAGATAAATTCTTTTTAGTTGTTTGATGTGTGATATTAATTATTTTACAGTTGTGGGACTATATGGAGACATTATACAACTGCACCCAGTTATATCTGCATATGAAGGAGATAATGTGGTTTTGCCCTGCTTTATTAAATTAAAACCAATAAGTATGGTATTATCGTACAAGCAAGTCACTGGAGAAGAACCACATCTCATTGCTTCCTCACTTCTCCATTCATCAAGAAGCCAATTTCAAAATGAATTTAACAGCAATCATTTTGATGCTGTAAGAGGGACTGACAGTTTTAATCTGACAGTTATGAACACCACACAATCAGATTTGGGCATGTACTATTGTGCAACATCTTTCTCTAATAAAATAAAATTTGGAATTGGCACTCGTCTGGTTATTAAAGGTGAGTGAGAGCTCACAACCTTTGAGTTGTCATTATAATGATAGTAAAAACAAACAAACAAAAAGTAATTTATTGAAAACATCATCCATTCTAGGAGCAGAAATCAGCAAACCCACGAGTCTAAAGTTGCCTAAGACTGAACTTGTTAAATCAGAGGTAAACATGCCTCTGCAATGTTCAATCCAAAATGAGTTAGTGAGCAGTGGAGGTGTAAATCGTCTCTACTGGTTCAAACATGGATCAGACGAATCTCCTCCAGGATTCATTTATGTTCATGGAAACACAAGTGATGGATGTGTGAGGAGCTCCGAAGCTGACTGTCTTTCACCGACCTGTGAGTTCAACCTCCCAAAGAAAAAGTTCAGCTCCTCACAAACGGGAATTTACTGTGCACTGGCCACATGTGGGGAGGCTTTATTTGGAAACATTTATAAACACAATCCTGGTAAGTGTGAGCATTTCAACATATCTGACTCCTTTGGTTAGCCAAGACAAATCTTGGTGTTTGTTGCTTGGAACTTTTCAGCTGTACAGTGCTTAATTCTAAACTTCTTTGCATGTAAACACATCCATTTTTATCTTTAATACAAGGCTTCCTAATCAGCTACTTCCCAAATTGTTCATTCGGAATACTTGTGTATAGATTCCTTGATATATATCACATATTTTTCCTCATGATTTAGACAACTTCAACATCCAGAACACACATTTACTCTTTATAATTGTCCTTACGGTGCTCCTGACATCAAATATTACCATCAATATTATTCTGTGTTGCTTGAGGAGAAATGGTAAGTGTTTGTTTGAAATCATCTCTTGCTTCTATTGCTGTTTAACTCATTTGAAGGCTGACCATTGTCATTTATTACAGAGTCTACTAATGCAACAGAAAGCAAATATAAACAAATCCAGGCTACTGATGATGATGTGTCAATAACTGAGGTTTGTCCAATTAAACTCTCCAGATTTAAAAACACTTATGATCACTATAATCATTATATGGAAATAGAAATTATTTTGTCTGGAATGCTCTTTTCTACTTCGTAGTACGAGGAACTGAACTTTTGGTCTTCACCCGTCATCACTAAATGCTCAAAGAGTGAAAAGAAATACCAGCTTTAAGGACATATGATATTCGGGTTTGACAAATCAAGACCATGGCAAAACATTGTTGTATATTAGCTCATATAAATCATTAAAACAGAATTTTGAGTAATTCTGCCAATCATTTTTTGATAAACAGAATAAATTATTATTATTGGGATGTACTGTATATATTATAATGACTGAAAAACCATTGACAATAAAAAACTTCCAGAATGGATTGTAATAATTATATGCTGTATAATCATTTTTGTTTGTTTTATTCATATAATAAATGGTAATGGCTATTACAATTTACACTGAAACATTCTTTGACATTCCTTGACTCTCTTGTTGAATGCCTTTCTGATGCCTTTCTCAAAAAATTCATTGTGTTTGACCTTTCAGATGCCCCTAAAATGTCTTACTTAAACTGGTGTTTTATTTCCTTTGGTTAAATCATGTGTGAAAAACGTGGGAGTCTTCTTTCATAGGGAAATTTGATAAGCAAATTATATTAAGTCTATAGTAACCCATACTTGAAATTTGTGCACACACACACACACACACACACACACACACACACACACACACACACACACACACACACACACACACACACACACACACACACAAGTGAACACACTCCCGGAGCAATGAGCAGCTATTTTTTGCTGTGGCACCCGGGGAGCAGTAGGTTGTTAGGTGCCTTACAGATTACAGATAGTTCAAAATATGGCCACAAGACTTCACTCCTTTTTTGGTGTAACTAGATTAAATGATTAATGAATAATAATAATAATAATAATAATAATAATAATTATATTTTATTAATAATATTTTATTAATAAAATTTTATTGTGGCCAACCTAAGGCACACCTGTGCAATAATCATGCTGTCTAATCAGCATCTTGATATGCCACACCTGTGAGGTGGATGGATTATCTCAGCAAAGGAGAAGTGCTCACTTACACAGATTTAGACAGATTTGTAAACAATATTTTTATAATAATTTATTATAATTTTGTCCAGTGTATAAATATGTGACCCTGGACCACAAAACCAGTCTTAAGTAGTGCAGGTATTTTTGTAGCAGAATATTTTTTTTCTGAGGCTACTCTTAAATAAATAAATAAATAATAATAATAAACATTTTAAAAGTTAGTAAACTAAATTTGTTTATTTAAATGTAGCTAAAATAATTTGATTGCAACCACTTACCTTAGTTTTTTTTAGTATATTCAATGACTATTTTTTTTCCTTTTCTGTGTAGCCAAAAACATTGTATGGGTCAAATTTATCGAATTTTCTTTTATACCAAAATTCATTAAGATCATGTTCCATGAAGAGAGTTTGTAAATTTCCTACCATAAATAAATTAAAACTTAATTTCTGAATAGTAATGAAGATGCTGCACTGCAAACTCACAGAATCCCCTGGATGAAGCGTCTCTGTCAAAGACTGCTGAAGAGTTGTGTGTCTGTCCACAGCTGAAAGGCAACATATAAGGGACAAAATGCTAAGGACCGAAATTTACCTATTGTTGAGGAGAACAAAATAATGAAATATCTCATGATAATTGACCTTCCAAAATGATCCTCGTAATTAAAATTTCTTGAAAACAACAACAACAACAACAACAACAACAACAACAACAACAAAAAACTTTCATACCAGATAAGTAATAGAGGTGGATCAATAAACTGTCTATACCATGTTTCCTTCTATCTTGGTACATACATGATACATATTTGTTAATGTTTAAAAAGTCAATATCAGCAGATTTACCTAATATCACAAACAAAGTCTTTAAGACTATAAAGAACATGATTTTTGTTTTTTGTTAAATGTGCTGTTGTTGTTACATATTAACGTTGGCGGATGGGTGAGATCTGAGTGAGTATGACACTGTGTAGTTTTCACTTTTTGTTTTCACACCTCTTGATGCATTGAAACCACAACATGTTAAAACCCAGCTATCCTTTCATTAACAACAACAACAACAACAACAAAAGTGTAATTTACTATAGACATACAAAATTAACTCTCTCTACCCTCTGTCATCTGACAAACTACATATAATAAATATAACAAAGTTTGGCATTTGTTTATACATATGTGGTTAATGCTTGATTATTTGGTTTGTATCATGAGAACTATTCTCTGTTCTACGAAATAGCAACAACAACAGAATACAACAATATTGGCCTGATGTAGCAGATAATTTCTTTGGTGTAGTAGCAGTGGACATGATACGGTTTTATTAGTTTTTAAATTATTATTAAAAATACATATCTCTCTTGTCCTCATACATTTAATACATTGAATCATTGACCGCGAGAACCAATGCTGTGTGCTTTTGTATAGGTCTTAACATCATTAAAGTCAGAAGTTTATGGGACACAATTTCAGCACCAAGGACAGAGATATAATGAGTAATTTTACACTGCAATACAACATGACCTAACAAAATTATATTCATATTTATACAGAAAACACAGGCAGACACAAAGTTTCTGTGCAAGCATAATTTTGATGGTAAGAAATGATTTAAATAATTATTCATTCAGGTGTGCTGCACTTTAATAATAATAATAATAATAATAATAATAATAATAATAATAATAATAATAATAATAATAATAAACATTCATACTACACATCTTTTGACAAATCTTCCACAAAGCAGTGAATCAGGATAGCTATGAAACACACATGTAATGTTTCACAAACATTTTATATGCCACATTTGAATAGATATTTACACTCTAAAATATATCAATTGGGTCATTTAAAGAAACTAAAATATATCTCATGTTCAGTTATTGCTTGAACTTAAGTTGCAAGGTCAATGTTTCGATTAGTGGTATTGTCACGCCCCTGGACTCATTATGTTTTACCTGCATGTGTTCATTCCCCATGTGCTCTGTATGACCTAGTTTCTATCTTCCTACGATTATGTCATTATGTTCAGGTGTGTGTCAGTCATTATCCTTGTTAATGTTCCCCTTATAAGTTGTATTCTGTTCAGTCTTTGGTTGTCTAGTATTGAGTTGAGTTTACGTTGATATGTACATACCGCTCTGTGGATTATTAAAGACTTTGTATTTCATCTTTGTTCTCGTTTGTTCCCACATGCACAAAATTGTGACAGAACGCCGGACCTGAAACAGTTACCTCCATTTGTCTACCCTCGGTTTTGTTTCAGAATTTTTTTTTCTCAGTGTTTTGTTTCCTTTGTGTATTCATGGATCCCCTCCTTCGCCCCGAATTCCTCCTCCTCCTGCTGCTAGCTCACATCACCAGCTACCCGGATGACGCACTCTGCGCTTTCTATGAGGCAAGCCTGAATGCCGAGTGCAGAGCGTTGTTGTCTGAAGATGGTCCTCGGGAGGAATTCGCTGCATTCGTGGAGTGGACTCTGGCGAGAAACGGGTCACCTCTCACCATCTGCCCCATGGAGGATCTCGCCAGGTCCACTCCGGACCCAGAGCCCGGCCCACCATCTCCCCGATGTGCGGAGCATGGACGGGGTGAGTGTGGAGAGAAGCTCTGCCCCCTGCACCGCGGCTGAGGGAGAGCTGGATATGGCATGGTAAAAGGGCCAAAACGAGGAGGAGGGTCTCATTGACTGGGAGTCAGAACTGGAAGTTGAACTGGCCCCTCTCCTCTCTCTGTTGTCTTTGCTGGTCCCGTCCAGCCCTCCTTCGTCCTTGGTTCCCTCGTCCAGCCCTGAGGGGGCTTCCGGTCCTCCAGTGCCTGCTCCTAAAAAGTGGGACTGCCATCCTCCAGTGTCGCCGTGGTCTGAGTCTCCCTCACCTCAGCCTCCAGCCTCCAAGGCCTGGACTCCGCCTCGGCCCGTTGACCCCGTCAGCTCCACCATGGCTCCTAGCTCCCTCCTCTCCGTCATAGCCTGGCAGTCCACAAGCTCCACCTGGCTCCCTCGTTCCTCCGGCTCCGCCTTGGTCTGGTTTCGACCATCCTGCCCCTCGGGACTCCACTCCTCTGGCTTTGCTTCGTCCCTCTGGCTCCGTCAGGCTTCTTCATCCCCTCGGCTCCACCTCAGTCCTCTGTTGCTTTGGCTCCACTGCGGCCTCCTGGATCCACATCTCCGCGTCGGTCGCCGACGCCATCGGTTCCACCTAGAAACAACTTTTAACCAGACAACCTCTAAATTTTGCTTTCCTTTGACAGAAAAAAGAATACAATAAAACAAAATGCGTGTGTGTGTATATATATAGTTAAGTTATGACAAAAGTATGAGGTAAAATGTATAATCTTACAAATAAAGATTAAAAGAAATCTTAAGATGTCATCACCTTTACTCTGTTATTGTGGGTTTAATTATTTATTACAGTGTTATTTTATTTATTTACTTATTTGTTTATTTTTTTGTTTGTGGATTGAAGTTTAGATTCAGTCAAGAGGTGAAAGAGGTATAAGAGGGAACAGTGATTTAACCCATGTTAACATTAGAATAGAAGACAAAATAAACTACAGGATATAAATAATAACTTTCAAAACAAAAGAACTCTGAGAATATATATCCATAAAGAGATTTTGTTCCAGACACCAAACAAACTGACAAATTAGATACACTAGGTTTAAAAAAAATTTTAATTAAAAAATCACGAGACAACATGAGACAAGCAGCATGAGACAAAAACACATTCAAATTATATTCCTAAAAACAAGACATTAATATTTCAATTAAAAATTATTTTTTGTTTACATTTATAGATTACATATAACCATAATAATACTCAATATAAAATGGATATATAACAAAGCTTTACAGTATTAGAAAACATTATAAAAAAATGGTTTTACACAGTATAAGCTCCTTCAGCAACATTTGACTTGATACTGATTTGCACAGTCAGGCTTCCATTATTGTAAATTCATGTTTTATTATTATTATTATTATTATTATTATTATTATTATTATTATTATTATTTACATACTTTTATACAAACTAAAGGATGTGTTAGGGTGATGATGATTTTTGTTTATTTATATATTTAGCGTAAAAAAAAATAGCTTGGTAGAAATAGACTCACAAGTTCATTTTATTCTTTCAACCATTCAACCAGTTGTTAGAAATGCGGGCGCTGGACTGTGAGATATCAAAGGCAGCAAAAGACACGTGTCATTTAAAATCTGACCAATTGAAGGCATGTTACAAAAACTCTGGATTCAGTTATGCTCTTTTACCTCTCTACTGCCTAGGAAAATTTTGTTTCACAGTTGATGGCTAAGGAAAGAAAAGAGTTATATATGAATTGATAAAAAGCAAAATAAGTCTGTAAGTACGGCCATTGAAATTTAGAATAGGAGTTAACACAGAGCATACATTTTAATCCCCATATAGATGAGGTGAAAGTCAAATTTCTCTTGTCTCACTTGTCATATACCACTTTTATTCCAAGATCCTTCTAAATGTTAATGACACTTGTAAAACACTGTATAATTGACAGTAGTGGTGACATCAGCCTGAAACAGAACCACAGTTACAATGCTACATTGTTTGAATATTTTGATTATGGACATACTGACTAATTGGAATATAAATTGGAAAAAAATAAGTAATTCAAATGTAATGCATTCATTAAGCATTTTCATGTTTTATATATACTGGCATAACATTAAGCTGAGTCTGAAAGCAAAAGATAAAGGAGGGCTTACCCCTGATTTATTCAGCACAATGTGGGGGTTTCTGCCTTAAATTAACAATAAGAATTCATATGTTATAACTGTGCTGAAACGGATTGATACTAATTTGACTATAATGACTTGGAGGGCGATAAAGCATGTAAATCCTACCTTTCTGCTGGTGCTTGTGCAACTGTGCACCCAGAATTATGATCACAATCACAGATAAACAGTTTGAAGATGCTAAAACTATGGCAATTGTGCTCCAAGGTGTTTCTGTAGATATAAAAAAGACAATATCATATTTCACACACATGCAGTGCATATATATATATATATATATATATATATATATATATATATATATATATATATATATAAACAATATATTATGCAACTGTTTTTATTTTATTTTTTAATTTTTTAGCAAATTTAATGGATACCTAGCCTTGGTGTGATCTATGAACAGACAGAGAAAATTATTTAACTTAAATGGGCACCTGGCATGTCAGGTTTTCTTGCATCTCCAAACAGTATCTCTCCAAATGCTGCCACAGCGCAGTAGTAAATCCCAGCATCAGAGCAATGTCAGGTTTTCTTGCATCTCCAAACAGTATCTCTCCAAATGCTGCCACAGCGCAGTAGTAAATCCCAGCATCAGAGAGACTGAGGTTCCTCTTGGGCAGGTCGTAGATACATCTGTGTGCAATAGAGTTCACATCAGAGCTCCTCTCACATTGAGCGTTCCTGCGCTCCTGAGTGAATATAATTCCTGGAGGAGATTCTCCAGATTCACGTCTGAACCAGTAGACGTTGTGTTCTCCTGCACAGCTCTGAGTGAGGACAGTGCACTGCAGCGCCACTGCAGAGTCTTCTGGATGCACTGGATCTGTGGCAGGTATCTGATGGTCTGAGTGCATATTTAGTTTTCTGCCTGAAAAGAAAATAAACCACAACGACATAATGGTAATTTGACCAGACATAATGTACTGCTTGTACCACAGTAGAATTTAAGTGAACATTCTGCTTACCTTTAACAATGAGATCAGTAGCTTCCTCAAATATGAACTGATATATAAATTTAACACAATAGTATGTTGCAGTGTCTGATTCTTTTAAATTTGTGATGCTCAGATTAAAACTGCTATCATCTTTTGCTACAAAAAAACGATTATGTTTGTCAAAGCCATTTTCAAACATGACAGATAAAGCTTGATATGATGAAATGATTGAAAGGGGTTTCTCTCCAGCTTTTTGTTTGACCCAAACAACAGTGGTTCTTAATTCTTTTGGATAAATACAGGTGAAGGTAACATTATCTCCAGCTTGAACAATCTTCAGATGATTCTGAGCTATGACGTCTGTGTTAGCTGAGGTGCCTAGGAATGAAATGAATAAGAAAAGAAATTGTATTTTTGTTGTACAGTAGATTTTTTATTTTAACAAATTGAAAAAAAGTATGATGTCTAGCTTTTTATTCACTTAGTCTAAGTGCAGGTCTGAGATTAACAGAATACAAAATAGTAACTTACACTTGAAAAGGTGAAGCAGTATTATAAAAAAATGCTGAATCATTTTGTCACACCAAGTCCAAACAGGTTAAATCATCTAGAGGGAAATACTATAAAATAAAATAAATAGTTATTATTATATTATATGCATTATTAGAAAATTATGCAATTCTAGTTTCTCACAGTGCTTAGAAAATATATATGATCAAAATTTTATTATTTACACTATTTTACAGCATTTTGTAAAATAAAGCAAAAATGTGTTTATGTGATCCGCCTCACAACAAATATAATCCAAAATGTATTTATTTTCTTAACCTCCAACTTACAGTTTTTTATTAATGAAAGATTACATTGTGTAATGTAGAAACAGTGTGGTTACCTCAAATCGTCTTTTCTTCTTTGTACTGGTTGACTGAATGGATTATCTTTCAACAACAGAGCTGGATATACTTGATTACAGTAAATGAAAAGAATGGATTCAGGTGTAAAAAAGAAAAGAAACAAGGACCAGCTCAATATGCAACTAAACTAAACTAATGTTGCAGTATATCTGCGGCATGAACTACATGAAAGACATCCACTACATGATCTCTTTATTATGAAGCTGACCTACTCAAAAGATTGACGCCCCACTACAAGTGCCTCTGAAGTGTGAAAAATAGAAAGAAGAAAAAAAAAACACCACAAGAAGTCCTTTTATGAAAAGCACACAAACAAACCTGTAAATGTCCTTTATGTTTGACTCCTTTTGACAGACTGTGATGACATAAAAAAAAAGATTGTGAATTTTTTTAATAACACTGCAGTGTGGTTTCTAACACAACATACTGTACTTTCTGTTTTCTGTCTGCATCCATTTAAACTTTTTTTATTTTTCTCAATTTTGGAAACTCAATATTGGATTTATAATGTCTGAAAAAAACAGAAATGCAAAATAATATTTGCTATGACTTCTTATGTGTGTCTGTATTAGTGTACCCTGAATAGGTTACTTCCACCTTCTGAACACAGAAATGTAAACTAGGGGAAGATTTGCTGTGACTCATTAATAAAATTTTGACCTGTTCTCACATAAAGCTCTACTATGGCTATAAGACTTGCAGTACAGAGCCTTAAGCTTATGGGCTATTTAATGTTGTTTATATACATATATAGGCACTTGACAGCAATTAGTGTGTATACA
Source organism: Cyprinus carpio (assembly GCF_018340385.1). Lineage (NCBI taxonomy): Eukaryota > Metazoa > Chordata > Actinopteri > Cypriniformes > Cyprinidae > Cyprinus > Cyprinus carpio. The sequence goes on from NC_056603.1 coordinate 9,753,821, forward strand.
TCATTACATTATGGCTAGCACCTTAATATAAATATGAAAATGAAAAATGTAAATATTTCTAATTTCAAACAATATTTCAAAACAAATGTCAAATTTCTAAATGAAATGCAGGTTCTGCTTGCTCTTTCAAAAATGGAGTTGTTTTGAAGATATAACTGTTTAATGTTGTAAAATTCCTGTAGGTGAAGTTTGATCTAAGGAGACACATTGAACTTTAAACTTTTCATAGATTTGCCTTGAGACCACCAACTTGGTTGAGACAGTAAGCACAAACTTACAATGTGAAAAATGCACATTTCCTGAGTTTAAGCTGCAGGTGGTGGTGGAGGCCCCATCAAGTGTTTCTGCACTGGGGCCCAAACAAACAACCCTATATGCAGTGGAATACACTGGGCTTTAAGCCATTAATACCACAAAGCACAGACTCCTCTACAAAGTCAACATATGCCCATGTAAAAACATATGAAGCCAACTAGAGCACCAGTCAGAAGAAAAAAGACAAAGTACATAATTTCCTGTAGAGTGACTGACAGGAAGAAGCTGCTCAGTACAAAATGAGAACTGCTGTGATGAACATCAGCGTAGAAACATTTAACCTTTGACATGGCTGTCAGCACTGAATACGTTGAAATTCTAAAGCATTCTAAATTCTAAATTTAAAATTATTTTATATAATATTTATAGATAGGGTATATGTAATATATATGTATTTTTTTTCAAGTGTTAAATTAATATAAAATATTTTTTTACATATATTTTACTATCTATTAAATAACCCACTACACTGAGATGTTTAGTTTCTGGGCTCAGATGTTTTTGTGCACCTTTGTGCTTCTGGACATGTATATTTGCATGCATGATTGTGCACAGTGTGGTTTGAACATTTTCCAACCACAGGACTGACCCACTGATGTTTTTCACACCTCTCTCAAAAACCACACATGCACCTTTCTCAAATGGTTATTACTTTACCTTGCATTAGTAAAGAATTAAATTACCTATTGATGATTACTGCTGGGTGACAAAAACATAGTATAAATAGTACGTTTATTTTAACACTACAGACACCTTATGTGCTCAGCTGGGCTTGCAAGTTAAAATGCATGCATTTAACAGGACACAAATCAAAGTTATTTTCCATTTTACTATACTGTATTTTTAAATGAATGTGCATTATTTACCTTATTAAAATATGTACATTAAATATAATATAAACATAAAATGTAAGCATTTTTATTTAGGAAAATTCCAGCATTAAAATAAAACAATAAATGGAAATAGCAGAAACCTTAAATGTTTAAGTTTTTAGTTTTGGTCAAAGAGGACATACCCTAGTCCATAAGAGACATATTTTAAAAACACTCTCTTAAACCTGACAGTAATCACTGAATTATAACTTTAGGATTTAACATTTTAGCACGAATGTGAGATTTTTGAATACCTTTAGTTTGTTGTAGTAAAGGCCTGATATTTTGGTTTTATGAGATTTGCCACAGGTGTCCACTAGAGGGGCCTCGTGAGCCATTTATCAATAATATTGGGCAGAATCACTTTTTGTAACTCTATTTAAAAGCGTGATACAGAATAATGCTATGCCAGATATGACTAATTGTTTATTTATGTAAGTTGATAATTATCTATCTTGTGTTTGATTAATGGACCACAGGGGTATGTAGCACCCTATATAGGTCAATAAACATTTTTCTTCAACATTCTGTTTTAATGTTCCTGTGAAAATATTGCTATCCTACATTCTAGACACACAAGAAGTATATTTTGACTTACTAATTCATGTTGTTGTCATGAGTAAATGTTATCAGTATGTAGCACAATGTCACTACCTTATTAAAGCATGAGTCTGCATGAGTAGAAAAGCATCACAATTGTCACATTTCAGTACCACGGACAGGGATCTCAACTCCTGAAAAACTTCAGACTTTTCAACAAATCAGTCTATCTAAAACTGATATGCTGTACGTTAGCTTGTGCTGATCAGACTTCTCCACTAGTAAAAAAAAAAAAAAAAAAAAAAAAATCTAGTAAAACATGTTGATGTAGAAATCCAACAAGCAAGGGTCCACAAGGGTCGCTTAAAATTACGTCAATCAGTTCAGTTTATTTGACAGAATAATTTAACACACACACACACACACACACACACACACACACACACACACACACACACACACACACACACACACACACACACACACAAAGTCTACAAATATAAATTTCACAATTAATTACAAATAAGACATTAAGTAACACACTGCATTGTGAAATTTTGAAGTAGAAAACTGAAACAATATTTTAATCAGGGCTTGAAAACGAAAAAAAATAAATAAAAAAAATTCAATCGGTTCACTCCGAGCAGAATCGATATTTTAATGTTACTGTTCCTGCGTTCCTCTGATATTATTACCATGCCGAAACCGGTTCGGGTGGAAGAAATACCGGTTAATAACGTTATTTTTTAAAAACAATTTTCTTTGCCTATAATTTGCCTAATAATAATAATAATAATAATAATAATAATAATAATAATAATATGAATAATAACAATAATAATAATAACGTACAGCGTTTTCAGGCTACTAAAAAAAAATCTATCAAAACTTTAAAGACATCAAAGTATTTTTAAGATATTTAAAAATGTTTGCTGCATTGTTCAAAAAAAAAAAAACCCTTGTATAAGATTGTGTTTTGAGAGTGAAAAAACAACAACATAAGTCGCGGCTCACGTCGCATTTTATTAGCCCTATTACTTGCCGAAATAATGAAGGCTAAAATGCCTGTAGTCTAATGCAAGATGTTTACAAACATTATAAAAACAGTTATTAGTTTCTCTCCAAAACAAATCCTCTAAAGTTTAGGCTATAAAAACGTCAATCCAAAAACAAATTAATTTAAGGTGAGCTGATGCCTACCTCTCTCATTCGGCACGAATCCAAATGTTTCCATGTTCGACGTAGCCTATCTGGATGCTGAAATATTACTGATTAGACTACATAGTGTTTGTACTTTCATCGACATAAAACATCATCCTTCCTTCACATCGGCTATATCAGCGTAGTGAGGCGCGGTTACGCTGAACGCAACAAATTTTGTAAAACGGAGCAGTGTAACTTTTTATGTGTTTCTTTAACTGTATTTTATTTTGATAATGAACAGGCTTCAATATATTCAGAATTATGTTGTGGTGGCGCGTAAGGCGTCGGCGCGATGGTCATACCATTGCTGGTTGGTTATACAGAAGCAAGACATTATTCAAAGCTGTCAAGCTTTTGCAAAATAATTAAAACTGTAAAGCTTTTGCAAAATAAAGAAAACTACTCTCTGCTGTTTCGTTTTCCAGTCCGAAAACTTTGGAACGTTTCACAATGAACCGTAATTTAGCACCTTTTTTCTTTCGTTTTGTTAATCTGTCAATATGATTTAAGTGAAATATATTTAGTGTATATGTCTATATATTCCTTTTTATGTAAGCCTATAGTTTTTCTGTTTTCTCCATTCACAGAAGCGCTGCAGGTGCGTGTGATCTGTTGAATTCATTTTACACTATCCTCAGATAAACTCTATTTTGTCATTGCGACTAACCTATGATGAGTTCACAGCTGAGCGGGCACTCTTGGCTTCAGCGTCACATTTGCATGATATTCGTTATTGGTTGACAGCAAATTTCAAATATTAATGGAACGATAAAATAACTTTATTAACCGGTTAATGGCCAGTTTAAATTTTCGATCCTGTTCGGAACTATAACATTTGATTTCATTTCTGTTTCTGTTCCTGACAAAATTTTCAAAAAAATTGTTTTTTATAACTTCAGAAAACAACAACAACAACAACAACATTTTTTTTTACAATGCAGGTCATTTAGTTGAGTGTAATCAAGAGATTAAAATGTCTGCTTTATCAATTAAAATACTTTTTTTGTGAAAAACAGAGAATGTACTATTATAATTATTATTATTATTATCTATTTATTTATTTATTGCAAAATTTCTCATGTGCATATATTAAATTATCTTGTATGTTTTTCTCTGGGTCTTCTAGGGGCGCAGGACCTTTGCTGAAATCTCAAAGCAGCATAATTCAAAGCATCTCTGTCTTCATCCTAAAACAATTATGTTTTCAGTCAATTATGTTCAATAAAATATACTGCCTATGAACTCTGGGCATTTATATTGAATTACATAGGCAACATATGGTATAAAAGCACATGAAATATTAAACAGCTTACCATCAAGTGACCAATCTGAATATTCTGAGTCCCATCTTGAAAAACAATAAGAAATGGAACTGCACTGTCATTGAAGAATGTTGATTTGGTTATATATTAAGGAAATTTTATGCAGTAATTCCTACCTTTTCGTCGTTGCTTGTACAACTGCGTGCACAGAAATATGATCACAATCACTGATAAACAGATTAAAGTTCCCAAAACCAGGGCAATTATACTCCAAGGTGTCTGAAAAACTTAATTAAAAATTAAGGTAATTAAAAAAGTTAGCAATAAATCTATGAACAGACAGAGAAAATTATGTAACTTAAATGGGCACCTGGCATGTCAGGTATTCTTGCATCTCCAAACAGTATCTCTCCACATGCAGCCACAGCGCAGTAGTAAATCCCAGCATCAGAGAGACTGAGGTTCCTCTTGGGCAGGCTGTAGATGCATTTGTGTGCAGTAGAGTTTACATCAGAGCTCCTCTCACATTGAGCGTTCCTGCGCTCCTGAGTGAATATAATTCCTGGAGGAGATTCTCCAGATTCACGTCTGAACCAGTAGACGTTGTGTTCTCCTGCACAGCTCTGAGTGAGGACAGTGCACTGCAGCGCCACTGCAGAGTCTTCTGGATGCACTTTATCTATCACAGCTCTCTGATGGTCTGATTGCATGTTCAGTTGTTTGCCTAAAAACATTTTTTTATTTTTTATTTCCAGTTAGTCATTTAGCATAATTATACAACATGTAACAAATTCTGTGACTTTTAATCTTACCTTTAACAATGAGATAAGAGACTTCCTCAAATTTGAAATCATATAAATATTTAACACAATAGTATGTTGCAGTGTCTGATTCTTCTGTGTTTGTGATGCTCAGATTAAAACTGCTGCCATCTTTCACTACAAAAAAGCGGTTAAGTTTGTCAAAGTCTTTCTTAAATTCGCCAGGTAAACCCTGATACGATATTACTATCGGAAGGGGCTTCTCTCCTACTTTTTGTTTGACCCAAACAATGCTGGGTCTTGTATCTCTTTGAAAGATACAGGTGAAATTAACACTGTCTCCAGCTTGAACAATCTTCAGATGATTCTGAGCCACAATGTCTGCTTTATTTGATCTGCCTGAATAAAATAGGTGAGAGGATACTTAGTTTTGCTTTCTTTTAAGAACAAACATTTAACAAAGTAAAAATAGGTAAGAATTTAGTCACAAAATACTTACACTTTGAAATGTTAAGAATTAAGATGAAAAAAAGAAGCATTTTAAAGAAGTGGCTACAAACAGGTCCAAATGATCTCTAGCATGAAAGAGAGGGGGAAGAAAACATATGCAAATGTATAATACCACCACTACTACTACTATTTATTTATTTTCTATAATATAATTAATAATTAATTTGACCAATCATCCCAAGACAGTATCTTATAGGACACTGTTAGTAAAATTCAAAACATCCATTACTGTGGTCATTTAGTTAATAAGCTTGACATACTAAAAATACTTTAAGTAAACTACTCTTTTAACTAACAAAACTCTGTTTTAAAACTGTATACTTACAGGCATCATTAAAGATCATGGGGTTGCGCCATATAAATCATCAGACAGGTTTTATGTCCCTCCTTGATAGTGAGACTGAAAGAGAGAAACATAAAGAGGTTTGCCTTTATATAGGCAACACTTCCCACTGCTATACAATAACAACTTTACATGATTCTAAGTGTGTGTGTGCAGTAAAAATACTTACATAAAGACATACATACGTAAGAATTACATATATGTACGTATGTATATAAATAAAGGAAGTTGTAGAGCTAATTTCTCTTTTTGTAGAATTTTGCAGAATTCTGAATTTTGTAGAATTCACAAAACTCTCATATACTAAATAAAACGCTTTGCAATTAAATTAAGTGTTTTGCCCTCAATCTAAGTGTGCCTACACACTGAAGATGTTTTTCTCTAATGGTAATGTTTAATAAATAATGAAATGAAAAACATATATCAGTTGAACATCTATTGCTAGATCTTTAATACCACTTTTAATGTCTATTAAATGTTTTAATCATCTGCCACATTAATGTCTTTGAATTATCTTCTTTTGGTAGATTTCACTGGTAAATACTGATATATGATTAATTGACTGACAGCTCTGTTTTACATTCGTCATTTCTTCTATGTGGATCACATGGTCCCTTCCCTAAAAAAAAAAAAATAATAATAATACCAAATAAACCTTGTTAGAGAGCCTAGAGTTCACTCTGAATAGCAACCTTCTGTGTAGTACTGCTAGCAGATGGAAAAGAAATGAAATAACACCTATGTGATGGAAAGAGCTGTGAATATGGTCTCTTGAAAAGGGGTCGTGAGTGAAAAGGTTGGGTATGATCAAAGAGTAGAAACAGAGTTCAGTGTTGTGGTCGGAAAGATTGCTTATTGTTGCAAACTATTTTTAAATACACACTGTTGTTCTGGGAAATTCACCTCAACAAGTAAAAAGGGTACCAATGGTAAGATGGTGAGCACTCTTAGTTTGATCACTGATGCTCAGCCATATTGAATGTTGTTTTCAAAACATGACCTTCATGTACTGTGTTTTGTGTATTTGAATTAGGCATATTTGGATGCTGGGAATGTTATTATATTGAACAACAGTTAGACTTTGTGATACAACAGACAGGTTAAATAATATCTGCAAAATGGGTTTTAAATATAGGACACATATAGGTCAATTTATTCAATTTATGTCCTATTATTATTTTTCCATGTAAAGCACCGGAACCCCAGAAACAGTGACTGTACAAAACATAAGAGTTTAAAGATAGAGCCATTGTACCACATCAGAGGTCTCTTCTAACTGACTGAACCTTCAGTCTGAAAGCTAGAGGCCATTTGAGCCACATGTTCACCACAAATGTCCAAAAACAATTGTAACATCACAACAATAAAGTGATTAAAAAACTGATAATAAAGTGCAAAAATGCTTGCATTGACTGATAAGGACTGTGGGCTATGACACAGTGTCATGCTTAAACTGAATAATTTGTCCATATAAGGAGAAGATGTTTTGCAGGACAGTTCCAGTCAGAGGCCACAGTGTATGACATCATTTTCTGTAGAGTGGCTGACAGGAAGAAGCTGCTCAGTACGGCCTGAGAACTGCTGTGCACAGACATTTTGAGGGGCAGTAGCCCAAATCAAAAAAGGGCACTAAAAAGGGGATGGGCGGTTGTTAATACAAATGATCCAGTTGTTACAAATATACAATTAAAATAGAAGACAGCACACTCTGTAATGATTTCAGACTTTATTGTAGATGTTTTGATAAGAGCAGGCTCTCCCTCACTCTTTGAGCCTGCTTCTGCCTTATCTACAATGGAAGTAGTGGAGAGTGGGGTAAGTTGAGCCAGTGGGTAAGTTGACCCATCCCCTGTATCTTAGCAACTGTACACTTTTACTGTCATGTGACCATGTATTTTGGAACCACCCATCATTTCTGCCAGACTGTGAAAAGAAGAAACACACGGGAGGAGTGGAAGGTACCCATTTACTTTAAAAACTGTTTTTGGCTTGCCAAAGAAAATTTTTAGAATAACAGATCAAAGCAGATTTATCCAGGTCTTAAAATATTTATGATACATATAGGTAATTAAGCAACATATAAAACCATGCAAATCATTTAGCTAAATATTAGCCTGAATTAGAAAGCTAGCTAGTCTGGCCTATGGGGCAAAGTGAGGCAAATGCTATGGGGTAAATTGAGTCTGCATTTTAACTTACCCCACCGTAAGGCACTTGTAGTTAAGTAAAATCTCTAAATTATAAACTGGTATTTGAAAGTGATATTACTGGTTTAGTAAATCATATAGCCTATACATTATCTGTTTATTTGATAGGGAGAGTGTACAAGTGTACAAGTGCACCAGATCCTTCACTGATAAGAACCAGAAAATGCTTTTCATCACATTATAATCAGATATACAGGTCCTTCTCAAAAAATTAGCATATTGTGAAAAAGTTCATAATTTTCCATAATGTAATGATACAAATTAAACTTTCATATATTTTAGATTCATTGCACACCAACTGAAATATTTCAGGTCTTTTATTGTTTTAATACTGATGATTTTGGCATGCAGCTCATGAAAACCCAAAATCTCAAAAAATTAGCATATCATGAAAAGGTTCTCTAAACGAGCTATTAACCTAATCATCTGAATCAACTAATTAACTCTAAACACCTGCAAAAGATTCCTGAGGCTTTTAAAAACTCCCAGCCTGGTTCATTACTCAAAACCACAATCATGGATAAGACTGCCGACCTGACACCCTCAAGCGAGAGGGTAAGACACAGAAAGAAATTTCTGAACGAATAGGCTGTTCCCAGAGTGCTGTATCAAGGCACCTCAGTGGGAAGTCTGTGGGAAGGAAAAAGTGTGGCAAAAAACGCTGCACTACAAGAAGAGGTGACCGGACCCTGAGGAAGATTGTGGAGAAGGACCGATTCCAGACCTTGACTGAGTCTGGAGTAGAAACATCCAGAGCCACCGTGCACAGGCATGTGCTTTTGAACCAGAAACAGCGGCAGAAGCGCCTCACCTGGGCTACAGAGAAGCAGCACTGGACTGTTGCTCAGTGGTCCAAAGTACTTTTTTCGGATGAAAGCAAATTTTGCATGTCATTCGGAAATCAAGGTGCCAGAGTCTGGAGGAAGACTGGGGAGAAGGAAATGCCAAAATGCCTGAAGTCCAGTGTCAAGTACCCACAGTCAGTGATGGTCTGGGGTGCCATGTCAGCTGCTGGTGTTGGTCCACTGTGTTTTATCAAGGGCAGGGTCAATGCAGCTAGCTATCAGGAGATTTTGGAGCACTTCATGCTTCCATCTGCTGAAAAGCTTTATGGAGATGAAGATTTCGTTTTTCAGCACGACCTGGCACCTGCTCACAGTGCCAAAACCACTGGTAAATGGTTTACTGACCATGGTATTACTGTGCTCAATTGGCCTGCCAACTCTCCTGACCTGAACCCCATAGATAATCTGTGGGATATTGTGAAGAGAAAGTTGAGAGACGCAAGACCCAACACTCTGGATGAGCTTAAGGCCGCTATCGAAGCATCCTGGGCCTCCATAACACCTCAGCAGTGCCACAGGCTGATTGCCTCCATGCCACGCCGCATTGAAGCAGTCATTTCTGCAAAAGGATTCCCGACCAAGTATTGAGTGCATAACTGAACATAATTATTTGAAGGTTGACTTTTTTTGTATTAAAAACACTTTTCTTTTATTGGTCGGATGAAATATGCTAATTTTTTGAGATAGGAATTTTGGGTTTTCATGAGCTGTATGCCAAAATCATCAGTATTAAAACAATAAAAGACCTGAAATATTTCAGTTGGTGTGCATTGAATCTAAAATATATGAAAGTTTAATTTTTATCATTACATTATGGAAAATAATGAACTTTTTCACAATATGCTATTTTTTTGAGAAGGACCTGTATATTTCCACCTGTAGTCACTAATGGCCAACAAACTCTCTGTTTAGTCTGTTTTTAGGAAGGTTACAACTTTGGTGTTCAACATATTGTTTCAGAAATGCAAACAATTAAATATTGAGATTTAAACTTCATTTAGTTGGATTTATGTTGTTAAAGTGAACTTTATGAAAAGAAATATGACTGTTTGTAAAAGGAAATTATTAAATTAGTGTTTAAATTATTATTTCACATGGTTTTGAATAAGATTCAGTCAGATCTTACCCACTGACTCGACTCTAACCCGGGGCAAACTGAGCCTGGGAACACTTTTTATAAGAAACCATATTTTTAGAACCCTTTGTCCAGTGGTGGTCAGTAACAGAGTAGCTTTACTTCGTTACTGTACTTAAGTACATTTTTTAAGTATCTGTACTTTACTGAAATAGTTTTATTTTGAGTAACTTTTATTTTTACTTCACTACATTCCAAAGCATAATATCGTACTTTTTACTTCATTACATTTCATAAAATATATTGTTACTCCTTATAATATATCACATGCTCCGACATGCAGAAGCAGTTTCTGATTCATGAACGAACTGAGTCTTTTCAATGAACCTTTTAAATCGGATCGAAAATCGCACCAAACGATTAGTTTATGAATAAGAATGATCCGATTGCAGCTGTTCTAGAGTCGACAACTCACTGATTCAAATGAACCGTTTAGTGCGAGTCTCCAGTGAACTGAATTCACAAGTAAGAACCGGGAGATCTTGTGAGCGTGCGCGCGTCTGATGCTGTTAAAAGCAAGTTATTAAAGGGGTCATATGATGCAATTTAAAATTTTCCTTTCTTTTTGGAGTGATACAAGCTCTTGGTGAATAAAGAAGATCTGTGAAGTTTGCAAAGACTAAAGTCTTAAATCCAAAGAGATATTCTTTATAAAAGTTGAGACTCGTCCACAATCCCCTGAAATGGCTCGTTCTAACACGCCCCCACATCTCTACGTCAGTATGTGGAAAGATTTGCATAATGCCGCACAGATGTTCACTCAAAGAAAGAAGGCGTACCTTTTATTCTCATCGTAGTATTGTTGTTGCCGCCGCCATGTCGTATAGACACTGCGTGTTTCACTGTGAAAGCGAAACTACTTTTTTTGGCCTTCCAAAAGAGGACAATTTTTCTGCTTCGTCAGCCCCAGGATCCGTGCTGGTCACTGGGGAAATACATCAACTTTACACTGTGGATCGCCGAATCGCCTTTCACCGTGGAAGAAGCGGCATCCAGCTCGGGGTCATCACATGTGGATGCTGCAAGATCAAGGTATGCTCCTTCGTAGAATCCACCTGCCGTACCGTTCTCAAGCCGCCCGCCTCTGCTCACTCAAGCCGGCCGCGGCTTACTCTAAAGGGGCGGTCACACTAGACTTTGACCATGCAAAATTTTTTCGGACACCGCTGCGAATATGGGCGGGAGCTGTTAACGGTCTCCCCTCAGTTATTACAACATGGATTAATGTGCTTGTACTGTGCCTTTTGTGACAGCGTCGAAAGTGTTTTATTATGTTTTACTCTCTGTCTGTCTCTCTCTCTATATAAATACATACACACTTAGCAATAAAAAATTATAAAATGTGTCCTCATTCAAATGTACCATCTGTTTCTGTTTCCATTGACACTGCGAACCATGAAGCTTTTTTTTAATTTTTTTTTTTTTTTTTTTTTTAATATTTTTTATATGTATTATATAAAATAGGATGCTCTACTACGGCTAAAATTAGCGCTTCCTTAATTTTTGAATTTCTGTACAGAGAGGTCACGCAGTGAATTCTACTGATCCCCCGTCTTCACGTGATGCGAATTCGCAGGTCAGAGTTCACCAAACTTGAACTTTGGAACGCAGCGAAATGCGAAATTTTTCGCATGAGCTTGCGTTTCCGGTCTGATGCATTCGCATGCATATGAATGGAAGTCAATGGAACGAAAAGTGCAGTGTGACCGCCCCTTAAGCCTCCGGCCTTTGTTCACTCTAGACTGTGGCTCACTCTAGGCCTCCGGCTTCTGCTCACTTAAGGTCGTGGTGTGTGACGCTGTTTCGTTGAGAAAGTGAAACTACTTTTTTTTTGTCTTCCAAAAGAAGACACAACTAGAAATCATGTTTATATCACGTTTATAATGCGTATTATGTTAATGTCTTGTTGCTCCGGCTGGACAAGGCATCACAATATGTTAAGAGGCGTAACATTTCCATTGCACGCTTGAGGCATTCGGCCAATCACAACGCGCTGGATAGCTGGCCAATCACAGCACACCTTGCTTTTCAGAGATATGAGCGCATTTCAGAAAGGCGGGGCATAGAGGAGATGTCAGGCACTGGCAGGAAAGACCCAATCGCAGAATGACAAAGTACAAGGGTTTATTGACAAAAACAGGGCACAGAAGGGCACGTGCAGTGAAAGTCCAACAGGAGGGGATACTGGGGTAATGACGGGATAGCTGAGGGTGACCACTGGAACCAGCATAGGGGGCAGCAGCTAGGACCACTGCTGAGGAGATGGCAAGACCAAACAGAATGTAGATGACCAGGCAAGGCACAAAGGAGCAGAGAACTGCAGCTTGAAGTTCACTTGCCCAGAACCAATACAGCTGCCAAGATGAGGGAACCAGCAGGCAGGGAACCACAGACGGCCGGGCAGAGCTGGAGGGGGAGAAACAAAAGACACCACAAGACAGGACAAAACAACTAGCACACTTGATAACACAAACAAGACAGGGAACAAGAAAACCCTTCCCAAAAATCAGAAAAGCAAGAAAAAAAAATAAAAGATTCAAAATGAGAGAAAGTAGAGAAGATAAAAAAAAAAAACAAGAGTAGATAACCAGTCTTTGTTCTGAGACCAAAATAAATAAATTGAGACCAAAAAAAAAAAAAAAAAAAAAAACAATCAAGGAAATAAAGAGCTAGACCCATACGGGTAAATGCTAAGGTAAAAACTAAACTAGACTAGAGACTTGAATCTAGCAAAAGACTAGAGGGATAACTCCTAGATAATAGGTGAGAAAAAACTTAAACTAAAAAGGAACTAATAAGAGAAAACCTAGGAGAAAAAAAAACTCAAAGAAACAAGTAGCTGGACTCAACAGGAAAAAGCAAAAAAAAAACAAAAAACAAAAACTAGACTTCACTAGAAGAACTCGAAACTGCAAAACACACGTTAGGCAAACATACAGCCAAAACGAACCGGCCACTACCAGAGGAAAGAGAGCACAATAAGAAGGGTACAGTGACACGAGGGACAGGTGACAACACTCTGACTAATGAGGACTAAACAAGGGGGCGTGACCCAGGGAAACAAGTAGGTGGGACAAGAGGAGCACGTGGCAGACACAAGAGACACAACCATGTGCTCAGGCACAAAATAAACAAGGACACATTGAACAAAGACAGTACAAACAAGACTGTCAGGGCAGGATCCTGACAGTACCATGTGCTCAGGAGGAAGATTAAAGGGGTCCACCCTGGGTGGAGGAGTGAAAGGGGGAATGTGCATGGTAGGAGGCCAAGACGGTACTGACTGGGGGGGTGGGTGGGATAAAAACCTTGGAACTCCAGGCATGTCAGGAAACACAGGGGGTGGGATGGGAGGGGTAGAAAATGTTCCAGGGGAATGGTTGGTGAAAGACCAGGGTGCTGCCGGCTTTGGTAAACCTTGCAGACTGGGATAGACAAAGGTGGGTGCATAGCTGGTGGCACCTCTCCCAACAGGAACACCTTTCACAGGCAAGGGTTGCCAACTGGACTGGGTATTCTGGGTGGATTTCAGGGTATTCTTGGTCAGCAAGACATGACTAGCAAGGGATTCTGGAATGGCCTCAAAGAGATTAGGGTTCTCTAGACCAGGTTCCAATATCGATTGAGGAAGGCTTGTGGGAACTGTTGAAGTGCCCTCCTGGACCACCGGAAGAGACTCAGGAACTGACTCTTGAACCGCCTCAGGGGCTGATGAACTGTCCTCCAGGGCCGCAAGAACGGGCTCAGAGACTGATTCTTGAGTGCCCTCGGGGGCTGACGAACTGCCCTCCGGGGCCGCAGGAACGGGCTCAGAGACTGATTCTTGAGTGCCCTCGGGGGCTGACGAACTGCCCTCCGGGGCCGCAGGAACGGGCTCAGAGACTGATTCTTGAGTGCCCTCCAGGGCTGCAGGAATGGGCTCAGAGACTGATTCTTGAGTGCCCTCGGGGGCGGACGAACTGCCCACTGGGGCCGCAGAAACGGGCTCTGGGGCTGGAGCCGACACTGGAGCGAGCTCTGGGGCTGGAGCCGACACTGGAGCGAGCTCTGGGGTGCGCTGCTCAATACTGGACTCTAAGAGCATGACTGAGGCAGACAATTTGAGATCCTCCAGGATAACTGCATGAGGGGTCTCGGGACTAAGGGCTCTAGCACTCCTGGCACGGGCCCTCCTACCCATTCGCCTCCCGGGCCTGTAGGCTGTCACCTCACCCACATCTTGACTAACTTGAACAGGCGTAAATACAGAATTTTCAGGATGGGACTTTACTGTCTTTGAGTGAACTAGCACAGATTTGACTGACCCAGAAACAGGAGTTAAGGAAACTTCTCTTACAGCTTCCTTGAGCTTGACTGCTTCAGAGCACTTGGTTGACTCAGACGTGACTGTGGGGGGTTCAGCCGATTCAGAGGCTGGGACCAGCACCGAGGACTCAATGGCAGATGCAGCAACTCTGGCCGCCCTCATTCTTCTCTCTCTTCTCTTTTCAGTGGGAGTCAGAAGATGATCGTGGACTAGACTCGAAGAGGGAAAGAGGGCAGGGAGGTCCCTGCTGACATCCTCAGGAGGGTTAAGGATCTGCCAGTCTCTACGGTGATGCACATAATTAGCAAAGTCCCAGAAATCCAGAATTTTCAGTTGCTCAATCTCCCATTGCGGTAAGGGATCATCCAGAGCGAGGTTGAAGACCTCCTTCAGAGCTGGTTCCTGATACTCGAGGCCTCTTGACATAGTCCAAAAGAACTGGGCAAAGGCCCTAACCTCCAGTCCTTGTTGACGCAGGTCTCTCAGTGCTTTGAGGCGGGCCCCTCTCTCCTGAGCTGTTGCGGGGGGCAGGATCCTGAGACTCATTCTGCTGGGTCCTGAATGGCCGGTTCGTTCTGTCAGGCACTGGCAGGAAAGACCCAATCGCAGAATGACAAAGTACAAGGGTTTATTGACAAAAACAGGGCACAGAAGGGCACGTGCAGTGAAAGTCCAACAGGAGGGGATACTGTGGTAATGACGGGATAGCTGAGGGTGACCACTGGAACCAGCATAGGGGGCAGCAGCTAGGACCACTGCTGAGGAGATGGCAAGACCAAACAGAATGTAGATGACCAGGCAAGGCACAAAGGAGCAGAGAACTGCAGCTTGAAGTTCACTTGCCCAGAACCAATCCAGCTGCTAAGATGAGGGAACCAGCAGGCAGGCAACCACAGACGGCCGGGCAGAGCTGGAGGGGGAGAAACAAAAGACACCACAAGACAGGACAAAACAACTAGCACACTAGACAACACAAACAAGACAGGGAACAAGAAAACCCTTCCCAAAAATCAGAAAAGCAAGAAAAAAAATAAAAGATTCAAAATGAGAGAAAGTAGAGAAGATAAAAAAAAACAAGAGTAGATAACCAGTCTTTGTTCTGAGACCAAAATAAATAAATTGAGACCAAAAAAAAAAAAAAAAAAAAAACAATCAAGGAAATAAAGAGCTAGACCCATACGGGTAAATGCTAAGGGAAAAACTAAACTAGACTAGAGACTTGAATCTAGCAAAAGACTAGAGGGATAACTCCTAGATAATAGGTGAGAAAAAACTTAAACTAAAAAGGAACTAATAAGAGAAAACCTAGGGGAAAAAAACTCTCAAAGAAACAAGTAGCTGGACTCAACAGGAAAAAGCAAAAAAAACAAAACAAAAACTAGACTTCACTAGAAGAACTCGAAACTGCAAAACACACGTTAGGCAAACATACAGCCAAAACAAACCGGCAACTACCAGAGGAAAGAGAGCACAATAAGAAGGGTACAGTGACACGAGGGACAGGTGACAACACTCTGACTAATGAGGACTAAACAAGGGGGCGTGACCCAGGGAAACAAGTAGGTGGGACAAGAGGAGCACGTGGCAGACACAAGAGACACAACCATTTGCTCAGGCACAAAATAAACAAGGACACATTGAACAAAGACAGTACAAACAAGACTGTCAGGGCAGGATCCTGACAGGAGAAACAATAATGTACAGTATGTGGAAAATAGTGTGTTTTTTTAACTTAAATCCGCATAAACACATTTTCATTACACCAAATGCACAAAATAATGTTCTTTTTAGCAGCATCATATGACCCCTAATGTCGAAATTTAGGATTAATTATTGTAACTGAAAATCATATTTAGGTCAAAACTGCAAGTTGTTTGTGAACTAAATCTGCTGTAAAGAGTGATCTATTTAAGCCCACTGAAATGCTTTAATGCAGACAAGGCAGACACATCAATCAGTGTCTCTATGTTTTAGGTAAAAACAAAAACAAAAAAAAACAAACATCAAAATAACACAGATTAAATAAAATAACTCATGCACGTTCAAATTCCCCGCTGCCGTAAAGTTAACAGTTTTATTAAAATGCTACACATCATGCCCTATGTGACGTCTGTTTTTATATTGTTTATCAACATACATTTTTATATTATTTGGATTAACTAGCTGAGTAGACAGATATGAATGTTTACTCATAACCATACTGTAAATAAGTAAATATACAAGCTAACAAGCTTGCTGGTGCTAAATTGAGGTAATTTTTAAAAATAAAGTCCAAATATTTTTATTCAACCACCTAGATAGATTACATCTGGGGGAAAAAGAAAGGATGTGATGTTCAGAACATGGTAACTACAGTAATTATCAAAGTGGGAAGTGATGCCCTCTGGTTTGAGAAGGAAAAAATCATTATGAAAATATAATTATATTTTCCTTAAAATGTTCTTCCTAACTTCAGGCTTTATTCTCATGTCATATATAACTGTGATGTTCTGCAAAACAACAAATTTTAAAACACTTTTTTCTTACTGGTGAAAATCAGATGGTCAAATCTGTTTTCTCTCAGGTACTGTACATCGCAGTGTAAGCTTCACAGTGTACATTACTACATCACTCTCGTCAATGTAATCCATATCAACAACAAAAATATATCTTGACTCCATATAGTGGTTATTTTGGGAAAATCCCAGGTATTTTGAGCAGTAGGATTATAAAAATATGTGCTAATATAAAATTAAATTAAGTAGCCTATATAAAATTGCTAAATCTATCTTTCGGTAAAGTACTTTTGTACTTTTACTTGAGTAAAATTGAAAAAGGAGTAGCCTACTTTTACTGGAGTAATATTCTATTATACATATCTGTACTTTTACTCAAGTACTTGATTTGTGTACTTCGTCCACCACTGCCTTTGTCATACATTCTGATAATTTAAAATGATAGGAATACTTTTAGGACAGTACTTTCATTTTATTTCTGCATCTTGAGGACCACATAAGTAAAAAATGGCTTATCTTACCCCCACTCTCCCCTATAAAAATGATACATTTAATATTTTACAGCATAAATCTACATTATATACTAACAAAAAACTAATTTAGAACATTTATATTATTTTTTTTTAAAAAATTAAAAACTATTTATAGGCCTACTATTAATATGGTTTTAATAAAATATTATAAATATGATGTATTATAGATTACTAGTACCAAGACAAGTAATTATAATGGGAAATACAATTAATTACAATAATTAAAATATGAAAAACTGCTAAATATTCTATGATTTACCTGCTGGCTTGTTGGAGCTTGGAAATCATGTTTGCAATGATGAACTGAGTATAGCAGCCTCCCTTCACTCTTTCTCTCTGTCTTCTTTTTTGTGAAGCCATTTTTTTTTTCTACAAAGTGTGCCAAAAACAGAAAATTTTGTGTTATTTACATTAGATCTGACAGGGTACAATAATTTGATTAGATATTCTAATTCTAAGAACGTGGATATTTTGTTGTTACTTTTAGAAGACTGAGAGCAAATGATTACCGACAGAAATACAAAAAGAAATTACCAAATTACTAATTCAACTAATCCAATGACTGCAGTGTAGATTGTAATGCATTTACCTGTTAATGAACGAGCTTCGGGAACCTTGTTCCGCGCTGAGAACTACTGTGGTGAACATTAGCAGAGAAACATTGAACTTCTGCAGTGACATAAACACAATACAATTATTATATTATATTATATTATATTATATTATATTATGTTATATTATATTATATTATATTATATTATATTGAAATATTAGGAAAATATAAATAGTAATTTGGTTTAATATGAGGCATTTTACAAAACAAAAAATAATTTTCGGAAATTCATGTACAGTGCATATTTACCCAATCCACCTATAGCCACTGTGAGTTTATATATAACACCACAATATGTACAAGTTATAAATAAGCAACAATAAATAATAAGAAAGTAAATAAGAGTGTTTGTTTGCACCAACTTTTGCTAGCATGATTTGCACACATCATGGTTTGATCATTTTCCTAGACTAACCCACTGGCATGTTTTCATACCTTTATTTAAATCAAAACCACACATGCACCATTGTCAGAAAAAAAAGTACTTGCCCTCCATTAGGGGAGTCAAAAAATAACCCATCCATTTGTACATTTTTATCATAGGTCTGAACCACTCTAAACCATAGGTTTAAGTCCAGCGGTCAACAGGCAGCAAAATCTATTTAATAAGTAACAACAAGAGATGTGTGTACACATAAACTGTACACAAATCTGTGATCGCCTCCGTCCCCTTGAAAATTCCATTTGAAACTTCAAACTTCGGCTCCTCTCCGTCTTTCAGCGCGTTATTTAACAGTTCACAGATCGAGAAACAGAGGTCGACAGAAATACAAAAAGAAATTACCAAATTACTAATTCAACTAATCCAATGACTGCAGTGTAGATTGTAATGCATTTACCTGTTAATGAACGAGCTTCGGGAACCGCCTGAGAACTACTGTGGTGAACATTAGCAGAGAAACATTGAACTTCTGCAGTGACATAAACACAATACAATTATTATATTATATTATATTATATTATATTATATTATATTATATATATTATATTTATTATATTATATTATATATATATATTATTATATTATATTATATTAATTATATTGAAATATTAGGAAAATATAAATAGTAATTTGGTTTAATATGAGGCATTTTACAAAACAAAAAATAATTTTCGGAAATTCATGTACAGTGCATATTTACCCAATCCACCTATAGCCACTGTGAGTTTATATATAACACACAATATGTACAAGTTATAAATAAGCAACAATAAATAATAAGAAAGTAAATAAGAGTGTTTGTTTGCACCAACTTTTGCTAGCATGATTTGCACACATCATGGTTTGATAATTTTCCTAGACTAACCCACTGGCATGTTTTCACACCTTTATTTAAATCAAAACCACACATGCACCATTGTCAGAAAAAAAAGTACTTGCCTCCATTATGGGAGTCAAAAAATAACCCATCCATTTGTACATTTTTATCATAGGTCTGAACCACTCTAAACCATAGGTTTAAGTCCAGCGGTAACAGGCAGCAAAATCTATTTAATAAGTAACAACAAGAGATGTGTGTACACATAAACTGTACACAAATCTGTGATCGCCTCAGTCCCCTTGAAATTCCATTTGAAAACTTCAAACTTCGGCTCCTCTCCGTCTTTCAGCGCGTTCTTTATCAGTTCACAGATCGAGAAACAGAGGTGTGTTTATCGATAGATTGTTATAATATCTGCATCTGTGCAGTTCTTTGTCATAAATCCAGTTTACAAAATATCAATCGGTTGCCCATCTACTGGAGCATAAGTTTTCACTGCGTTCACCCCTCATCACACCACAGCTGTTTCCTCCAGCGAAAATGAAGCACATATGAACGCACACTTTCTAAAACGATCATGTTGCCATTTTCATTTGAAATACATATTCCAGTGCATGTGGCAAAGAGGTTTGCATACTTGAGCTAAGGAATAAGAGTACTAGAAATGCAAACAGTAAAATTTTGTGTTTGTGCTTGAATTTTTTATTTTATTTGCTTATTTGTTATTCATATGTTTTAAATATATTGGAATACTGCAATACGTTTAGTATAGACCCCTTTTGTTCAAACACTTTTTATCTTATGTATATATATATATGTTTTTATTATTTGGTTATTATTATTATTATGCCCTCACTGAAATGAAAATCCTAGAATCACCCCGGTACTGTATCATACTGTAACAATACTGTAATAATTACTGAACTATTGCAACAATAAAATTGGCGCCATTTTGCTGAAATTATTCTATAAAAATCTTCTCAATAAAATGTTACAAATAATCAAAAGCTTATTTGGTTTAAAAAATAAAAGGAAACATTTTTAACATTTGTTTAGCATTTTAAATGAGTTAAAAATTGTCAGATCAGTACATATAAACCCTTGATATCAACCCCTGACCCTTTGACATTGCTGTCAACGCATTCGTCCTACGTCATCCGCCGGTATGACACTCAGCAGAAGAGAGAAAAAAGTAATTATAACATTTTAAATATTTATATTTTTCTTTAAAAAAGCATTGACTGGCTACAGGAGGACTTTATTCAGCAACCCTACACCCCCACCCCCACACCCTTTATGGATGCACATACTTTATTTGATTACTTTTGGACTGTTGAACAAAACACCCATCTACTAACATTCTAAAGCTTTGAATAGCAAGGAAATTTTTATATAACTCTGACTGGATTCATCTGAAAGAAGAAAGTCATATACACCTGCTTTGAGGGTGAGTAAAACATGAGCTAATTTTCATTTTTGGGTGAACTAACCTTTTAAATTTAACTCTAGTTTCATCCCTCAGGCTTATAAATAACAAAAAGGCATTTTTTGGTGCATTAAGATGAATTATTCAAAGATATTAAACTGAATGCAACATTACAAAACAGCTATAATAGTTTACTTACCACATAAAGAATACAGATAAAATCTGTGTTAAATCAATTATTTTAGTTATTTTAAACACATTTTAAATGTACAGTAAAATAGCAATTATTTTGATAAATATTAATGTTAAATTTTATGTTGTTAATCATTGGTCATGTTTGCTTGTTTCAGGGTGTGAAATATTTGTCCATCAGGTTGTGTCCTCCATGTTAATTTTTTGTTAATTGGGAGTTCCAAGTTTCCTCAGCTTTTGCTGCAAATTGGAGAAAAAGAGAGATCAATCATGTTTTTTTTTGTGTTTCATTCATTTGTTTTAATTATAACACAGGCTATATATTATAAAATATAAAGACATAAAATAACATGATTACCCTTGTTGCAAAATCACTGTGTATTATTTGACACTGACCTGTTGTAAAATGGTGCTTTCATTAAAGTTCAGTGGTGACTGCACATTTATTCTCAGTATTTGAATCTTCTTTGCTACAGGGATTGAAATATTGAAATCAGTAATTTCCAACAGTAAATAGTCTATGTCCTAACATCGTCATTTATAAATGATGCTACGATAATTGTAATGAAAATACAATATTAATGTTCACCCAACAAAATGTAATTTTAGTGACATATGACATCCCCTTCAACCAGTAAAATGTAAATTAATTAAAGTCCTATCATGGGATGCATATTGTGTGCAGCTGGCACTATTGTCCAGCATTGGCAGGCAGTAGCCTTTAAGCATGTGTTTCAAATCAAACATAGCACCACAAGAAGAAATTGAATGTTCATAATGATTTTTAATGTCTTTTCACTTCATTTTGAACTTCAGTTCTAAATACCCCACAGATCATTTATTATTACAGCTGGAAAATATAATTTTTGGGGTGTGTCTAAAAAGAAGAGCTGTTTTGGTGTGTATCACATTAAATGCAAATGAGCTGCATATTTCTGCCAGTTAGCAAGTTTTGCAGCTAAATGTGGCTAAAGATTACAGTATGCCCATCACCCCATGGAAGAGAGGGGTGGGTCAGCAGAGCTCATTAGCATGTAAAGCATTTAAAGTGTTCCTGTGGCTCAGTGGTAGAGCATTGCGTTAACAGCACAAACGGTTGTGGGTTCGATTCCCAGAGAACACACGTTAGGTAAAAAATGTTAGCCTGAATGCACTGTAAGTTGCTTCGGATAAAAGCGTCTGCTAAATGCATAAATGTAAAGTGACATGCAACAGAATAGGTTGCTGTAAACAGCTGATTTTGACATGGTAAAAAAGGTGTTTTTTTACACTACCATTGAGAAATTTTAACAAAAGTATGTTATAGACCCTAGAGAAACATACCAACTTGTGAAAAATGGGCATCCAATGACCCCTTTAAGTTTCAGACAATTTGCCAAAAATGATTTACCCTAATGGGTCAAAGTCAGTTATAAATGACGGAACCCTAAAAAAAGGTCAATGGTCATGCGTAGAAAACAAATTTTTGGAAAATTTGACTCCTAAAATATGTAAAATACAAATTCAATTATTTTTTCAAACTGTCAATTCACAATTAGTCCCATAGAGGGCTAAGATCATGCACACATCGGCAAACAAAGAGGTTTTCTTACCAGTGCCACAGACATATCTGAGTTTAACTGAGCATGATATATCATTCCATTGTGCAGTCAGCACAGGCAGCTGTGCACAAAATTCAGTTCCGTTGAAATTATTGGGTTCAGAGGACTTCCAAGCCCTGAACACGGAGCTACTCTGATCTGACCATTTCCATCTGTCTCTGTATAAACCCATGTAAGCTGCATCCACATTCTGGTCATTGAGCAGCAACTTAAGTGCTGTGTTCTCATCTTGGTTTTCTATTGTAGCCGAATCAGTGTGATACAGTCTGCAGTAGTTTAAAGCGTCGCTCCAACTTTTCTTCTCTTGGATTAAGACAGTTGTATTCATTGTGGCTGTGAGCATATAGTTCATTTAGACATTCTATTTGTTAAATTATTTTTAAATATATTAGTCAACTTAGAAAAGCACATTCAATTACCATTGTAACACAAGAAAAAAAAAGGATTTTCACATGGCACATCAGCCCAATCTCCTCTTTTAGTGAAAATAGCACAAGCCTCTTTTGATTGATAGTTGTTTGGTTCGTTTCCTGCCCAGTTGGTGTATGTCATGTTTTTTTTAGAATTGGACCATCTCCAGCTGTAGCGATCATCATACAATCCTATCCAAACACTGCCAGTGAAACCTCCGCTCCTCAGAGTTTGAACGACTTGGTCATGTTCCTCCTTGTTGTCAAATGTTGCTAAATCATAGTAGTATTTTCTGCAGTAATTTTGAGCTTCAGTCCAGTTCTTGAACTCATTGATGATGTAATAACGATAACATGAGCACCACGGAAGACATGCAAAACCTTGAAAAACATACATTGAAACTTATCAGTGTTGCTCTAATCAATGTAAGGAATTCAGGGAAGTGTTGTTTAATATTCTTTTTTTAAACTTAAATGTGAAACAAATAAACAATTTTTTTTATATATACTTACCTACTAACAGTGCTGTGAGAACCATCCTGTGTACAAACTCCTTTTTTATTATTAGACAAATGAGATGGATTGTGAATAATATATTTCATTTAGAAACACAAAACAATAAAAATCAGGTCTTATTAAAAATAATAATGCCAATGATGAAAACATATGCCGGGCAAAAGTAATAATAATAATATTACTTGAAATATGTTGTTGTTTCTGCTTGCGTGATGCTTTAAAAGCCACACTAATAAACTTGCAAATGCCCCCCCCCACCCCAGAACCAACCACAGTCTTTGACACTGTCTTAAAGATCCTCCCCTTCTAATTTTGTTTAGCTTTATTTGCACAAATATGCATACATACACACACACACACACACACATATATATATATATATATATATATATATATATATATATATATATATATATATATATATATATATATATATATATATATATATGTATATATTTGTATTTATCTATTTGTATTTATGTACTTATCTCATTTGTAAGTTGCTTTGGATAAAATTGTCTGCTAAATGACTAAATGTAAATTTAAATGTAAATATTCAGGGAGAGGAAACAAAAACCCAGAAGGACTTATTTAAAGCCTCCACAAACAATAATGAAAACAGAAAGAAAACTTCCAAGCTAACTTTAACCCTATCAGACCAGAATATACCCACCAACCTCACCAGTCCAGAGTGTAATTGTACACTGCATTTTGAGTTATCAAATGAATGTAGCCATAAATCAGCTCAGGTAAAAGTGAAAATTCAAGAAAAATGTAGTATTTGGTCATGTGGTTTCCACGTGGCAGCCACTGTAACTGGACTGCCCTTATATAGAATAAAACAGCATTTTCAGAGTAATTGATGTGTATAATAAATTACTATCAGTAACCTATTTTGACCTGTATACATCTGATTTGACATTAAAGTGATTATGTAAGAGCCATTTTGATTAAATCTTGATAATCTTAGTAGAATACTGATGAAGAAATACTAATTTTTGGGCAGTTTGGAGAGTGGGACTTGCACCAGTCAAACAAATGAATGGGAAAGCTATTTTACATTTGCTAATGGTCTTTTCATTCAAAAGCTGACAGGAGCTGACACTCCTTATCAAGATTTCCTTTTCAAATCAATGGCAAATCATGTTCATTACTCTTGCTGGGACCAACGCCTAACTAGTGATCCACTGATCCATTCTTCTCACTTAATGGAACAGATGTAATAATAAGTAATATTGTCTTATGTGGACCACACTGTTAATAGGTTCTAGTATCATGTGTCTGGATGGCAATATGCAATATGCATAAGGAAATAATATTCAAACAAGGTTATGCGTAATAAAATGGTATTGTTTGATACATCAGGCTTCAGGTGTCTAAATTAAACAGTTCTCATACTAATCGCAGCAGTTAGTTCACTTGGAAATCATGTTGATTTAGTCCCCTTCATCCTCTTCTTTGTTTACTTCATCTACATCTCCATCTACTGCATCTGAAAACTGAAAAATGCAGAGGACACATTCCAAGGTTGGAAGGCATCATGGCACACATTCAGTTCTGTGACAGTTAAGATAAAAATAAAGATGGCATTTGAAAGTTGCGTTTAGTGGTCAGTTTGTGTGTGAATGAATATTTTGATAAACGTTTTTAACTTTTGATGTAATTTCTAGTGAGAAATTACTATTGCAGAAATTAAATATTCGCTTACTTATCACCAAAGCTCTCTGTATTTTGCTGTGGATTATTAAACCATTAAGCCTCAGAATTCTGTCTGAAATCAGTTTTATGAGGTCCCTTCATGTGGAAACATTGCCTGGAAGTCATTGTCTGATAGGGCAGCAAAGAAACAAGTCAGCTGCCTAAGTTTTGGGATGCAGTCTTCTTCTTTGTCTTTTCTTTTTCAAACCAGCTCTTACTGGACTAGAGTCATTTTAATAACAACCCTCGGCAACCATTTTATAGCCATGCAGCTCCTGCTGCATCTACTTCAAAGGGGAATGGATAATGTACACATCTAGTGCTGTCAATCGATTAAAAAAATGATTAAAAATTGACTGGCCTTGTTTACAATACAAAATGTAATCAAATGTCAGCCATTAAGCCCCTGGATGCCAGTGGGCGGGGCCTATTGTGAGAAGATGACTGTTCATCAATGTCTTGCTCTAGAGGCAGTGTTTATGCAAAAGTTTGTTTTCCCATCATGTCATCATGCCCTTCAGATTCAAATGAGCCATTTGGAGGTTCATTAAACAAATGCTTTGTTTACAATGAGGAGGAAGTCTTAAGCTATGAAACTTGCAGGATGTTTTTATGGTGCAAAGGAATCTTATATGCCATAAGATAAGCACATTCGATTTGTCATGTCACGACCCCTTTAATTCACACAAACACTTTATGTCTTGCAGAGTGCAGTCAAACATGATATCAGAAACAACTGGATGTGTGAGTAAATTCCCTCAACCAGATCCACAACCCCAATTCCAGAAAAGTTGTGACATATTGTGAAATGCCATAAAATCAAGAGTACTGTATGTGATTTGTTAATTCTCTTTAACCTTTATTTAATTGACAAAATTACAAAGAAAAAATGTCCAATATTTTCACTGGCCAACTTAATTTTATATTGTAGATTGTGACGAGGGTCCCGAGAACAGATCAGCATTGCCCTGGAAACGGATACAATGCACCTGCAGAAAGTCATCACAGGCTGATCGGCCACACCTGAGACTCGTTTGCCCGTGCCCAGATAAGCCATGCGAGGCCCGACAATGAGGAGTCTAATGTCTCCAAAGTGGCTGAGAACTAACCTGTATTTGCTCCCTTTTTTTTCTCCAGACACCAGTGTGTGACCGATCAGTGCCAGAGCAAGACTGCACAGAAGAGCACCCAGCACCGGGAGACCCACACGGAGAGCACTCGGACACTCAGCACGCACATTACTCACTAAAACCCTTGACTGTGAATAAATCCACCCTCCGGGGTATTTATTTTGAGCTCTCCTTGTCGTGTGTTCCTTCCACCCCGTGACAAGATATAAACAAATTTTGATTTGATGGCTACAGCACACTTCAAAAAAGTTGGGACAGAGGTATGTTTAACAGTGTGTCACATCAACTTTCCATTTAATTAAAATGTATAATTGTTTGAGAAGTGAGGACACTAACTGTTATAGCTTTGCAAGTAAAATGTTTGTCCAATCTCACTTGATACAAGACGAGGTTTTCCAAAGTACTCCTGAGCCTGTGTGGCTATATTTAACACCACATGACGGTTTCTTATGCAATGCCATCTGAGGGCTCAAAGGTCATGCACATTCACCTGAGGTTTCCTGCTTTATCCTAAAGGCTAATAGAAATTATTGAACTGTCAAAAGATTTGTGAGTGACTTAGAGAACAGAAGATCTTGGTCAGATAAAGATTTATTAAGGAAAGTTTGTCAAAATATGAACTGTACAGTATTGTAATGTCAACTGTAAAAAAGCCTCTGCTGAGCAGCAGACAGGTGTTTGAAGCTACAGGTGTTGGCATTTATCTGGACCATCCATTTAATTTTAATTTTAATTTTAAGTTAATTTGTTTGCCAGAAACTTTCCTTAATAAATCTTTATCTGACCAAGATCTTCTGTGCTCTAAGTCACTCACAAATCTTTTGACAGTTGAATAATTTCTATTAGCTTTTCGCGAAATATTGTTTGTTTTGATGCCTTTTGCAAGACATTGCATTGTTTCATACTTTTCATCTTCAGAAAGATCTTTCTTCCTCACCATATTTCATGAGAACTGTGACTTGCTTAATAATGTGGAACAACCTCTTTAAGTAGGGTTTCCATTTACCTAAGAAGAGCTGGCAAACTATTGACCAAACCTGTGTGAGATTGATACCAGTTATCTAAAAAGATGTGAAAAACAACACAAACAAAAATCTGACTCTTTATTATACCAAAATCCTATTGATATGTCACTTGCATAATAATTTGGAATGCAGTGTAGATTGCCCTTTTATACAAATGTATATGATTCTGTGCATTGAGGATGTCCATTTGCAATCACGTGTTTTACCAGCAGATGTCCTCATGTGTCAAAGTTTGCAAACAGATAATTTTGAAAAAAAAAAGCTTTATTTATCCAAGTGTTAAATTAGCATCCTACTGTTATTATCCTTTGGAATTAGCTTACATGAGCCATTTTACACTGTCGCAGTCCATACACTTCTACTAATCAACCAATATGCCAATTTTGAGATTATTGGCCAATAAGAAGTGCTTTAGCCTACTTTAATGGCACTCCTGCACTGCTATATGCATTGTGTTTGTAAGGTAGTTGTGGATGTGCTTCCTTCAAACCATTGTTGATACTTTCTTTTGTTTCTCATGTTTTTGTCGTACTCGTCTGTAAAGAGACTCTATAAAGGACATTTTGTTCTGCCTTTTTTTCTGAAACAACCAGTCAAAATCCAAAGTGTCAGTGTTTGACCTTTGAACACTGCTGTGTATAAAAGTTTAAGGAGAGTATTATTGATTTGACTCAATAAGCTAGTACTGAACTAGTCAGTGAATTCTAATAAGCCACAACAAATGTTGTTTTGTTTGTGAACTTTTTAACAAATCAATTTAATGATTCAGTGAATTTTTCACATAACAGATGCTCATTTGTTGCGTTTGTGGTGTAAATGTTGCGTTTGTGGTGTAAATGTAATTAGAAATATTTAATGAACATATTCAAAATATTTTTGGTGAACAGATTCAGAAAACTCGACTCATTTGGATGAATCAAATTCCCCACCACCATTTATCCCAGTAGTGAAATGGAGAGTTAATAAGAGTTTTTGGACTCTACCCAGACACTATCCAGTAAATAAATGGACTATTTTGCTTTTAAATTTGCAGATAGTCAGATAATTATTAATTAATAATATCATAAATGTACAATATACAGGTGCATCTCAATAAATTAGAATGTCGTGGAAAAGTTTATTTCAGTAATTCAACTCAAATTGTGAAACTCGTGTATCAAATAAATTCAGTGCACACAGACTGAAGTAGTTTAAGTCTTTGGTTCTTTTAATTGTGATGATTTTGGCTCACATTTAACAAAATCAACCAATTCACTATCTCAACAAATTAGAATACTTCATAAGACCAATCAAAATAAAAAAATTAATTTAGTGAATTGTTGGTTGTTGGTCTTCTGGAAAGTATGTTCATTTACTGTACATGTATTCAATACTTGGTAGGGACTCCTTGGAAACATAATATTGAGAAGAATGAAATGAAAGTAAACCTCACAAATTTACTTTGAGGGTAAAGATTGTTTTTCTTATATGACTGGCTTGGAGTTTTATTTTCTGGAATGACCCAACCAGAGCCCAGTCTTGAATTTAAGTCTATCAGTCATATGGCGTGAAAATTGCAGTCCACAGACACTGGTAGAGCTTGACATTTTGCTTATTTAATGCTGTCTTTACGCCGCAAACATGGCACAGAAGCTGTAACTGTAGCAATATCTGACCATGAAAGGGTACATTGTCTCAGTCACAGAGGACACTGTGTGTTTGTGTAAGCACATGGCTTGTGTCCTGTTTGTTTGGTGCCATGTGCATTTTCCTGTCTATTTTCTGACCCCACCAATCTTGTTACCTCATTATTGTTTCAGTTATTCCACCTGTGTCTCCCTATTTACCTGCCCTACTTAGTCTCCCTGTAGTTTCAGTCCTGTGCTGTTTTGTTATTGGTCGTTATGTGGTCGGATATGTCCATGTGGTCCTTGTTCTTGCCTTCCTGCCTGTTTTTCCCCTCGGGGTTAGCTTTTTCTGTTAATTTTGTTTATTTTTGTTATTAATAAAGTGCCCATTTACTGCATTTTTGAGTCCTCACCTATCACATCTATCCACATGTACTGTGACATACAATTATAGCCATAAGGTAGATCCTGGAGGGATATATGTATATATATATATATACCATATATATATATATGAGGAGTGCGACTATGGACCCAGACACTATCCAGTAAATAAATGGACTATTTTGCTTTTAAATTTGCAGATAGTCAGATAATTATTAATTAATAATATCATAAATGTACAGTATACAGGTGCATCTCAATAAATTATAATGTCGTGGAAAAGTTTTATTTCAGTAATTCAACTCAAATTGTGAAACTCGGGTATCAAAATAAATTCAGTGCACACAGACTGAAGTAGTTTAAGTCTTTGGTTCTTTTAATTGTGATGATTTTGGCTCACATTTAACAAAATCAACCAATTCACTATCTCAACAAATTAGAATACTTCATAAGACCAATCAAAATAAAAAAATTAATTTAGTGAATTGTTGGTCTTCTGGAAAGTATGTTCATTTACTGTACATGTATTCAATACTTGGTAGGGACTCCTTGGAAACATAATATTGAGAAGAATGAAATGTAAGTAAACCTCACAAATTTACTTTGAGGGTAAAGATTGTTTTTCTTATATGACTGGCTTGGAGTTTTATTTTCTGGAATGACCCAACCAGAGCCCAGTCTTGAATTTAAGTCTATCAGTCATATGGCGTGAAAATTGCAGTCCACAGACACTGGTAGAGCTTGACATTTTGCTTATTTAATGCTGTTCTTTACGCCGCAAACATGGCACTGAAGCTGTAACTGTAGCAATATCTGACCATGAAAGGGTACATTTGTCTCAGTCACAGAGGACACTGTGTGTTTGTGTAAGCACATGGCTTGTGTCCTGTTTGTTTGGTGCCATGTGCATTTTCCTGTCTATTTTCTGACCCCACCAATCTTGTTACCTCATTATTGTTTCAGTTATTCCACCTGTGTCTCCCTATTTACCTGCCCTACTTAGTCTCCCTGTAGTTTCAGTCCTGTGCTGTTTTGTTATTGGTCGTTATGTGGTCGGATATGTCCATGTGGTCCTTGTTCTTGCCTTCCTGCCTGTTTTTCCCCTCGGGGTAGCTTTTTCTGTTAATTTTGTTTATTTTTGTTATTAATAAAGTGCCCATTTACTGCATTTTTGAGTCCTCACCTATCACATCTATCCACATGTACTGTGACATACAATTATAGCCATAAGGTAGATCCTGGAGGGATATATGTATATATATATATATACATATATATATATATGAGGAGTGCAATTTTTGTAAAATATATGTGCATGCTACTAGCTAAATAACAAAATGAAGCCTGTGAATACATCATCTTTTAGTGCATCATTAAATAAGTTGCATGTACGTAATTATTATTATTATTATTATTTTTTAGAGATATGTGAGCATAGCTATCGTAGACGTACCACACCATAAACCGCATGGCTGTGTTCGAGCAAAATCAGCCTCTCATCAAATAAAGTTACAGGGGTTGAAAACAAAGAATCATTTCCTGTAAGGAGTGACAGGAAGTAACAGTTCAGTGCAGAACAAACCCCAGTGAGGGGAACTTAAGCAGACCAACACACACTTACTGAGCTTTTGTTCAGTTTTAGATTAGCAATAGTTGTTTCCTTTTATTATTTACCACTACATTTGTGATAACTGTTATATGCAAATCTACACATCACTAGTGATTATGATTGATTCTTTTATAGTCTCACAGGTGTGTAGAAAATTAAAATGGTTTTATTTACTTTGGTCAGTAGCTTTTCTGTTATTTCCATTCACAACACTGAGATATAAAGTATGACTTCATTGCATATAAACCATAGAAAAATTATATCACATATAAACAGTGCCTGCTTTTATGAAAAATATAAAAATGACTATTTATGTATTAATTTAACAGAACTCATTTTAATATTTGTTGAAAACTGTATGTTTTACCTATATCAATATTTTATCTTAATGTATATATAAATAAGGGAAAGTGTATATCTTGGGTACTGTAATTGGTCACTATTTGTTTTCAAATTTTCACTGCTTAACAATCTTTTTTTTTAATTCACATTTTAAATGTGACAAATGAATATTACATAAATATATAACATAAATTTGTACATAAATTCCAGCGACCACTCAATTAATATGAAAAGCATTATGTTTGTGCATAATAATTATCAATGCAAAATGACATTTAAAATAGTTGGAGTGTAATAAGAAACCTTTTTTTCTCTGCTGTCTGATGTTGGTAGACGCAGCAGCATGACACTTTATATACTTGTGGTTTTGGACCATGAGCCCAGGCCACCAAAAAAAACAACAACAAACAACTGTAAGATCGAGAATGGAAAGAATGAGATAGCCTTCATCAGTACACGCACCTCTGTGGGTGAAACTTTCCATTTAGCCACTTATGATTAAAGTGTGATAGTGACTAACTAAACTGCAACTCAAGTGATGTTTGACTTCATGTTTTAGACTGGGGGCATTAAATAAAAATCCGGCTCGAAGGAGGAAGTATTTTCCACATTTCACGGGGCACCTTTGAGAGCATGCTGACCAGCTGCATCACTGTCTGGTACGGAAACTATAGTGCAGCAGACCGCAAGACATTTCGTTCATTTGTCCACACATGTAGCAAAATGACAATAAAGCTCAACTTGACTTGACTTGAAAAGGCCTACAGTGTAGTATGACAATTTCACAAATGTTATTGTATATAATAATAATAATAATAATAATAATAATAATAATAATAATAATAATAAAATAAAAATAAAAAAAGTCAGTTAAAAGTTACAAATCAGGACAAAATGTATTTATCTGATCAAATGCAGGTGGAAGTGTTCTATTGCAACACACCTTTTAATAAATATAATTTCAGCACCATGGACAGAGACATATTATATTTGTTAAATTGAACATTTTCACACACTTTCTTTTTTAAAGGAATAATTCGCCCCCCAAAAATAAAATTTGCAGCATATTAATATGCTAATTTGCATTTTCTCCCAGAAGATTTAGTTAGCTTGCACTCTGTGTAGCACAGAGTATCTTTCTTATTCATTCATTCATTCATTCGTTCATTCATTCATTCATTCATTCATTCATTCATTCATTCATTCATTCATTCATTCATTCATTTTTAAAGTCAGTTTTAGCGCAAGCCACAGGCTCTAGCACAAACAATGTATAAGCAGAGGATGTGATAACGAATACGGTTCCTCTGTTAATGCATTTCTAATGAGTGATGAACACTGTGGAAATCTGTTTTTTTGTTTTAGAACAGGGAAATAAATTAAACTAAGTTACTCTTAGTTGCTCTTACTTAGGATTTTTTTTTTTTTTTAGCAGATTTTTTTTCTGACACTGGAATAGCAACATAAAATTGCAAAAACAGATAAAAAAAGGGGAGACAATATCATCATACATTTTTGTCTAAATAAGCATCTAACTGGCTAAGGACAATGCACATGAATACTCACACATGACATCCACATGTACATTTATTCATTTAGAAGACGCAAATGAAACAAACAAACACAAAATTATGTTACTGAACATGTTTTACGGAACATACCATAACATGTATTTTCAAAGTTGCAAAGAAACCAACACAATCTAACAAACCTTACTATGCCTAACAAATTCATACATCTAACAATGTACAGGACAAAGTCTAAATAGCACAGTAACATTTAAAGACATTTAAAATGACCACCTGTATATTTTGTATATATATATTGTGTGTGTGTGTGTGTGTGTGTGTGTGTGTGTGTGTGTGTGTGTGTGTGTGTAAAAACTACTGTTATCTGAGGTATAACAAAACTCTTTATTTTAACTCTTAGGAAAAAACCCTGGACATGATCCTTATAGGAATTATAGATTCAACTATAATACATTACAGGGGTCTTTTAGAAAATATTTGCCCAGTATGTTTGTAATTGCTACCAAATTCAAATGAAAATCAAATGTGTGTCAGCAGTGATAATTAATTACACAAAAAAATCCTTGGCTATACTTTGAAGATAAGTAGAATTGACAAATTGTTTTTGATAAGTTAAATGTATGTAACCAAATAGTTTTTTTTTTTTTATGAGACAACATATTGGATGGAAACATTTCAAATATTCCTCTAAAGCTCTGAATGTAACTGGTGTGATCTGACCTGTGCGTACAGAGACTGGTCCTGACTGATCTTTTCTTTGGCTCTTCTAGTGTTCAGAGGTTTCTGACTAAAACTAATGGCTGCATAATTCAGCGTGTCTTCATTCTAATATTAAGAGAGAAAAAAAACTCCAATTATGAGAGGAAAAGGGCATGTGATATGGCATAAAATACACCAAAAGTAATAAAGTTTTTATCTTTTATACTTATTGTAATATTTAAAAAAAAATAACACAATAAAATAAAATCTAACATCAAATTGATACACATTTAAGATCTGACATTAAGGTGTGTGTGTTATTTCCATTCACTATACTGAGATTTAAAGCATGACTTCATTGCATATAAACCATATAATAAGAATATATATAGAGTATAGATCTCAAATAGAAGAAATACTTACTAGACTCTCCGGAGGTTTGGGTGCTTAAGGGAGTCAAGAAACAGTCTTGTCATTATAAACGGCAGTCGTGTGTTGCCTTAAATTACTATAATAAATTAATTAAGAAAGTTAAAATAGTTAAGTTCATAAAGTTTTACCTTTATTCTGACCCATGCATAGTTTTATTCCCAGAAAAACAACAAGGGCCAAAAAAATGATGTTTAAAATTCCAAGAGCAGGAAGAGTTGGATTCACATAACCGTTCTCTTAAAAAAAGAAAAGAAAAAGATTTTTAATTTCTTACATAACATTTTTCACATTTATTAGATAAGTTCGGCATCGTGTACTGTAGAATATGAATCAAATGCTCTTCTAGAGAGGGAAGATCAAAAACCACATTTCAGCGTTTTAAAACAGGTATTTTATTTAACCTTCATGTTACCTCTAAAATTTAGTTCAGTTCCTTTTCCAAACAGTATCTCTCCACATGCGGCCACAGCACAGTAGTAAATCCCAGCATCGGAGTGACTGACATTGCTGTTGAAGAGACTGTAGACACAGCTCTGTGTTTGAGATTCAGTGCTGTTCTCACACTGACCATTTCTCTCTCCTTTTGTGTAAAGCACTCCTTGAGATTCTCCTGAGCTTTGTCTGAACCAGTAGACACTGTGTTCTCCTGCACAACTCTCAGTGAAGAGGCTGCACTGCAAACTCACAGAATCCCCTGTATGAAGCGTGTCTGTCAAAGACTGCTGAAGAGTTGTGTTTCTACCTATGGCTGCATCTTTAAAAGGGACATCAGAGACAAATAGTAAGGACAAGAAAAATCAGACACAACAAACCAATTAAAGCTTCAATATCCAGCAAGAAAACTAACCTCTGACAAATAATCTGGATCCTGCACCCATTCCAATCATGTGATATGACGAGACTACACAGAAATACGTTGCTGTGTCTGAAGGCTTTACCTTTAAAATGGTCAGATTAAAATGATCATCTCCTTTAATAACATAAAAACGATTTGTTTTCTCAAAGTCCTCATTCCAACTAGTTGGTTGATTTAAATATGAAGAGACAATTTGTAAGGATTTTCCATCAGCCGTCTGTTTAATCCATGCTTTTGTCGCTTGCAGAACATTTGAAAATGTGCAAGTAAAGTTCACATCCTCTCCAGCTCTAACTATTTTTACATTATCCTCCTGAACAACATCCACATCAGAGCAGCAGACTGCAAAATGAAGCACACAACAGGTACATTTTGAGTCAAAAGTGTTATGTAGTGTTAAATAGGTTTTAAATAACAGTTGCTTAATATTTCAAAAGAAATGTAGGTACATTTACCTATTATTGAGAAGAGCAAAACAATTAAGCAGTATCTCATCATTAGTCGTCTTCCAAAACGATCCTTGTACTTTGAATTCCCCTGTAAAAGTGAACGATGAGTACTCTGTCAATCCATTAACACATGCTAAAAAAATGATAGACTATAGATTAGACTAGACTGTAGCCTTACCATGTGTCCATCGGCCTCTGCTCCAGGCAACTGATGCACATATGCACTTTCACCTTAACTTTTATGCTTTCACGCCCCTTGCCACATCAAAATGGCTAGAAAAAAAATTCTAACCCAACCATCTTCCATTGCTCCAAAACATCTCTCATTTATTAAGACACATTATAAAACATACAGTTTTTTTTTTTTTTACCAGTTTATAGTTAACAAAAGCTGTCTTCTCTCAAAACTATATCTGGGTAATATGTTGTTGCATTACTAAAAATACATTATGTGGTTTGACAGGGGAAAAAAAGCAGGAAGTAAGGTGTTCCAAAGCATGTTACCAGAAAACAAACCCTTGAAGGGCCCCATATGAAAGTTCCTGAGTTTAATAATACACTGTAAAAAAAAATGGTATGAGCTATCTACTTAAAAAAATAAAAAAATAAATATGGTAACAATATTACACCATTTTTTTAGTAGTTTTTAAGGCTTGATGTTTTAGCTGAATAAATCATGTAAAATCTCCTAAATTATTTAATTTATGACACAATGAATTTAATATAATTAGTGACATGTGCTCATTTATTTTAAGTTGATTTTCAAAAGTCTGTGATTTTGCAGCATATGCAGCCATATGCAAAGCATGCTGGAAACCAACAATTACCGTCAAAATTAAAGTGCAAAATTGAGCTAATTCTCTTAAAATAAATAGGTAGCTTTCTTACATTATTTTTATTTATTTATTTTTTCAGTTCAATAATTTCCTCAATTCAAGCGTCAAAACTGCTTAAGTTTCCTAAAAAAACAAACAAACAACAACAACAACAACATATCTGTTGTTTATATTAGTGAAAAGTTCTTAATATTTTCTATACAACACTGGACCACAATTTCTTTAATAAAATAAACACATTACTTTTTAATCATCACATTATGTTTTTATGAAAATTACAAGACCCATGATTAATTTTGTACAGTGTAGTGATGATGAGCATCTAAGATATGAAAATTTTAAATACATTTAGAAAATAGGGTCACACTTTATATTATGTGGCCTTAACTACTATGTATTAATATTAAAATAATTACAATGTACTTATTGGGGTCATATTGTATTGCAAAACACGTTTGCTGCTATTGAGGTGGGATATGGGTAAGGGTAGGAACTGGTTTGGTGGTTTGGGTAGGTTTAAGGGTGGGTTAAGGTGAAAGGGGTGGGTCAACAGTTAATTATAAATGTAATTACTGAAATTACAGTTGCTACTACATGTAGGCATTTTTAAAAATATATATTATATAGTAATATATAAGTAATATAAGTACAATGTAAAAAACATGTATGTACACAGTGTATTGTATCAAATTATTAATTTAAATGTAAGTACATAGTAGTTAAGGCCACCTAATATAAAGTGGGACTGAAAATAGTTTGAATCAAGGGGTTGGCACATGGCAGGGCTTAATCAAGTTTAACTATGTTGCATTGATGAATGCAAAGATTATTCATTCATACATGCATTGTCCATATTTGCACACTCTAAGTCTATAAGTGTTTAGACATACATCTTGTGATGTTACTTGGGCACATATTCAGTGATGAACCCGGGGACATTTTAAATATTTGCTCATCATACACCCTCGCCCGTGTGACCCAGCCAGGGGTGATCAGTTACAGACTCATGTCCAAGTGACGCACCAAGCCTCGGATCCCCCCTCCGGATCCACAGCCATCTCAAGGCCTTCTCAGCAGCCTCCTGGATATTCTTGATGGCTCTTCTGCATTGTAATCCTTTCACACTTTGCAGTTTAAGTGTTTGCTATAATGATCTGCCAGTGAATAACCAGCACCCAACTTTGTCTGGCTCATAGCAGGCTCTCCATCCATTGCTTCAGCACCTTGTGACAAGATCTGCATATTTAGCCGTCTTATGCTAATTGGCATCCTCAGTCCTTTCTTCCTGGGGGGACAGTCACCTCTGATGTTAACACCATGTCTGGGTGGAGCACTGTATTACAGCCAGTTGCTGGAGTGCCCTGTTAAGTCACCAGAGGGCACTCTTTTTATAACATTGTTTATGTGTTCTAGACTGTGTTTCCTTATAACCCTTTGCACTCATTATTAGTTCACTGCTGCCAGCTGTATATCATTGACTCATTAGCCTCACCCTATATATACCTTGTTCATTTTGTCTTTAGTTGCGTCAGTATTGCATTCTGTTCCTGTGTTGCTATCTTTGTTTCCTGTTTTTGCTCATGTGGATTATGTTTTTTGAAATAAAATTGCAAATGGATCTTTTGTGTGAGAATTCTGTGTCAGAATACTGATCCCACTTCAAGATCCAGCAGTTTTTTATTTTCTCCCTCTTCTGGTACCATGGGTTTTCGGATTACCCGACCTGCCACATGGCAGGAGAGAGTGGCTTAAAGGCTTTTTAAGGCAATTTAAGGCTCTTATAAGCTTTGAGACCTTGAATTTTTGGGACTTCACCTGGTATCTTGTTCAGCGAGTTCAGTGGGTTAAACCAGGTCAAAAAGAACCCTTTTACCAGCAGTCTTGGCCCTCCTACGGCCAAGGTCTGAGGTCGAGTCTGGTGGTCCAGGAGGATCCAACTTTGGTGGTCTCAAGTCCAGTGGTCCTGGAGGACCCGACGTGAGTGGTCTCAGAGATCACCACAGAAACTGCTTTAGTCGTGGAGCAGTTAGAATCCATCTCTGAGCCCACTCTGGTCCAGGAGCAATCAGAGTCCACTCCAGAGTCTGCTCCAGTCTTTGAGTCTTCAGAGTTTACTTCAGAACCCACTCCAGTCCAGCAGTCCTCAGAGTTCACTCCAGAGTTTACTCCAGTTGAGGAGCGACCAGAGTACGGTTCAGTGGGCTTGACATTGTCGCGGCCGGCGGGCCTGACTCGGGAACGGCTGGCGAACTTGACTCGGGAATGGCCATTGGAAGGGCTCCAGATTGGGATCGGAGGCTCTCCAGACACCGGATGACTGCCTCCTTCCAGTCGAGGTTGGTGGTGTCTGGCAGCTCCGTGGGGCGATGGTATGTTATCCTGTTCTGGAACAGAGTCATTAGGGTTACCCCATCGAGTGAGCTGTCGTTAAACTGACAGGGTCGGGGTCATCCACAGCGATGAATAAAGCTTGTTCCTCCATGTTAATCAGGGAGGATCGAACTGAAAAAAACAAAACAAAAAAAAAACACTCTTCAAAAAACTGAAAACAAACACGGGTAGAAGGGGTGCCGCTTACAGTCACGGTCCGGTTTTCTGTCACGAATTGCCTACTGTGGCAGAGACAAGGAGACGAAGGAGCCCGGAAACCAGGAGCAATAACATCAAAGGGATTTATTTCACAACACAACGAGGAACACAGGCAGGATCACACACAAAGAATCATGGGTAGACAATCAATACCAGACAAGGGAAACTAATGGTTTATATTAAGGGACTAATTACGGAAATCAATGGGAAAAAAGGGCATGGAAACATATGGGAAGCAAAACATACACAAAACTTGGAACAGAGTCTGACAATTATAGTGTGTATCGTGTCATATTTTATGCACCCATTTGGTCCCTCAAGAAAATCCAAGCCAAATTAGGCAGAGAGTGCAAATACAGTAGTTCAGCTCTTCATATGAGAATGTGTCGGTGTACATAGTAATACAGCAAAATTGACAGTTAAAAACAAACAAACAAACAAACAAACAAAAAACACATAATATATAATAAAAACAATAACACACCCACCTTTAATCAAGGAGAAATACCAGCATGAATTTGGGCACGCAGCATAACGACTCATTCTGTATTATAGGCATGTATATGCAATGATAAAAAAAGAAAGATATCTGTCAAAGTATTTTTACGAGTTAAAATATTAGTTTTTTTTGTGATCAACTTTTTATTTTTATATTAACAAAATAATATCCATTCAAACAAACAAATAAACAAACAAACAAACAAACAGGGAAGGGGGCGCAACAGACATATTATCAATAATTTACGATCTGAAAGAGAAAAAAATATGCTCATTCCTTTATATAATTCAAAATGTCAGAAGAAAAACATTGCCATGCATCAGTAGTACCAGGTTTAGTCCCATTAATTTGTGTCATTGTACATTCAAAGGCCACTATCCCAAGGAACCTATGTATCCAAAATGTTTTTGCACACATGTGAAGTAAACCAGTTTTGTATCATTGTCTTCTTTGCAGCTGTGAAATAGTTAAAATATTATTGAAGATATCAGTAATTCCGTTTTCACTAGTTGCAAGGGCAATTTCAGATATCAACTGCCTTTGTTGATATCAATAATTACCTTGTTACTAGTAAAAATGTGAATTCTTGATATCTGTAAATATATTTCAACGTTACATTTGTTATTTCTGATATCTGAAAATATATTTCTGATATCAATATAATTTCTGATATCTAAAATGGCTTTCTTACTAGTAACAATCCCATTTATGATATCAGAAATTAATTGGCACTAGTGACAATTGAATTATTGATATAAAAATAAACATTTTAACTAGTAGCAATTGAATTGTTGATAATCAAGAATAGACATCTGTACTAGTAACCATGTGATTACTGATATAAAAAAATAAAGCTTTTTAATTGTAAGAATTGTATTTCTGATATGTGAAATTTAAATTTACACTAGTAAGAAATCAATTCTTTATATTATCAGCAATTGATTTTGAATGGCAGCCTATGGTGACATTTAACTAGTGAAAATACAATTGCAGATATCAAGAATTATAATTTTTACTGGTTGCATTTTAATTCCTGATATCAGGAATCAACATTTTAACTAGTAAAAATTTAATTGTTGATACCAAGAATTCATATCCTCTGGAGGAATAAAAGACAAAATGGCTTGCCATATATGTACATACATTTGCACGAGTTATGCAATGATAAACTACACCCACCACATTCAATTCGAGCGATTTGATTGGCTGATGAATCTGTCAATCTGAAATGAGAGCCCTGAAGGATAATGCGTAGAGCTCAGAGTCATGCTTTACTTGAAGCATAGAATCAAACAATAAATTGTGATTGGATGAAATTTTCAGCGTTGTTTGTTTACACTGACAAAGCCTGCACAGCATCAGTATCAGTATCAGTAAATGAGTAATAAATGAATAAATGAGTAATAAAAAAATGAGAATAAGGAAATATATAGCCTATAGGTTCCTATTAAGCCAGTAGGTGGCTTTCCTGACTATGAGAGTTTCACACGAACAGAAACGGCGTGTATTTCCAATCGATAGGCCTACCTTCCATGCATGTGCTTCAATATCTCTGCAGGCCTCTCCTATATCTTGGAGAAACGTTTGTCATAGAGGCTGCAGTCATATTCCATCCACAGGGTGATAAACTCAGGAATAAGGTAAAAGTAAATTCTTGTTTTCTCCAGTGCCGTGATTATTTGTTAGCTCTGAGTTTTCACATATGACCAATATGCATAGTGAAGTCATGATAACTGGGTGAGTAAATTGGATTTGGAATAAAACAACCTTGGACTGGGTTTTAAGAAAATCATGCAAGTTCATTAGTATAAAAATGTATCAAATTTGTAACACAATCAGTAAAGAACACTTCAGCAGTACTTTTTTTTTTTTTTTTTTTTGTTAAATGTATTAGGGGAAATATTTTGAGTGAAATTGCATATTTGTGAAAAGTCTGTTTGGATGAAAAAAAAGGAAAGATATGCAGCAATGAATAAAAGATACAGAAACAATCGTGTAAAGCAGGCTTCATGTCTTGTTATTTACAGAAATGTAAAGCCACTCATACATTGTATTGCTACATTTTTAGGGCGGAAGATTAAAACAGGTATGTACTGTAGATATAACAGATCATGCATCATTTCACATATAATACAACTTATGCAAAATTACTTTGTAAATTACACATCATGTCCTACATTATGAAAAGGAATTTGTGCCATGTACTTTGAGACAAATCATCGGATTTTAGATACAATCAAGTGTCAAAAAAACCCAATATACTGTAAAGTAAATAAACAAAGCACACATCTGTGGTTGGATTTCTGTTCTGTTTAGATGGTCATGTGTACATGCAGCCAACTATATGTGAAACTCAAATAACATGTTAAAAATTACATATTACATTAAAAAAAAAAAAAAATGCTAATCTGGTTTGTATATTGTACACTGTTACAAAGCAGTACTGAAATTTAAGCATGTTTTACCCCTTAAACTTATGCAGCATTTAGCCTTGAACTGAAAACTGCTGTTTCTAATGGCCTTTAGCAATTACAGACTGTTTTTTTGTCACACCCAGGGGCTGGCTATGCTTTGACTAAGCCACACCCCTTCTCAACTTCCACCTCGAGGAGGTCCCCAAAGCCAACCCAATGGCCAAACAACACGAGAACAAGTAAGTGATAAAACAATCTTTATTTAAATATTTAAAAATAGCTTGGGGAATAGGGAAAGGGCAATTAAAACTAAACTCTGGCTCGGCCCTCCAGATGGGCTATGGCCGGGAAGAGGTCAGGGAGCAAGGGGGCCACGGGGATCCGGGGCGTGGGACTCGGGCCACGGCCTGAGTCTTAGGTATCCGTAGCGCCCTCCTTCTTCCTCCTCTTCGCTGAATACAGCTCACGGTAAGTACTGGTTCACACAGTTCGTTCTCGAGGTGCTCACTCTCTTTCTCTTCCTCCACAGGCAACGGCTGGGACACACAAAGCACAGTTAATTCGGCTTGGTTTTGCTCTCACCTCTTCGCTGATTGCAGCTCACAGTAAGTACTGGTTCACACAGTTCGTTCTCTGGGTGCTCACTCTCTTTCTCTTTCTCCACAGGCAACGGCTGGGACACACAGGCACAGTTAGTTCAGCTTGGTTTTGCTCTCACCTCTTCGCTGATTACAGCTCACAGTAAGTACTGGTTCACACAGTTCGTTCCTTGGGTGCTCACTCGCTTTCTCTTTCTCCACAGGCAGCGGCGGCGTAAGTACAGGTTTCCTCGGTCTCTCCTCGTGTTACCCACTCTCTCCCCTTTTCTCTCCACAGGTAGGTATCAACTTAGGCACAATAGCACAGTTAGTTTGCTTTGAATGGCTCTCACCTCTGGGCTGGACACAGCGTACTGTAAGTACAGGGTTCGCTCTATTTCTCCTCGTGTTATTCACTCTCTCCTTTTCTCTCCACAGGTATCAACTTGGGCACAATAACACAGTTAGTTTGCTTTGAATGGCTCTCACCTCTGGGCTGAACACAGCGTACTGTAAGTACAGGTTTCCTCTGTTTCTCCTTGTGTTACTCACTCTCTCTTTCCTTTTCTCTCCACAGGTATCAACTTGGGCACAATAGCACAGTTAGTTTGCTTTGAATGGCTCTCACCTCTGGGCTGGACACAGCGTACTGTAAGTACAGGGTTCGCTCTATTCCTCCTCGTGTTATTCCCTCTCTCTCCTTTTCTCTCCACAGGTATCAACTTGGGCACAATAGCACAGTTAGTTTGCTTTGAATGGCTCTCACCTCTGGGCTGAACACAGCGTACTGTAAGTACAGGTTCCCTCTGGTTCTCCTTGTGTTACTCACTCTCTCTTTCCTTTCCTCTCCACAGGTATCAACTTGGGCACAAAGCACAGTTACTCTGCTTTGGATGGCTTTCACCTCTGGGCTGGACACAGCGTACCGTGCTATCTCCGGAGATCTGAAGCACGCTCACAACATATACTGTACTGAACTAGGCTAGGACCAGCAGTCTCCTTGTCCTCCCGCGACGAAGTGCGTGAAGGCGGGGGTTTATCTGACAGGACACACGGCAATACACAGCAGCCCACAGCAATATACAGCACCACGTCAAAATTATAGGTTTTCACAGCATGAAGACTCACCCACCACACTCAGTGTACGAAAAGGACACCCGTCTTCCTTCACTTCGCTTGGTTCGGATCTGGCGATGGAATATGCGGCCTAGCTAGTGATGTCGTCGTTGTGACTACTTCAATAAGTATTCCTTCGGCTCTCCCACCACGCTATATTAGGGGTAGGGCCGCCCTCCTCCTCCTGGAGAGATCTACACAACGCCAGGTCAATATACAGGGCACTTTCGACTGGCTCTTAGTACTCACATCAATGCCGCTTCCAATCCCCTTTTTCACGTCGTCTCAGTTCGCCGTATAATCCGTTCACTTCTCAACCTTTAAGGTTCGCGATGTCTTCACAATCATACAATTCCAGCCTGAGGGAGAGAGAGAGTTAGACAGCCGCCAGCAGCGCACCAAGACGGGCACAACACAGTGCTTCACACACACCAGAAAGAGCGCCCCAGACTGTGAAATAACTTGGCCTTAAGTACTGCCTTGTCCAGCGTATCCTCCAATCACCAACCGCTGTCCCTAACTAGGCACAGGTGCATCGAATTCCCTGATTTTCCTTCTTACGGCGCTACCGGAAATTCCGGTGTTCTGTTTTTCCGGTCCGGGCGGAAACACTTCCGGGCGGAACCAAACTTCCCGAATTTTGGTTCCGCCCCTAAAGATCATCACCTTGTGACATTTTAGTATACATGTTGTATGTCACAAGTGAGTGTTCTTCTGTAATCTTTACTTTGGGTTCATTTGCCATGAAAGAACTGTGTGCCGCATAACTCAGAATGTCTTCAACCTACAATAATGAGGAAAAAGAAACAAAGATCAGAGAAAAAAATGTCACATAAAATGTAAAGTTGAGTCTTAAGAAGACACAACAGCATTTGCACTTAATAAAACTGACTGTAATTATATGATTCGAACCTTTTGAAATCACAAACATAAATGTAAGCACTTACTTGACACTCTAG
Source organism: Cyprinus carpio (assembly GCF_018340385.1). NCBI lineage: Eukaryota > Metazoa > Chordata > Actinopteri > Cypriniformes > Cyprinidae > Cyprinus > Cyprinus carpio. Next base: position 9,797,919 of record NC_056603.1, read on the forward strand.
AGATTTGTTGATTGTGGATGAATAAAAAAAGTAATTAAACACAATCAAATATAATATCTTTGTAGTGTAAATTATTGCATTTTATATATAATATAAATGTATTATTGTGTGCCAAAATTAAACCTTACTTTTATTTGGATCCTGACATAGTTTTATAGCCAGAAAAACAGTTAAAGCCAAAAATATGATGTTTAAAACAAGCAGGGCTGGATTCACATCGACACCCTCTGAAATTACCAAAAATTCAAGACATAGTTCAGAAAGCTAATAGTAGAACAGTTCAATTGTATTATTTCTCCTAATATTTGAATAAAAATTTTCTCTTGAGTAAAAACATGAAGTACTTTTCAAAAACCTTACCTCTAAAATTTAGTTCAGTTCCTTTTCCAAACAGTATCTCTCCACATGCGGCAACAGCACAGTAGTAAATCCCAGCATCAGAGTGACTGACATTGCTGTTGAAGAGGCTGTAGACACAGCTCTGTGTTTGAGACTCAGTGCTGTTCTCACACTGACCATTTCTCTCTCCTTTTGTGTAAAGCACTCCTTGAGATTCTCCTGAGCTTTGTCTGAACCAGTAGACACTGTGTTCTCCTGCACAACTCTCAGTGAAGAGGCTGCACTGCAAACTCACAGAATCCCCTGTATGAAGCGTGTCTGTCAAAGACTGCTGAAGAGTTGTGTTTCTACCTATGGCTGCATCTTTAAAAGGGACATCAGAGACAAATAGTAAGGACAAGAAAAATCAGACCCAACAAACCAATCAAAGCTTCAATATCAAGCAAGAAAACTTACCTCTGACAAATAATCTGGATCCTGCACCCATTCCAATCATGTGATATGACGAGACTACACAGAAATACGTTGCTGTGTCTGAAGGCTTTACCTTTAAAATGGTCAGATTAAAATGATCATCTCCTTTAATAACATAAAAACGATTTGTTTTCTCAAAGTCCTCATTCCAACTGGTTGGTTGATTTAAATATGAAGAGACAATTTGCAAGGATTTTCCATAAGCCGTCTGTTTAATCCATGCTTTTGTCGCTTGCAGAACATTTGAAAATGTGCAAGTAAAGTTCACATCCTCTCCAGCTCGAACTATTTTTACATTATCCTCCTGAACAACATCCACATCAGAGCAGCAGACTACACAATTAAAAAGGTACATTTAGTGTTATGCAGTGATAGACTGTTGTAAAGTATAAACGTATAAAAATGTACATTTACCTATTGTTGAGAACAAAAAAATTAAATATCTTATGATCAGCAGTCTTCCAAAATTCCCCTGAAAAATAAATAAATAAATGTATAAAATAATAAAAACATGAATCAGAAAAACTTTTCACACCAACTAATAGAGGTAGATCAGTAAACTGTCCATACCATGTCTCCTTCAATTTTGGCTTCAGACAAATAAGCTGCATATGCACTTCTGTCTTATTTATTCAATCCTTTAAGAGCTGATTGGTCACTTGGGTTTGCATTAAGCTGAAACCACTTGTGTGATAGCAGCCAATCAGCTCATGTCATGAAGTTTGCAATGTTGCACTTTTGGTTCTTTAAGTCAATATCCAAATTTAAAATTTAAAACGTGGAAAATTAGAATTAGAATATTAAAACTTATTTGTTTTGCTATTTGTATTTACAAGTTAAGCACTGTTTCCTGATACATTATGTATTGTTTTAAAGCAGATTTACTGAAAATCACAGACCAAAGGTACATTGTAACTGAATATCATAAATGCTACTTTTAACATTATAAAGTTAGTTGCATTATAAAGTTGTTATATGGGTCAGATCTGAGTGTGAGTATGTCACTATATAGTTTGCACTGAGACTTGTTTCTATTTTCACACCTCTTGCTGCATCAAAACCACAGGTTAAGACCCAGCTATCCTTTCATTACCAAAAAAAAAAAAAAAGGGTTATGTATTATACACAGCTGACATCTGATAAACTGCATATATTAAAACTAAAGGTATACATAAAGTTTGGGATCTGTCATACATGTGCAGCCAATGCTTGATTATTTGGTTTGTATCATAAGAATTTTCAGAATCATGACTTTCATGATCTTTTATCGCTGGGACCACTCCATTTTATAGTATCAAACGATGTGCAAATCCAGTGTCAACTGGGCCTTGTTTATAAAATGTTCATCAACAAAACACACTTGCTAAACAAACTGCATCTACTGTTTACACAACATGGGTTCTTTAGGAAACTGAACCAGGTTATCTTTCCCTTACATTCAAAAACACACTTCTTTGGAGACATTCTTCCTGAGCGAGTCCCGTGCAGCACTGCCCAATGAAGCGCGTTGATGAACGCTCTCTTGCTCTGCTCTTGTCGATATGTGCGCGGGCGCGCTCTTACGGCAGAAGTACCCATAAAAGGAGTTCCACCTTTCAAGATTTAATGAAGAGCAATGCTCGAAAATAACTTTTCGAAACTTGTACAGACCTGGAAGGAGTGTATTTGGCACAGAAATACTCTGTTCTACATCCATCTAAATTTTTTAAAAATGTATTTATTTATTTATTTTAAACTTTTGCCATGTTTAGCATGAGAATCCAATTCTTTAACAGTGTAAATAACTCAACATGCATGAAATAGGATTACCCCCCCCCCCCCTTGAATATTTGCATCATGTCATCACTTTTGTGGGTGTAGTAGCAGTGGACATGATAGATTTTTGTTAATTTAAAAATTATTATTAAAAATATGTCTCTCTTGTCCTCATTCATTTAATGCAGTAATTAACAATGAGAACCAGTGTTTTGTGCTTCTCTTTAGGCCTACTTCCGGTTGACACCGCAGATGACAACCATGGTTTGTTGGTCCTTTGTACTTGTACTCTTTTTGTTTGTTTGTCCTGTCTTAAGCAATATTTTCCCGATCAGCTTTACTAGGAACGAACTTCTGGACATCAGAAATAGCGCACCAAATAACTTCCTGCCGACATTTGAGCATTCAGATGTTTTACTGGACATTTTAGTCAGAGGAGCTCCATTCCTATACAAGCGCTCCAGGCCACGCAAGCGAGGAAAGCACGCCGGCGTACTTGTTAAATTCCGACTGCGCGGATTTAGGACGCCGCTGCCGAGCATTCATCTGGCGAATCTCCGCTCCCTAGCAAATAAATCAGATGAACTACGACTCCTCACACGCACAAACAAGGACTTTTTAAACTCCGCTGCGCTCTGCTTCACGGAAACCTGGCTGAACGGAGCCATCCCAGACAGCGCATTACATCTTCCAGCTGTTCAGAGTGGACCGAGTCATCGGGGAAAACGAGAGGCGATGGATTCTGTTTTTATATCAATGAAGGCTGTTGTACAGACAGACGTGACAGTTTTAAAGAAGATGTGCTGCCCAAACTTGGAAGCTTTCTTCATTAACTGCAAGCTTTTTATTCACCTCGGGAGTTTTCGTCATTTATTCAGGTGAGTGTGTATATTCCTGATGCGCGCTAGAACTGTTGGCCGATCAGATCACACACACACACACACACACACACACACACACACACACACACACACAGAACAACGTTATCCAGACTCTTTCATTATCGTTCTCGGTGATTTTAATAAAGCTAATCTCACCCTGAATTGCCTAAATATAGACAGAACATCACATGCCCCACCAGAGACAACAATATACTGGACCACTGCTACACTGTTTTAAAGGATGCATACCACTCTGTCCCACGAGCAGCGCTGGGATTCTCTAATCACTTTTTGGTTCACTTTCTACAAGCCTACAGGCAGAAACTCAAATCGTCCAAGCCTGTAGTAAAAACTGTAAAGAGATGGACCGCTGAAGCAGAGCAAGATTTACAGGCCTGCCTTGAATTTACTGATTAGAGTGTTTTTTTAGGCTGCAGCTACTGATGTGGATGAGCTTACTGACACCATGACATCCTACATCAGTTTCTGTGAGAACATGTGTGTTCCCACCAGGACTTATTTAACTTTTAACCACAACAAACCTTGGTTCAGTGCAAAACTCAAACAGCTTCGCCAGGCCAAAAAGGATGCCTACAGGAGTGGGGACAAAGACTTGTACAAAGAGGCCAAATACACAGTGAATAGGGAGATAAGAGTGGCAAAGTTAAACTACTCTGAAAAGCTAAAAAAAAAAACAGCTTTCAAGTAATGAGTCTACATCAGTGTGGAAGGGCCTGAAAGCCATCACCAGCTACAAGACCCATCCCCTAGCACTGAGGCCAATCAACACCTAGCTGAAGACCTGAACGAGTTTTACTGCAGGTTTGAAAAGCAAAAGCTTGGTCTGAAAAATCCAAAAATCACAGGACTTAATGACTACATACCTGTTGCTTTAACATCTGTGGTCATGAAGTCATTTGAGAAACTGGTGCTGGCCTACTTGAAGGACATTACTGGACCCTTGCAGGACCCTCTGCAGTTTGCTTACAGAGCAAACAGGTCTGTGGATGATGCAGTCAATATGGGAATGCACTACATCCTCCAACATCTGGACAAACTAGGGACTTATGCAAGGATCTTGTTTGTGGACTTCAGCTCCACTTTTAACACCATCATCCCGGACACCCTTCAGAATAAACTCACACAGCTCTTTGTACCCACCTCCATCTGTCAGTGGATCACCAGCTTCCTGACAGACAGGCAGCAGCTAGTGAGGCTGGGAAAAACTACATCAAACACCCGCACCATCAGCACTGGAGCTCCTCAGGGCTGTGTTCCCTCCCCACTGCTCTTCTCCCTGTACACAAATGACTGCACCTCTAAAGACCCCACTGTCAAGCTCCTGAAGTTGGCAGACGACACCACAGTCAACGGCCTCATTCAGGATAGAGATGAGTCTGCTTACAGACTAGAGGTTGAGCAGATGGCTGTCTGGTGCAGTCACAACAACCTGGAGCTGAACACACTCAAAACTGTGGAGATAATTGTGGACTTCAGGAGAAACCCCCCTGCACTCCCTCCACTTACCATCATGAACAGCACTGTGACTGCAGTGGAGTTATTCAGCTTCCTGGGCACAACCATCTCTCAGGACCTGAAGTGGGACATTCACATTGACTCCATTGTGAAAAAGGCCCAGCAGAGGTTGTACTTCCTTCATCAGCTGAAAAAGTTCAACCTGCCACAGGCACAGATGACACAGTTTTACTCGGCTATTATTGAGTCGGTTTTGTGCTCTTTTATAACTGTCTGGTTTGGGTCAGCCAGCAAATCAGATTTAAGAAGACTGCAATGGACTGTTAGGGCAGCAGAAAGGATCACTGGTGTGCAACTGCCCAGTCTTTAGGACTTGTACAACTCCAGAGTGAAGAAGCGGGCAGGTAACATCATCAAAGACCCCTCTCACCCCGGACACAACCTGTTTGCACTTCTCCCCTCAGGCAGACGCTACAGATCTCTGGGCACTAGAACATTTAGGCATAAAAAACAGTTTTTCCCCCATGCAATCTCCAGTTTAAACAGTTAACATATGAATCATTACCTGTGTTCTGTAATTATTTTCCGTAAATCATTCTGCATCTTTAATTATTGCCTTTCTCAAGTATTATGTAAATACATATGCATATCTCTTTATTTATACAGTTCCATATAGAATAAAAATGCACAAATCGGTACATAAATCAATCTACAGTTCCAGATTCATAAACATTATTTATTGCTAAGTCTTACTAATTTTATTTTATTTGTATTTTTCTATTTTTTCTGTTCTCATGTCAGATGTGTATGTATGTACCAGGAGCACCTAAAAAAACACAACAAATTCCTTGTGTGTTTGTGCACACCTGGTGAATAAAGCTAATTCTGATTCTGATACTTAAAATCAGAAGTTTATGGGGCACAGATCTGTAATTCAGCACCAAGGACAGAGATTAAATTCAATTAAATTCTAGTTTATTTGTATAGCTGTAAGGGAAACAGGTCAATTTAGCTCAAAGGGAATCATTTAAGATTTTAAAGGGAATTTGAACAGAATCACTGTTTCACGGCTGATCACTGAGACGGCCAGCGATTCACTGAACGAACCGTTTAACATCAAATCTGCACTAGATATTAATATTCAAAGTATAGTGAAAACACTATTAATTAGCACAGTAACAAGATCGCCAGTTTAAGACATTAACTTGTAAGCACAAAACACAAGATACTTCTCTTTTCAATATGAATAAGGCTTTATTAGATAAATCTAAGACATATAAACTAATCTAACACATAAGCACACGTACTCACACATTCACACAAGTTGCAGGAGGATAGAAAGTTAGGAAAGGATGAGTTTAAGAGAATGAAAATGTGGAATCCCAAGTTTACAGCAATATGTGAAATTGCATAGACATGAACAACCATTAATCACATAATTAACCCTCGCATTGAGTTCCTCAATGAGGTTAAAATTATATTAGATTCACCAGTACAGATCAGAGTCTGGAGGTATGTTACTTGTGATGCCTGTGTAACGTGGTTCCCTTTGTTGTTGCTGAAAAGGGGGTTTCCCGAGGTTGCTGATTGGCTGGAAGTTCAGTAGTCGTTGAAGTGACGTCTTGGGAAGCCCGTGGTTGGGCGTTGGCTGACGATGCGGAGTTGTGGGCTGGTTGAAGTTTCAGACGGGCACGCGAGGTCAGACTCGGAGACACGGCGTTACAAAACTTAACTCAGAACTCTTGCAGAGTATAATTTTGGACATGATTCCTATGATAAGAATATGATACATTTGACAAATAACTAATGGTCAGAAACGTTTCAAACAAGGAGATTCGAACACACACATACTAAACATGAATATGAATACTTAAGCTATTTAATAGTTATTAAAAAGACATACACAATAAGTGATTAGAAACATGATAGTCAAATGTGTGGGTTTCATATTATGATATGGTGTTAAGCAATGGACTGATATTCCTTTATAAGTCTTTTTGAGTCCATTTTAAGACAGTTCTTGTGCCATTCTCTGACATAAAGATGTTCTGTGGAAACCAGAGGTTAAAAGGTCCCCTTAGGAATTTCAGTCTAGTTCTGCAAGGTAGGGGGAAGTGAATCCAACGATCTTGTTTACTCTCATGGCTTTACATGTGAGGGTCAGACTGTCCATCTCTTTGATTACTTGCCCCAAATATGACAATCTCTTCTTCAAAATTGAAATTGTCAATAATTGTACTAATGGTGTTAATGTTGAAAGCTGTTCTGTGAAAGAGCTGGTTGGTTATCTTGCTTCAGACTGTGGTGCTAGGAGTTGATTTACAACATCCTGTTGCCTTTCTGAGGAATTCGGCTCCTCATGTTTCAACCATGGTCCTGATCGAATCTTTAATTTGTCTGGTTCAGGTCATATATGCTACAAGCGCTTTTCAAGATGCAAATTGTTGCAAAGCAGCTTTACAGAAAATTAATTATTCCACATTATATTTAGTAATAGCTTATCAGTGGTTACTATAGCTAGTAATAGCTTATCAGTGGTGACTTTGGCAAAAAAAAATAATTTTACACTCCCATACGACATGACCTAACAAATTATTTTTATATTTGTATTGTATTACAATGTATTGCCAAAGCATAGTGTTCTCTTATGAGAGTACTCTCATGTTGCGTAAGCTAGCATACGCTATGGGAAAATCCTTTTTCTTGAGAATACTGAAGCCCAAAAATTATCCTTAATTTTGCATTAATTTAAAACGCATTGCTGCACAAGCAGACCTAGGCGAGACAGCTCGCGCACCTATTGGTTGCTCAGCAGCAACTGCTGTAACCTATCGAAGGACTGCTTGTGACGTAGGCACCAATGAGAGTGTGGCGCCTGTGCATGTCCCTTCCCGCCAAAGTGGGCGTGGGTTATGTCTATATAAGCTGAGTCCAAATAGGTTATTCTTTGATTTTTCATCTCTTCAGCGAAGTGTTCACTTCACATCGCTGTTCTCCGGAGAAGCCTGTGCTGTCGATAAGCCTCCTCAGCGGGACGAGCCATCTGCCTCGCAGACAGAAGACGGCCTTCTCCTCGCCGCTTCAGCCGCCGTTCCTGCTGCGCTATCCGGCGCCTGTATCCTTCTCGCTTGCATTGTGTGTGTGTACGTCCCGCAACACACGTCATTCTAAAAGAGCCGAGTCGTTGTTTTAAATGCCTCATTTCTGTAAGTGCGGCTCGTGCAGAGCCTCCTTCAGCGACGGGGACCGCCACATCCTGTGCATTTCCTGCCTGGGAAGAAACCATGCGGACCACGCGCTTTCCAAAGGCGGCTGCCCGGAATGTGATGACATGTCTATGGCGACCCTTCGGGCTCATCTAGCCTCCTTTGACATGGACCCCGTCCCTCTGCTTCTCTCTTCTGGGCCGCGCTGTAAAAAGCGGCATTCACAGAGAAGGCTGGAGGACATCCCTGAGAGCGCTCGCATGCCGGCTAACTCCCCATGTGCGTCACTCTCTGTGTCCCCATCTTCGATCACGGCCGGCCAGCCCCCCGCCGTGCATCGCGAGTCTGACGGTGACAATGCAGAAGAGGACAGCTGTTCTCTTCTAGCTTCTGAGAGTGAAGTTTGGTCGGGCTCCAACCTGGACCCCGCCCCTTCCACACAAGAGTCGAGCGTTGTGCGGTCAAGCTTCGACGCGGAGCTTCTCTGCCTTCTCACCCAGGCCGTCGAGGACCTCTGCCTCGATTGGTCTCTGCCTGAGCAGGCTGGATGGCTGGTTCCTGCCCGGGCGATACTCGATGCCTCACGCGAGGCCCGCTCCCTTCCTGCCGGAACTCCATGAGGAGCTAACTAAAAGCTGGAAGGCGCCATTTTCTGCTAGGCTGCGGCCTACTGTCTCATCGATGCTCTCCCACATGGACGGCGCGAAAGACAAAGGCTACCCCTCCATTCCTGCCGTCGAGGAGCCGGTAGCAACACATCTGTATCCGCCTTCCGCTGGATGGCGGTCTAAGCCATCGCTGCCTTCTAAAGCCTGCAGGACAACTTCGGCTTTGATCGGTCTCGCTTACACCACTGCCGGTCAAGCTGCATCAGCGATTCATGCCATGGCTGTGCTACAAGTGCATCAGGCCAACCTTCTCTGCCAAATGGATGAGGCGGGCCCGAATCCTGAGAGCTTCACGGACCTCAGAAGCGCTACGGACTTAACTCTATGAGCCACCAAGTCCGCTCAGACTATCGGCAGGAGTATGGTGTCCCTCACTGTGACGGATAGACACTTGTGGCTAACACTTTCCGACATGAAAGAGTCCGACAGAGCCACCTTCCTTGATGCACCGGTGTCTACAGCCGGTCTCTTCGGCCCGACAGTCAAGGGCTTTGCGGAGAGGTATTCAGAGGTCCAGAAAACCTTGCAGGCCATGCGGCACTTCTTGCCGAAGCGCTCTAGTTCCGCGACGGGCCGCTCCAAAAAGCAGCCGCCCAACCGGAGCACAGCGCCACCAGCACCTCCACTGCCAGCTTCACAGCGCAGGGAGTTTCAGCAGCGCTCACGCTCTTCTAGCCGTCACAGACCGCCTCCCCCTCGGGGACCAAGGCAGACGATAACGCTGAAACCTGAGCCCTCAAAGTCTTCCTGACCACACTGGGAAGACGAAGATGGTCGAGTCTCGCTTCGGCCGGAACGCCATCAAAGATAGCGTGTGCCCCTCTTTCAGTTCCCTCAGCAGAGGTGACTGGAGAAGTGTATTTTACAGCCAACGAGCCCGTTACACAACCCGCTCGCCTGTACCCAAAGGCCATTTTCACGGCTACCCAGATAAATCTCAAAAAGAGCAAAGGTACTGTAAATGTAGGAAATGTGCCATGTCCCAGTGCTCACCCCTACACATAAGCACGGCCCGTTCAGTGTCACACACTCATTAACGGCCAATATCAATGAAACCGGCTCATGCTGCGTGTGTTTTAAATGTAGGAAATGTGCCCGCTGTACAGTATTCACCCCTACTCACAAACACGGGTCGCTCTGTGACACTCACTCACTTAGAGCCCCCATCTATAAACGTGAAATGCGTTATGTGTCCAAAAAACCCATCAGTAGACACAAAATGTGGTCTGTGTGCAGAGAGTGCTCGCGCCTCCTTGAGTGCGCGCCCAAGAGCAAACACTGTATGCTATTTTTGGCGCCTCGTACGTTCATGAAGTGCATGGACGCTCCCCTGAGACAACGGTGGGTGTGAATTTTGAACTGTTTGGACGACTGGCTAATTTTAGCGCTGTCAGAAGCAGAACTGATAGCGCACAAAGCCTTATTACTCAGCCACCTAGAGGATTTGGGTCTCCAAATCAACTGGACCAAGAGCTCGCTGTCTCCCAGCCAGAAAATTCCTTTTCTGGGGACAGATTTGGACTCTGTATCAATGACAGCACGACTCACGTCAGAGCGCGCGCTGCGAATACAACACTCAGCAGCGGTTTTCAGGGCCGGCAGCATTTTTCCTCTCAAGAATTTTCAGAGGATGCTGGGTCTTATGGCTTCGGCCTCGGCAGTGCTCCAACTGGGGTGGCTTTACATGCGCCCTCTACAGCACTGGCTGAAAACATGGGTCCGCACGCTCAATACCTCTGGCGCTATTCGCCTCAGGGTGACTCAGAACTGTGTGACAGCACTGAAGCCCTGGAAGGTGGCAGACTGGTATCAGTCCTGCGTGTGTTTGGGGATGATCTTGAATGAAAAGTAATCTCGACAGATGCCTCCAACTCAGGTTGGGGTGCCCTCTATGAGGGCAGGCCAGTATTCGGCCTGTGGGCAGCCCAGGAGGGGCACTTACACTTAAACTGTCTGGAGATGAAAGCGGTTAAGAAAGCTTTGGGTTATTTCCTCCCCTTCTTAAAAGGCCACAATGTCTTAGTCCATACGGACAACATGGCAGTGGTATCTTACATCACCAGGGCGGTCTCAGATCACGGCGCCTCCACACACTGGTGGAATGCCTCCTTGTGTGGTCGCAGCACACTGTGCTCGTTGAGAGCAGCGCACGTGCAGGGATGTCTGAATGTGGGCCCAGACATGCTGTCCAGAGACAATGTTACCCCAGGGGAATGGTCCCTACACTCCCAGGTAGTCCAGTTACTATGGGACACTTTTGCCAGAGTGGAAATCGATCTCTTTGCGTCGCCATGGAACACGCACTGCCCAGCATTTTTCACGTAGGAGAGGGACGCGCTGGCCCATGTATGGCCCAGCCGCTCGCTTTATGCGTTTCCCCCGGTCGCACTGTTATCACAGGTGATCAAGTGAATCAGGGAGAGCGAATGCTCTGTACTCCTCGTGGCGCCATTCTGGAGGAACCAGGCTTGGTTCCCAGAGCTGATGCGGCTAGTGAGCTAACCCCATGGCTGATTCCGGTGAGGAGGGATCTCTAGGTGTATATCCACTGATCTGTCGACTCGGTGTCGTGTAGATAGTGTTTATGAGTGTGCTGCTGGCACGGGTCTAAGATTAACAGATCAGGCTGACTTAGGTCCTCCCTGGCTGTAATTCTGCAAGGATATCTGTCCCTCTGGCTCAGATGTCAAACTGATGCTAGCTTTGCAAGGATATCTGTCCCTCTGGCTCAGATGTCAAACTGATGCTAGCTTTGCTTCTACGCAGTTCAGGCTGACTTCTGTTGTTCCTGACTGTTATACTGTAATAAGCACCCATGTCCTTTGGATGGTCATATTATATTCTCGGACCCATGTTCGTTGGTCTGGATTTACCCGCTATTATGTTTACCTCGGGCACATGCCCTTGGGGATATATGTGTGGACATTACTAGCACGCACAGCATTTTACATTGGGTTCCCATAGCGTAAGCTAGCTTATGCAACACAAGAGTACTCTCGTAAGAGAATGCTTTTGGTTACTAACATAACCTCGGTTCTCGCTAGATGTGGGAACGAGTGTTGCGTAACCCTGCCGTGCTTGTACTACGTTCTGGTTTTTCTTCATCTATGAAAAACCAAAGAATAACCTATCTGGACTCAGCTTATATAGACATAAGCCACGCCCACTTTGGCGGGAAGGGACGTGCACGGGTGCCCGCGCCCTCATTGGTGCCTACATCACAAGCAGTCCTTCGATAGGTTACAGCAGTTGCTGCAGAGCAACCAATAGGCGCGCGAGCTGTCTCGCCTAGGTCTGCTTGTGCAGCAATGTGTTTTAAATGAATGCAAAATTAAGGATAATTTTTTGGCTTCACTATTCTCGAGAAAAGGGATTTTCCCGTAGCATAAGCTAGCTTACGCAACACCCGTTCCCTCATCTAGAGAGAACCGAGGTTACGTTAGTAACCGAGAGCATTTACATTTACATTTACACTTAATCATTTAGCAGACGCTTTTATCCAAAGCGACTTACAAATGGTCTAGACGACAGTGGGCAAAAGTTGTCCAAGCAGGAGGTTGCACAACTTTTACACTGAATCCAGAACAGATATGTATTTAAAAAATAAATAATAATAAATAAATAATTACATGCATGTATATATAACTGAATAAATAAATTGCATGAATTCTAGCAATCAATTCTCTCTCTCTCTCTCTCTCTGACACACACACACACACACACACACGTACACGTTCACTTTCAAAAGAGAGGTGTTTTAAATTCATAAACATATCCAACTGTTCAGTATTCTGATTTATGAAGGTTTTTGCATATTTCTCTTTCCATGCAAAAGTGTGACACATGCACAACATGGTTTCCTACCCACAAGACTGGCCTCTGTCTGTTTTTTTCGCACCACGCTTTGAATTGAAACCACAGAACCAACTTTCAAATGGCCAACCACTGAACATTGCTTTCCTTTGCTAGAAAAAAAGACATTTTAATGCTTGTTGCTGGGCTGAAAAAAAGTACACACACACAGTGGTGTGAAAAATTGTTGGCCCCCTTCCTGATTTCTTATTTTTTTGCATGTTTCAGATCATCAAACTAATTTTAATATTAGTAAAAGATAACACAAGTGAACACAACATGCAGTTTTTAAATGAAAGTTTTTATTATTAAGGGAAAACAAAATCCAAAACTACATGGCACTGTGAAAAAGTATTTGCCCCCTAAACCTAATAACTGGTAGGGCCACCCTTAGCAGCAACAACTGCAATCAAGTGTTTGCGATAACTTGCAATGAGTCTGTTACAGCACTGTGGAGGAATTTTGGTCCACTCATCTACGAAGGATTGTTGTAATTCAGCCACATTGGAGGGTTTTTGGACATGAACCGCCTTTTTAAGGTCATACCACAGCATTTCAATAGGATTCAGGTCAGGACTTTGACTAGGCCACTCCAAAGTGTTCATTTTGTTTTTCTTCAGCCATTCAGAGGTGGATTGCTGGTGTGTTTTGGATCATTGTCCTGCTGCAGAACCCAAGTTCGCTTCACCTTGAGGTTGAGGTCAGGAACAGATGGCCAGACATTCTCCTTCATTTTTTTTTAGTAAGAATTCATGGTTCCATTTATCACAGCAAGTCTTCCAGATCCTGAAGCAGCAAAACATCCCCAGACCATCACACTACCGCCACCATATTTTACTGCTGGTATGATATTCTTTTTCTGAAATGCGGTGTTACTTTTACATCAGATGTAATGGGACACACACCTTCCAAAAAGTTCAGCTTTTGTCTTGTCAGTCCACAGAGTATTTTCCCAAAATCTTGGGGATCATCAAGATGTTTTCTGGCAAAACTGAGACAAGCCTTTATGTTCTTTTTGCTCAGCAGTGGTTTTCGTCTTGGAACTCTGCCATGTAGACCGTTTTTGCCCAGTCTCTTTCTTATGGTCATGAACACTGAAGCAGGTGAGGCCTGCAGTTCTTTGGATGTTGTTGTGGGGTCTTTTGTGACCTCTTGGATGAGTCGTCGCTGTGCTCTTGGGGTAATTTTGGTCGGCCGGCCACTCCTGGGAAGGTTCTCCACTGTTCCATGTTTTTGCTATTTGTGAATAATGGCTCTCACTGTGGTTCGCTGGAGTCCCAAAGCTTTAGAAATGGCTTTATAACCTTATCCAGACTGATAGATCTCAATCACTTTCTTTCTCATTTGTTTCTGAATTTCTTTGGATCTCAGCATGATGTCTAGCTTTTGAGGATCTTTTGGTCTACTTCACTTTGTCAGGCCGGTCCTATTTAAGAGATTTCTTGATTGTGAACAGGTGTGGCAGTATTCAGATCTGGGTGTGGCTAGAGAAATTGAACTCAGGTGTGATAAACCACAGTTTTAAGAGGGGGGCAAACACTTCTTCACACAGGAACATGTAGTTTTGGATTTAGTTTTCCCTTAATAATAAAAACCTTTATTTAAAAACTGCACGTTGTGTTTACTTGTGTTATCTGTGACAAATATTTAAATTTGTTTGATGATCTGAAACATTAAAATGTGACAAACATGCAAAAAATACGAAATCAGGAAGGGGGCCAACACTTTTTCACACCACTGTATACATACATACATACATATATATATATAATATTAAAATTTGTTTGATATATATATATATATATATATCATCCTACAAACAAAAATATTGATCCATTAACATGTCAGCACCTTTACTTTTACTCATACTTCTTAGTGTGTTTAATTATTTACTACTGTTTTTTTGTTGTTGTTGTTGTTCCAATTTCAGATTTATTCAAGAGAAGACAGGGGTGTAAGAGGGAATTGTGATTTAACCCATGTTAACATTAGAAGAAAGCACAGGAACTAAATAGTAGCCTGTGTCCCAATGTGTATACTATCCATCCTATATTCTATGTGATATTAGTAATTTTCAATACTATTTAGGGCAGATAGGGTGGATAGTATGCACATTGGGAAGCAGGGCATAACTTTCAAAACAAAAGAACAAGTCTGATGATATTTACCAATAACATATAACTGTTATTTATATTTACCCATAAACAGTATACTGTTTGAAAATTCAGACAAAATAAATTTTCAGGCCTCTGGTTAGTGTTTTTCTAACTCCACTAGAGGGGGCTATTGTTTGTTTGGGTCAGTTTCCAATATGGATTAAAATATACTTCTTAGAATTCAATAACATTTTGAATGTATTAAGAAATAGCACAGGTATATTGCGATGCATATATACATGATATTTCCTTGCTGTCTTGATGTCCTGGCATCTGACCTCTGTTAAGACATTTAATTTATTTATTTAAAAATCACACAATCAACATCAACAGATAGAGCTTGATATGGATTCAACCAACTGTACATCTTTCTATTTTCTATTTGTCACAATCCATTTTTTAATAAGTATTTCTCTATTAGAAACTCAATACTGGTTGGTGCCAATAGTCTTGTGGGCAGCGTGCTGAGATATAGCGCCATTGCTTGAGATAGTAAGCATAAAATACACTGTGAATAATACACATCCTCTGATTAATCTGGCAGGTGGTGGAAGCCCCATCAAATGTTTTTGCACTGGAGCCCAAACAACCTTAGTTATGCAGTGGAATACACTCTGGGCTTCAAGCCATTAATACCACAAAGCACAGACTCCTCCACAAAGTCAGCATATGCCCATGTAAAAACACGTCACACCAACTAGAGCACCAGTCAGAAGAGAAAAGACAAAGTACATAATTTCCTGTAGAGTGACTGACAGGAAGAAGCTGCTCAGTACAAAATGAGAACTGCTGTGGTGAACATCAGCGGAGAAACATTTAACCTTTGACATGACTGTCAGCACTGAATACATTGAAATTCTAAAGCATTATAAATTTGCAACTGAAATTACGATAGATAGATCGATAGACAGATAATACCCCCTCCCCTCCCCACGTGGTTTAGATTAATATAAAAGATTTTGAAGAATTATCCAAATATGTAGAGGGCACACTGTAACTATTTTTCATGCAAGAATTTGCCTATTAAATAACCCACTACACTGAGATGTTTAGTTTCTGGGATCAGATGTTTTTGTGCACCTTTGTGCTTCTGTACGTGTACGTTTGCATGCATGATTGTGCACAGTGTGGTTTGAACTTTTTCCAACCACAGGACTGACCCACTGATGTGTTTCACACCTATCTCTGAATCAAAAACCACACATGAACCTTTCTCGAATGGCAATTACTTTACCTTGCATTAGTAAAGGATTAAAATACCTTTTGATGATTACTGCTGGGTGACAAAAAACATCATATAAACAGTTATTTTATTTTAATACTACAAAAACCTTATGTGCTCAGCTGGGATTACAAGTTACAATGCATGTTTTTAACAGGACACAATGTTTTTAACAGGACACAAAGTTATTTTCCATTTTACTATACTGTATATTTGAAGGGCACCTATTATGCAAAATCCACTTTTACTTGGTGGTTGGACCTAAGTGTGTGTTGGCAGTGTGTGAACACAACCACCCTACACTCTAAAAAATGCTGGGTTAAAAAAACAACTCAATAGGGCTGTGCAATTAATCGCATTCGATTGTCGTGCCCATCTCGTCAGTAAAGCCGGTCCCGTGATTAGTACTAAATCAGAATCACCTGCTTTCAGATGGAGCGGCGTTCACTACACAGAGCCTTAGTTCACTCACAAACTATAGGCGATATCGCGTTCGAATATGAGGGCGATTTTGCCTAATTGTCAGTTTAATACGGCTCTGTGTATTGAAAGCCGCTCAATCTGAAAGCAGGTGATGCTGATTTAGTACTAATCACGGGGCCGGCTTTACTGACGAGATGCGCACGACAATCGAATGCGATTCACTAGTTCACGCTTACATATTATTAGCTGAGGTATGAAATGCGTATTTGGCGTGCTGTCCGGGGAAGGGGCTCCGAGCTCGGGAAGGGCCTTCCCCGTCTAGTTATAAAGTGAACTTGAAGTGAGGAGTTGGGGTGGAGGAGGGATGCTGATAACCCGTCAATGGGTAGAGGTAAGTCAGCGGTATTTATACTGTTGTATTGATTACTTGATTGTGGTCCACCGGTGTTGATTAGGTTAATTATCTGACACGCTCCTCCCGAACCTTGTTAATAAAACATCATTTAATTGCACAGGCCTACAACCCAACTAGGGTTTTTTGGCAACCCAGCGCTGGGTAAATATTGGACAGTACACATGCTGGGTTATTTTGACCCAGGTTGGGTTAAACGTTGTTACCCACCATGTTGTGTTGCTTAATTTATTGTTTAAAAATTATTATATTGCTGGCTTAAAATGGGCTGGAAATTAAATTTCACACACAGAATTACACCCATGGACAAAATAAAAGACAAATTGAATTTATTTAGGTGAATACAGCATAGTTTACAATATTACTTATATTTAAAGTCATTTAACAAGCATTTTAGAAATAAAAAGGCATATTTAGAAGTATCATTTTAATTTAAGAGAATTCAGCTGTTCTCTGTTATTGCTTTTTACTGAAATAATGCAAATTCTTGTGCCGGTGTGTCGCTGAAATCTGAGCGGGTTAAGGGCTGCTGTTCGCGGGGAAACTGCGAATTTTAGACCGTGGCCTCGCGTTTCACTCTTAGCTGAGAGATATCGTGACTGACTCCAAAACCTGCCCAAAAACAAACAGTACTGAGATTAGAGAACATATTTTAACATCAAATGAAATTACACTCGGTATAACGAATAAAGTCAATTTATGTTATTCAAGGCAAAGGCATTTACAGCTCGAAACGACCGCTGCTGACGCAGCTGACTGACATCTCATCCTTACATTGTGTTGCGTAAAATAATATAATTTACACCACATTAAAGACTTTATAAATGAAATAAAATGTATACAAACCTTTATTTACCTAAAAGAGTGCACCAAAGCGACGGCGGCGCTGAGAACCGCTTTAGTTGTACGCTGTCGTCTATTTTCTCCGCACTCAAGCAGCTGTAACGTCAACATTGTCTTGTAAGCAAGCCCAGGGCTCTGTGTTTGGATGTAAGATTGAACATTAGAGTTTTCATTTTCTCCCATCATCTGAACCACTGAGTAAAGCGCCTCAAAATCTACCTAAATCTATGTCCCACTTTCAGTGCATTTGAATTCCCAAATGTATGGGTGAACACCGGTTCTCTTTGCTCTCAGTCATGTTGCTTCTAATGGCTGTTTATTTCCGTTGGTATGCAAAGCAGAGAAATGTATACCATGCCCTGTGCTCATTTGCATTTAAAGTGAGACACACCAAAACAGCTCTTTTTTTTAGACACCACCCAAAAATGAAAAATTTTCAGACGTTATAATAAATGATCTGTGGGGTATTTTGATATGAAACTTCACAGACACATTCTGGGGACACCCAAAACCAATATTACATCTTGTAAAAAAAAGGGGGGGCATAATAGGTGCCCTTTAAATGAACATGTTTTATTAAAGGGATACTCCACCCCAAAATAAAATTTTGTCATTAATCACTTACCCCCATGTCGTTCCAAACCCGTAAAAGCTCTGTTCGTCTTCGGAACACAATTTAAGATATTTTGGATGAAAACCGGACTGTGACTGTCCCATAGACTGCCAAATAAATAACAGTGTCAAGGTCCATAAAAGGTATGAAAGTCATCGTCAGAATACTCCATGTGCCATCAGACGTGCAATCTGTGTTATATGAAGCGACGGGAACACTTTTTGTAAGTGAAGAAAACAAAAATAATGACTTTATTCAATAATTCCTTTGTCAACAGTGGAGAGAATTCAATAACAGTGGAGAGACACAGGGGAGACTGATGACAAAGGAATTATTGAATAAAGTCATTATTTTTGTTTTCTGCACTTACAAAAAATGTTCCCGTAAAAATAAATGGAAAAAGCATTGACCTTAAATGTTTCAGTTTTTAGTTGTGGTCAAATAGGACATACCTCTGTCCATACCATTAAAAAAAAAAAAAAAACATACCATTAAAAAAAAAAAAAACTGTCTTATATTGTGCATATTTTTAAAATTTTTAGTATATGTATTTTTTGTTTCTTTTATTTGTATGTTTTGTTTGTGTTGTTTAAGTTCAAAATATATATAATTTGAAAATGCCTATTTTGAGTGGACGCAGAAACAGCCTGTTTTCATGCATGTCTCTTTAAATGCAAATGAGCTACTGCTCCCTGCCCCCTTTTCCAGAATAGGGAAGTGCCTTTGCAGCTCATAACTGCTAAAAAAAACGAAAAAATCTTTTTGGTTTTGATTATTATGTCTATTGTGCTGTTTTAAAGCCCTATTAGTTTAAACTTGTGATAAATGCTGAGCGCACACATCTGAAGCACGCGTATAGAAAGCGACTGTCACACGGCATGTAAGTACTAAACTAAGTTCTCTTTCACACAAGTTTATGTTAAAAGCACGCAAAAGTTACAAAACACAGTTGGTTATGTCTGTGAAGTTAAACAGCTGAGATAAAAAATCACATGTTTATATTAGATCTGTGTATTAAGTGACAGCAGTGTAATATACAGTACCTATACTGCTGACTATGCTGTTAATATTACCCAAACAATAAAATAAAAGCAGAAAATCGCTCACTGCTCTGTACTGAACAACTTCTACAGCTGTAATAAGAAGTCTTTTGAATGCTGCTTTTAGCGTGAAGATAAACATGGTGGATTGTGTTTTTGTGGCTCGCTTAGGGCGGGGTCTCTGCTAATACAACAGTGTCATTCAACAATCATGGTTGGTTAAATTGTGATGTCACACTTTTTGGATTCTGTGATCTGTATACTCTGAGTCACTGCTTATGAATTATGGGGATTTAAAAAAAAATAGTAGCGGGCGGACTTTAATCATTATAAGATACACTGCCAACACACATTTATGTTCAAACAATATTTAAAAGTGAATTTTGCATAATAGGTGCCCTTTAAACCTGACAGTAGGCATAGAATTTTAGAATGAAGTTAGAATTTTAACATTGGGATTTAACATTTTAGCATAAATGTGGAATTTTCAAATGCCTTCATTTTATTGTAGTACAGGCCTCACAGCCTCATATTTCCATGATCTTTTGATATTTGCCACATGTTTCCACTAGAGGGGCCTTGTTAGCCATTTATCAATAATATTGGGCAGCATCACTTTTTGTAGCTTTATTTAAAAATATGATGCAGACTAATGCTATCCTAGATATGACTGATTATGTGTTTAAATTTACACAGTGTCTATTTACACGAAGTACAAATAGCCTGTCTTGTTGGCAGAGGCTATATACACTAACTCTGCCCATCAACGTGTGGTAGGGTTAGACAAGATTGCAAAAGACTCTCGATACTATTGAAAAATAATAGCTCCGCTGGCGTAGATAGTAAAGTGCGTAACAGCTATAATTTGATTTTAACTCATTCTTTAACTAATTTTTCTCCCTTTTCACATTATATATCACATAGCAAAGGTTTTTATTTTCAATAAAAATGAAGCTGACGAATGAACTGATGATGAACTAATGAATGAACTAATTGAAGTTTATTTGAATTTGAAGTTTAAAATAACATGTTTTGCAAGTGTTTTCGGTTAAGGTTAGGTTTAGATGTATATATAAAAACGATGTATTAATAAAAAAAGTATAATTTACACTCAATACATTATTATTACATACAGTTTTATAATGTATGGCAATAGTGAGGTGCAGATATCTGATACTATTTGCACTAAGTAGTTTAAATAGCATCTAACTACAATTGTTGCAAAGAAAATACTGCTATTTTTACGTAGTGTAAACAGAATCTATCGCTATCTGCACTTAGTGTAAACAGCATGTCACTAAAAATAGTGCTCTTGTCAGTGTAAATAGAATCCATCGCTATTTGCACTTAGTGCAAAGGTTAAGTTTATTTATTGTAATCATTAAAAAAAGTTGATAGATTATCTGTTTTGTTTTTGATTCATTGACCACAAGGGTATTGACCTATAGGTCAATAAATATATTTCTGAAACATTGTTTAATGTTCCTGTGAAAATATTGCTCATTCCACATTCTAGACACATGAGAAGTATACTGTAATTTGACTTATTAATAATGTTGTTGTCATGAGTAAACATCATAAGTATGTGTTAGTAGTAGTATATTGTAGTCTAACTACCATATTAAATAATGCCAAAATGGTCACAATTGTCACATTTCAGGACCACGGACAGGGATTTCAACTTCTCCACCTCTTCTCAGCCTAAGACATTTTCAACAAATCAGTAGATCTAAAACTGATATGCTGTGTTGATGCAGGAATCAAACAAACAGGGGTCCATGAAGGTCGGTTTATCAGTTTATTTGATGGAATAATTTTTGTTTTTGTCCAGAAACAATTTTTATCTCAGAAATTTCAAATAAATTTCATAATCAATTAAAAAACAGCAAGTAAAACACTGATTTAAATGTGAAATATTTTACTACTGCAGTACTCTAATAGCACTTCAGTAATCATTATCAATTAAAGTACTTTTTGTAAACAACAGAGAATTTATTTTTATCAAAATATATAGATTTCTCATGTGCAAATATTAAATTATCTTGTATGTTTTTCTCTGGGTCTTCTAGGGGCGCTGGACTTTTGTTGAAAGCTCAAAGCAGCATAATTCAATGCATCTCTATCTTCATCCTAAAACAGCAATTGACATTCAGTCAGATATATTGCCCATAAAGGCAGCATAAGCAACATGTGGTATAAAAGCACATGAAATAATAAATTGTAAATAAATAATAAATAATAATAATAATAATAATAAATTGCTTACCACTAAGTGACCAGTCTGAATATTCCCATCTTGAAAAACAATAAGAATTGGTACATGTGACTGCACTGTCTCTGAAAGATGTGGATTTTTTTACACATTAGAGAAAATTTATGAAGTAATTCCTACCTTTTCGTCGCTGCATGTACAGCTGTGTGCCCAGAAATATGATCACAATCACTGATAAACAGTTTAAAGTTCCTAAAATCAGGGCAATTATACTCCAAGGTTCCTGAAAACCTTAATAAAAAATGAAAGTAATTTAAAAATATTAGCAACAAATCTTTGAGCAGACAGAAATTTTGCATCTTAAATGGGCACCTGGCATGTCAGGTTTTCTTGCATCTCCAAACAATATCTCTCCACATGCAGCCACAGCGCAGTAGTAAATCCCAGCATCAGAGAGACTGAGGTTCCTCTTGGGCAGGCTGTAGATGCATTTGTGTGCAGTAGAGTTCACATCAGAGCTTCTCTCACATTGAGCGTTC
Organism: Cyprinus carpio; assembly: GCF_018340385.1. NCBI lineage: Eukaryota > Metazoa > Chordata > Actinopteri > Cypriniformes > Cyprinidae > Cyprinus > Cyprinus carpio. Next base: position 9,820,030 of record NC_056603.1, read on the forward strand.
CTGTGCTCCTGTGTGAATATAATTCCTGGAGGAGATTCTCCAGATTCACGTCTGAACCAGTAGACGTTGTGTTCTCCTGCACAGCTCTGAGTGAGGACAGTGCACTGCAGCGCCACTGCAGAGTCTTCTGGATGCACTGGATCTGTGGCAGTTGTCTGATGGTCAGACTGCATGTTTAGTTCTCTGCCTGAAAAGAAAATAAACCACAACGACATAATGGTAATTTGACCAGACACAATGTGCTAGAATACATGTGCCACAATAAAATGTAAACTAACATACTGCTAACCTTTAACAATGAGATCAGTAGCTTCCTCAAATATGAACTGATATATAAATTTAACACAATAGTATGTTGCAGTGTCTGATTCTTTTGCATTGGTGATGCTCAGATTAAAACTGCTATCATCTTTTGCTACAAAAAAGCGATTATGTTTGTCAAAGCCATTTTCAAACACGACAGATAAAGCTTGATATGATGAAATGATTGAAAGGGGTTTCTCTCCAGCTTTTTGTTTGACCCAAACAACAGTGGTTCTTAATTCTTTTGGATAAATACAGGTGAAGGTAACATTGTCTCCAGCTTGAACAATCTTCAGATGATTCTGAGCCACATTTTCTGAGCTGCCTAGACAAATTCAAAATGAAATGTCATGGATGAGAAAATGGTTAGTATTACTTGCTGTTGAATTGCTTAATTATTCAGTACAGGCATATGCATACTTACATTTTAAAACGTAAAGCAAAAGGATGAAAAAATGATTAATCATTTTTAGGAGATGGTTGATTCAGAACGTCTAGGGTGAATCATCTAGAAAAAAATAACAATAGTAAAAAAATTACATACATGTAATACGTGAAGTAATACATGAAGATGTATTTTTTTTTTTTTAGCAAAACAACTTATTTTAGATGTTGCTAATTTTTAGGTTACCTGACCACTGTTTTACATCGTGTGGATTAAAAATATATTTTTTAAACAAATGTTTTAATGCAGGACTACACGTTATTCATGGATATGTTAAAAATTTTGCTTTTCAAAGCTGATTTACAAAACAGAAGAAAAAAAAAAAACTGGCTCTGTTTTAAATCTGTACTTACAGACTTCATTTAAGATCATGGTTGGTTTTCATGCAGAGTCTATGACAGGTTTATCTTCCTTCTCAACACAGCCCAAAAGAGAAAGACACACAGAGACTCACCTTTATATACTGTACCTCCCTGTACAAAAGAAAATGTACATGATCCTATTGGCTGATTCACCATAATGTTCATCTTAATGGCATGCTCACAGTCATAGTAACAGCAGATTTAAAGTTTTCTAGCAGACTGACACACTGACACCTGAATGCAAATGAAACATGTACAAAATATTTATTGACACAAATGAATGTATTGACACATCAAAGTATTTATGTTGATTTAAACATTTGATGATATTGGAGAGAGATGTTTGTTTGTTGCTTTTCAACAGAAGAGGTTGTACCTGTATCAAATAATACTGTAATTCTGTAAGTTGTTATGTGGAAACTTTTTTTAAACACAGAGGTTGGCTGCGAACATAACTGAAGTGTATGTTTTTCTTCCTTCCTGCTTTCACTCTTTGACCACAGCTAGAGGATCCTGCACCACTGTAATGCAACAACAGAAATTCAAAACCAGAATTGAGGTCGGTACCAGTGTAAAACCTTGACCTTGGATACCTTAAAGTGGTTTGTCTTTGCTTGCCTTGTTTAGCATTATAACATGAAGCACATAATTATATTTAATCTAACTAAATGAAGTATTTGGACCATTAGGCCACTTAATTATGAAGCAAATGATATGACATAAATGGACAGTAGAAATTCTACATCATTCATTATTTGGCATTATTATTCTGCCTTCTCTTCATTCATTATTATTAATTATAATACTCATATCTGTTTGTTAGTCACATCAGGCATGACACACTGTTTATCTGTTTATGTATTGAAGCATCTTCTAAACGTCCTATTTTTTTTTTTTAAAAAGTGAATTTTTTTGGCAGTTGTTGAACTTACTGTATAATTAGTGTCAGAAAACAATCAAACAAACAAACAACAATAACAACATAAAACTGTGCATGTAATGGAAAAGAGCAATGAAAATAATTTCCGCTGAGAATGGTGTTTGTGGGCTGTCAATGAGTGTGGGAGGTAAGAAAAAAAGAGCTGGGTGGCTAAAATTACTAAAAATAAATAGATCACATGAGCTCCCTGATAAATAAATCATTGATTTATTCACTTATTTATAGACACCTTTGCGTATGTAATTCAGTAATTCATCTATCTTTTGTAAACAATTAAATTGTTAGTATTTTACACTGTTGTGGAATAGTGTGATTTATTCCTATGATCCACAGCAACAATAGCAAAAGGAAACAGCAGTAATAAAACTAGGGAAATTGTGTATTTTTCTAAACCCATTTATCAGAGAGAAGCACTTTAAATTTTGAACTTGTTTTCGCTGAAGTCTGCCTTAACAAGTGTATAAGTACATAGAACAACTTCACCCTTACATTATCTTTTTTGTTGTTGTTAACTTTCTGTGTTCTTGTAATTTTGTAGTTGGACTAAACTTGTACCACACTGTAAATTGAGGTGTCTCAATTCAAATGAGAAAGGGCATGCGGGTGGAAAAAAAAAATCAGGACTAGAGTATATCGACCTGGTTCTTGCTGCTGCCGACTGCACATGAGACCATACAGACTATTTTGATGGCCTCAGGGTAGTTTTACTGTTTTTCCACCAGAGGGAGTTAATATGCATCCTTTGACTATCATACAGTATCTACTGTATGCCCACCTTTATTATTCACTCTGATATTTCACTTACAAAGACATTTAAGTGTCATCACAAATGTTTGCACCATGTCTCTCTCAGGGCTGGCCATCATGTACTATTTGAGATTTGCTGCTATATTTGAAAGGACCTGTTATTAAGTCAACTGGCAAACATAGCAAAATGCATACAGCAAAAGTATTGCTATTTAATAGTTAGAATATGAAAAGGTACAATTTAGAACAATCAAACAAAAACATACATTTTCTAAACATTATTTATGTGAAGAGTTAATTGGACATTAACCATTACCTGCGCGTAAACAGTAATCTCAGTCCTCATCTTTTATATTTGCATGTAAAAAGACTGTTACAATATGGTTTCTGAAAATGGTCGAAGTCAATTATGAAATAATTGCTGTACGCTAGTTATCTACAGTGTGTAAAATGAAAAAAAAAAAAGAAAAAATAATTTTGAACCATGATCTACATGGGTCAAAGGTCAAGATGAGCTATTAGTACAGTCTATTACTGAATAAATTGCACATGGGAAATGCACATGCTTGTGTCACACTTTAAATACATGGGCAGTTTATTAATGTAATGTCATCTCTTCGTGAACAAGCATGTCATCAATTTCTAGATAGATTTACTATCTAATCAAGTAATGCTATTACATTACAAAAGCAGTATGACTAAAGAATGGTATTTCAGTACCACGGACAGTGATTAAACACAATTTCAGCACATTTTGTTAATATAATATGTCATTTACACAACAGCTTCTTAAACATAATGTTACTATTAGACAGAAATGTATGTACCAATATATGCCACATAAGTGTGTATATTTATGTATACATATACAAAAATTAAGGTAATGGTTAAATATCCAATAAAAACAAACACTGGTACTCTGATTTCATGGGTTTATGAAATTTATAACTTCTATTATAGGCTAATAATTAAAAATTCAGTTTGACATACTTTACCACTAAGTGGTACACCAAGAGAAACCAAACACCTCACTGGCGAATGCAGTTATTGGCTGGAAGAACATGTAGAAATAAGTGTAGTTGTGTGTGTGTGTGTGTGTGTGTGTGTGTGTGTGTGTGTGTGTGTGTGTGTGTGTGTGTGTGTGTGTGTCTAAGAACTTTAACTTCTAAATTTTAGGGCTTCCAAATAGAAACCTCTGAATACTTTTCAATTGCAATTACATTTATTGATATCTCACTTGTGCATATATTGAATTGTCTTGTGATTTTCTCTCTATGGGTCTCCTAGAGGTTGAGGGCTTTTGTTGAAGTCTCAAAGCTGCATAATTCAAAGCATCTGCATCATCAGCCTGCCATAAAACAGTAGTTATGAAATATTCAGTCTGATGGATTACATAAGAACATATAATTCATTGTAATACTTTGATTGGTAACAGTAATCAAATTCATTGAACAGATATTTGTACTGCATAATATCAAGAAAAAAGCATTTAGCTTACCACCAACTGACCATGCTGAGTGTTATGCATTTTATCTTGAAGGAACAATATGAATTTGCACATATTATAGATTCACTGATATTGAACGCTGTATTAAAAATTAAGAATGGTATGTTAACATGAAATAATGCATACCTTTTTGCCGGTACTTGTACAACTGTGCACCCATAATGATAATCACGATCACAGATAAAGTTATTATAATCAATGCAGCTGTAGTCCAGTGTGTCTGGAAGCATTTGTCTGTAGTAATGCAAATAAACAAAATGTATTTTTAAAAATATATCAGAGCCATCTCAGGGAAATTATTTTAATTGAAACTTAAATAGGCACCGGGTAAGTCAACTTTTCTTGTGTCTCCAAACAGTATCTCTCCACATGCAGCCACAGCGCAGTAGTAAATCCCAGCATCAGAGAGACTGAGGTTCCTCTTGGGCAGGTCGTAGATACATTTGTGTGCAGTGGAGTAGACGTTGTGTTCTCCTGCACAGCTCTGAGTGAAGACAGTGCACTGCAGCACCACTGCAGAGTCTTCTGGATGCACTGGATCTGTCGCAGCTCTCTGATGGTTAGACTGTATGTTCAGTTGTGCATCTAAATAGAAAACGTATAAATAATATTCAGTTTAACTAAACAGAATATGGAACATGTAATAAAGCTTTTAATTGTTTATCTTTACCTTTTACAATAAGATCAGTTACATCTCCAAAAGTAAACGTAAAAAAATGTTTAACGCAATAGTATGTTGCAGTGTCCAATTCTTCTGTGTTTGTGATGCTCAGATTAAAACTGCTATCATCTTTTACAAAAAAAAAGCGCTTATGTTGGTCAAAGTCATTTTCAAATTTGCCAGGTAAACCTTGATATGATGAAGCAATTGAAAGGGGTTTCTCTCCAACTCTTTGTTTGACCCAAACAGCACCAGTTTTTGGCTCTTTTGGAAAAATACAGGCAAAGTTAACACTGTCTCCAGCTTGTACAATCTTCAGATGATTCTGAGCCACAATGTCTGCATTATCTGAGCTGCCTGAATGAAATCAGCAGATAGGAACAGGTGAGAGGATACTTAGTTTTGCTTGCTTTTAAGAACAATCATTTAGCAAAGTAAAAACAAGTATGAATTTAGTCTAAGTGTAACAAAATATAGTTACTTACACTTTGAAATGTTAACCATTAGGATGAAAAAATGAAGCATTTTGTAGAGCTGGCTACAAAGAGGCTGAAATTGAAATCTCTACCATGAGAAAGAAGAGTGAGAGAACACATATCCATATGTATAAATAATAATAATAATAATAATAATAACAACAACAACAACAACAACAACAACATACTTTCAGGACACTTCAAAACAGTAAACTTCAAAACATCCATCACTCTAGTTAAGCAGCAAACCACCACTCTCTCTAACAAACAAAACTCTGTTTTAAAATTGTATACTTACAGGCATCATTAAAGATCATGGGGTTGTGCCATATAAATCATCAGACAGGTTTCATGTCCCTCCTTGTTAGTGAGACTGAAAGAGAAAAACACAAAGAGGTTTGCCTTTATATAGGCCACACTTCCCGCTGCTAAAGAACAACAATTTTACAAGATTCTAAGTGTGTGTGTGTGTGTGTGCATGCGTGCGTATGTGTGTGTACATAAACACCTACATAAAGACATAAATTCATAAATACGTCTATAAACAAAGGAAGTAGTAGAGCTAAAGCCCCCAGAAATTTTGCACTGAATTCAAAAAACACATACAAAATAGGAACAATGCAATGAAATGAAATGTTTTGTTTCATTTTCTTCTGGTAATGCATATGCTAAATAAATAATGAATTGATAATCATATATCAGTTGAACATTTACTGTTAGATCTTTAATGCCACTTTAAATGTCGGTTCAATGTTTTGATCATCTGCCACATTAATGTCTTTGAATCATCTTCATTTGGGGCATTTCTCTGGTAACTACTGATATGCGATTTACATTTACAGTATCATCACTTGTATGTGGATCACATAGTCATTTCAGAAATAAATAAATACTAAATAAATTCTTTTTAGAGAGCTTAGATGGCTCACTGATGCTCAGCCATAATGAATGTTGTTTTTGAAACACATCTGATCTATATGTACTTTGTTTTGTGTACATTGTATAGGGAATTATGCATATTTGGATTATGGGAATTTTACTAAATTAAATAACAGTCAAATACTGAGATACAACAAATTAAATAGCATCTGATATATATATATATTTTTAATTTAATAAATATAAAGGCCCGTTTTAAAGATCCTATTGTTATTTTTTTTTCATGTAAATCACAGGAACCCCAGAAATAATGATTGTATAAAACATAAGAGTTTAGAGAAAAAGCCATTGTACCACAGAGGTCTCTGCTAACTGACTGATCTTTCAGTCTAAAATTAAGAGACCATTTGAGCCACGTTCACCACAAACGTCCACAAGCGATTGTAACATCACAAAAAGAATGTGATAGAATAGTGACAATAAAGTACCAAAATGCTTGCCTTGACTGATGAGGAATGTGGGCTATGACTGATAAAGATCGTGGCAGCAAGTACTACCTCAAATCACACAGTCACGCTTAAATAGAACCATCATTTGTCTATATAAGGAGAAGATACTAAATGGAGTTCCAGTCAGAGGCCACAGTGTATGACATCATTTCCTGTAGAGTGACTGACAGGAAGAAGCTGCTCAGTACAGCCTGAGAACTGCTGTGGTGAACATCAGCGGAGAAACATTGAACTTCTTCATTGACACAATTGGACAATTGAAATAAAATATAACTACATTAACCATATTTTATAATGTGTTAGAATGAAATATTAGAAATATTAATTTGGATGAATAAAAGACATTTTATCTAGACAAGAAATAGGTTTTTCAAAATTCATGTACAGTGCATATTTACCTAATCCACCTGTTATGTGTGTGTGAGAGTATATATATATATACACACACACACACAGACACACAATATGTACAAGTTATAAATAAGAACATAAGAGTGTTTGTTTGCACCTCTGTGCACACCTTTGCAAGCATGATTTGCACACATCACAGTTTTATCATTTTCCAACCACAGGACTGACCCACTGACATGTTTTCACACCTTTCTCTGAATCAAAACCACACACGCAGCATTCTCTAACTAAAACATTACTTGCCTCCATTATAGGAGTCAAAAATAACCTTTCCATGTGTACGTTATTGTCACAAGTTATTCCTTAGTTTTAAGTCTAGCAGAAACAGCAAAAACAGCAAAATCATTGCAATGATTCACAACAGTACTGTGTGAAACTGAAAGTGTTCTTTTACTCATGGTCTTATATACTGTAATAATTAGTATAAACCAATACTGCAACAATACTTATCAGACTCAACTTTTATACCTTTAGAGCCCACTTTACACCTTAGAACTGGGGCCAGGCCTGCTGATGTACTTGAGAACATGTGTGGCTCTTATACTGTCTGCAACCATCCCTCAGATACACACAATGGACCTGGCCAAGTCATAGACTGACAAAAGGTTATTTAATTTAGAGATATGATTAACATTTGCAAAGTGTTACATTATTCAAAGATTTAGAAATGTATAAACCTGATTCCAAAAAAGTTGGTACACTGTACAAATTGTGAACAAAAACAGAATGCAATGATGTGGAAGTTTCAAATTTCAATATTTTATTCAGAATACAACATAGATGACATATCAAATGTTTAAACTGAGAAAATATAGCATTTTAAGGGAAAAATAAGTTGATTTTTAAATTTCATGTCATCAACACATCTCAAAAAAAAAGTTGGGACAAGGCCATGTTTACCACTGTGTGGCATCCCCTCTTCTCTTTATAACTGTCTGCAAACGTCTGGGGACTGAGGAGACAAGGTGCTCAAGTTTAGGAATAGGAATGTTGTCCCATTCTTGTCTAATACAGGCTTCTAGTTGCTCAACTGTCTTAGGACTTCTTTGTTGCATCTTCCTCTTTATGATGCACCAAATGTTTTCTATGGGTGAAAGATCTGGACTGCAGGCTGACCATTTCAGTACCCGGATCCTTCTTCTACGCAGCCATGATGTTGTAATTGATGCAGTATGTGGTCTGGCATTGTCATGTTGGAAAATGCAATGTCTTCCCTGAAAGAGACAACGTCTGTATTGGAGCATATGTTGTTCTAGAACTTGGATACCTTTCAGCATTGATGGTCCCTTTCCAGATGTGTAAGCTGCCCATGCCACACGTACTCATGCAACCCCATACCATCAAAGATGCAGGCTTCTGAACTGAGCGCTGATAATAACTTTGTTTGTCCTTGTCCTCTTTAGTCCGGATGACATGGCGTCCCAGTTTTCCAAAAAGAACTTCAAATTTTGATTCGTCTGACAACAGAACAATTTTCCACTTTGCCACAATACATTTTTAAATGAGCCTTGGCCCAGAGAAAATGCCTGCGCTTCTGGATCATGTTTAGATATGGCTTCTTTTTGAACCTATAGAGTTTTAGCCGGCAACGGCGAATGGCATGGTGGATTGTGTTCACCGACAATGTTTTCTGGAAGCCCAGAATTCCTGAGCCCATGTTATGATTTCCATTACAGTAGCATTCCTGTATGTGATGCAGTGCCGTCTAAGGGCCCGAAGATCACGGGCATCCAGTATGGTTTTCCGGCCTTGACCCTTACGCACAGAGATTGTTCCAGATTCTCTCAATCTTTGGATGATATTATGCACTGTTAATGATGATAACTTCAAACTCTTTGCAATTTTTCTTGGAGAAACTCCTTTCTGATATTGCTCCACTATTTTTCGCCGCAGCATTGGGGGGAATTGGTGATCCTCTGCCCATCTTGACTTCTGAGAGACACTGCCACTCTGAGAGGCTCTTTTTATACCCAATCACGTTGCCAACTGACCTAATAAGTTGCAAATTGGTCCTCCAGCTGTTCCTTATGTACATTTAATTTTTCCGGCCTCTTATTGCTACCTGTCCCAACTTTTTTGGAATGTGTAGCTCTCATGAAATCCAAAATGAGCCAATATTTGGCATGACATTTCAAAATTTCTCACTTTCAACATTTGATATGTTATCTATATTCTATTGTGAATAAAATATAAGTTTATGAGATTTGTAAATTATTCCATTCCCTCTTTACTCACAATTTGTATAGTGTCCCAACTTTTTTGGAATCGGGTTTGTATTTTAAGGATATTGTAGATTGCCCTGTTATACAAATTTAGCAAAAAATGGCAGTGAGCATTGAGCTTTTCCATTTGCAATAACACGCATTTGACCAGCAGATGTCTTCAGTGTGCATGATTCTAATCAGTGTGCAAAGTAAACTATTTTGAATGATTTTGAATAAAGAAGCTTTATTTTTCCCTTAGCAGTGGGCATATAAAATAATATTGCAAATTAAAGTAATCAGTTATTGGAATCAATAATAAGCTTGAGGCTATACCAGCATGCTGAGCAACTCATGAAAAATGAGAGAGAGAGAGAGAGGGGGGGGGGGGGGGGTGTTGGAGATTGAGGTGTGAACAGGTGTCTGAGGGACCCCCCCCAAAGCACCTTTGTGACCAAAATGGTAAATACTATCTCCATATTTTTCTGGAATTAATCTATAAAGACCTGATGGTATTGATATAAACAAATTTTAAACAAATAAATACATCAGGACTAATTTGCATGAAAATCAGAACATTAAAATGTATATAAGATCATATAATATTTATCAATAATTAATAAAAAAAAAGAGCCATGCTGAATGAAGGAGAAATATTGTACATCATTTTACGTAGTTATGCTTATTTTATGAAAAATTAAATTCCTGGGTGACAAAGCAAAAATATTTATGAATATTAAAAAAAGAAGTGATATTTGTGATAAATTTCCTCTAGTGAAAAATAAATATACTTTATGTATTTGCATGTTAAGTATACTACACATACATTTTCATATTTATGTACTTAATAAAATGTCCTGCAATTGTATTTTTTGTATACTAAACTGGTATATTTAAAGTCTAAATTGGAACAACTAATTTTGTACTTAATGCACTTTAATTGTGCAGAAGTAGTGCTGAAGTGTGATTAAAGATATACTTAGTATATTTTATTGTGCTAAAGTGGAACTATTGCAAGTATACTTTAGGTAGATTTTAAATATTTTTATTTAAAGTCCAATATTATTCAAAGATCATACAATCCTCATTAAAAGTAACATTAAAACACATTTTAAACGTAATATTATGAAAAGTGCATTGTGCACAAGTAGTATGCCAAGTAAAGTTTAATTATAATTTTAATAAGTCTCGAGTTAATAGATTTGAACTGTACTTAGTATGAAATAAATGTATTTTAAATATATTACTTTTTTATTATGGTCTGTCTGTGCATCCTAATTATATTAATGAACAAGTGTTGGTTCTATTAAGATATTAATGTTTTAGTTTTTGCCTTGACAGACAGACAGACAGATTTTCTCGCACAGAGAGAGGGATTTCTTTCTCTCGTGTATGGTGGAGTCACGGATTTTGTTGTCTGTTCGAATATCTGGGGAATGGACGTCTGTAGGATTTTCTCCCCTCTCTCTTTTTTCATTCATTTGTTTTTATTAATTGCTGTTTGGCTTTACACTGTGTTTGATCCCAAATTTAATATTTCTGGATAGGTTGTAGGTGTTAAATTAGCATCTTGCTGTTAATTTTAAGTAACAGGATTCCCTATAGGCTTTACATGAGTCAGTTCACACTGTGACAGGCCACACACTTCTACTAATCAGCTGATATGCCCATTTTGAGATTTTTGTCCAGTCAGAAGTGGTTTTACTTTACTGGCACTCCTGCACAGTTATTTGTAGTGTGTTCTAAGATACTGTTGTGTTGGATAATAAAGTAAAATAGTCTCTCTGCATTGAAGCCATAAACTTTTGTTTCAAATCCTTGAATCTTCCCTCAAAGGCCAGGTCAGCTTTAAGGAAGGCAGTGTGCGTCCAACAGTCTATTGTTGATACGTTCTTTTGGGATGTTACTGAATAATTCTAAGAGTATTTAATACAAAAATTGCATAATGCAAAATTAAACCATACAAAACTGAAATTATGCTATAATAAGTCATATTTGAACACACTAAATGTATCTAATTGGAAGCTGACATTATTATTACAGACCATAGTGGTCTCACATTTATGTTCTGTTTTGGTTTATATTTCCCTGCATATGACCTAGTTTTCCTGTGTTCCCTGATTAGTTCATTAGTTTCCACCTGTGTTGATTAATCATCTCATTAGTTCCCTTTGTCTGGTTCATGCTTATAAGCCCTCAGTTCTCCCTTAGTCTTTGTCTGTTCTCCGTCATGTTTAGTTGTGTTATCACTGTCTCCTGGTTCTTGCGGTTATTAAAGTATTTTGTGTTTGAATCGCACTCTTGATTCTCCAGTCCCATTCCTGGTACACATCGTATGCTGACAACTGGTTTGTAAAGATACTCTAAGAAAATTGTTCTGCCCCTTTTTTAAAACAACCAGACAAACTTCAAAGTGGGAGTGTTTGATCTTTGAACACTGCCGTGTATAAAAGAGGAAGCAGCCTAAAATAAGACATACTACCAAATTGACATACTGTATTCATCATAACCAGGGCTCTTCTTTTAAATACATATTTTAATTTTGTTTCATGATACCAATCTGAGATTAATACATATACTGTATTAATATGTATACTGGATCTGTTTTACTTCTGTGAACCTCAACCGTTATTAGAGGACTGCAATATCGAATTAACATCTTTCTATTAAGTTTGTAAGTAATCCCTTAAAACATTTTTACCAAATTAATGATAGCAAAACTATGTAGGTTATACCTGTATTTTTTATTCTTCCTGTGTTGTTTTAATTTAGTAACAAAATTGAGTTTTTTTTTTTAATCTTAGATTTGGATGTTAACAGGGTCAGTATGTTTAAATTGTTAGTAATCTAAAAGTAATTCATTTTGTCCATTTAAACAATTTTGGGGTTCTGACTTATTTATTCATGTGTTTATTTCTCTTTTACATTAAGTACAGGTGCTACAAAATGAAGTTCAGAGTTTTGTCTACCTTTTTTCTCCTTACATTTGCAAGTATGTTTAAAATTGTGTTTTAACTGAGCATTTTATTTCATATTTCTGTTTGTTACCATATTGCTTTTTTTGGTTTCAGAGGGAACATGGGAATATGATCATTTTATTCACCAGGATTCTTTGCTATTTGCTGAACTTGGAAGCAGTGTGATTATACCCTGCTCTCACTCAGACGACTATATAAATACTGTTTTATGGTATAAGCATTCTGTTGGAAAGAAACCACTTCTCATAGCGCATTCAGAACATGGCTCTGGAAGCATTACATATCAAAATGGCTTTAACAATACAAATCGATACTTTATCAGATCTGAACCTGACTCTTTTAATTTGACCATCATACACTTGGAAGAATATGATTTTGTGACCTACTATTGTGCTGTGAGTTTCTTGAACATGATTACATTTGGAGAAGGGACAATTCTTCTACATAAAGGTGAGTTTATGACAATATCTGAGCTTCACCCACAATCTGACTGCACATGCGTGTCGTTTTAATGTATTTACAGGATGTTAAATTTCTTTCAGAGAGTGATGGAATGAGAAGGACCACGGTTCTCCAGCAGCCTGTATCTGACAGACTTAATTCAGGAGATTCAGTGACTCTGCAGTGTTCGGTCATCAGTCAGATCTGTGCAGGAGAATACAGAGTCTACTGGTTCAGACATTCATCAGGACATTCTGATCCAGGAATCATTTACACTCATGATAACAGAAGTGATCAGTGCATGGAGAGATCAGAGAGCAGCTCTTCTACCCAGAGCTGTGTCTACAGTCTCTCTCAGACTGAACTCACACCATCTGATGCTGGCATTTATTACTGTGCCGTTGCCACATGTGGGAAGATACACTTGGGAAATGGAACTAAGTTGATTATTGAAGGTATTATTTGATAATTTGCTAAAAATTATTTTTTAGTACCGCAATGTATTTGGTCATAAGTTGAATGTTATGTATTTTATGTATTTATTGTAGCACATGAAACCTCACATCTATGTGTCTATTTCAGATTTAGTCATCTGGAATTCAATTACTTTAGTCCTGGCAACACTGAACATCATGACCATGATTGTGATTATAACTCTGCTGATAGTGATTCATAAGATCCACATCAGAGGTATGCTTGTGCTTCTTAGTCTGGACTGTATATCAACTTCTTTTTAGCTTCATCTTTCCACAGAGCCACATACTTCATAATTTTATTCATACATTTTGATTTGTTTTTATTAAGATGCCTTGAATCAACCCAGAAATCAATGGAAGCAGGTAATTACTTTTTCTTTTCTAATTTAAATAATCAGAATGTGATTAAAATGCAAATATGATAAAACTGCCTCTACTGTACACAAGGTTAGATTTAAATGTTTAACTATGCTATACAAAATTACTTCAACTTCCAAGCAGTATTAAAGTACCAAAGTAAAAAATGGCTTTAAGCTAGGATTGCATTAAGATATCAAATTCAGTAACTAAATATTTTTTTTTCTCTCTAGAATTAATATTGCTTGAAGTGACTGAATTAATTTTTGACTTGTACAGCAGATTTGTAGCATAATACAAAATGATGATTTTATTTCCAATTTTTGTATTTTCCCTGGGCAGATCATGGATATTGATACCTTACACCAAGAGGATACACGAGTCATTTATACCCAGCGCATCATGCGCTAATTGATAGTAATGACAGCTTTAACATCTCTGCAGGACAACTGCCCTCCAGGAAGAGGATTGGACACCCATATACAAAAGTGAAAAAAGTGACAACATTTCAAAGTGTTTTAAAAACAAACCGAAGAGCAGCCGTTTCAGCCCATGCTTTCTTCAGTGCTCATGAGGCAAAAAAGCAAAACGACAAAATGTCTCCACAAAGATTCAAAATCATTGTCCTTGTGGGGACATTTTTTGGTCCCCATGAGGAAAACAACTTATAAAACCTTTTTTAAGCTTAAAATACAGAACGTTTTGTGTAAGGGGATAGAAAGTTTGTACAGTATAAAAACAATTACATCTATGGAATATCCCCATAAGACATGGATACCCAGTGTGTGTGTTTGATTTTGTTGCATAAGATTGAGGTGTTACAATGAGACTCTGAGTGCTTACATTTTAGTTTTTTTTAGTTTTTTTTTTTTTACCACAAATTATCTATAAAATAAGCATTATCCAATTCAGTCATTTCAAATAGATTTTTGTAATTCTCATAGCATTAACTAAAGCTGTTTTAGCTAGACATACACTTTTATGTCAAAGAGAAGAATTACTTCTCTCATCTCTTCCACCAGGTTCAGGTTGATTCTATATCAATGGTCTGTTCTATTAATTCATTGTTTCGCTGTTTGAATATCATTTTATGTCTTTTTGTGACTGTGTACAGTCATCTCATTATCTCAGCTGAAGAGTAGATTATAATAAAGATTTAAGAACCACACTTATGTTGGTGGGGTGTTTTTTTCTAAATGTCTTTCTGAAGATTTGAATAAGGTGTGATTCTTGGGTCATAAAATAGGATTCTAAATTCTGTTAAAATTTAGTGGTTTATTTTCTGGGGCCCATTCTTCGTACGTCGCTAACTCAGTTAGCTGGATTTGATTGTTGACGATTCGTCCTGATCTTGGATTATTTGGTTCTTCCGAGCTCATCCTGGACTTGCTGTCATAGCAACAGGTCCGTAAGCTTAAACCTGTTTGGGAGCAGGTTTATTTCATGTAAACAGGATTAGATTGCATCTTTTTAAGTGGAGTTGATATTTAAAATCTATTTCAGCCACTGCTACTCTATTAATAGAGTACCCTACTAATCCGTGGACAATCATTTAAAATTATAATCATTTAGAATTTAATTTGAAAATAATATTATAATGTTGTGTAATCTATAATACTATAGACACAGCCAGTTTTACTCCCTGAAAGATTTATTTGTGATAAAATAATAACTTTATAATTGTATTAGAGTCTTACACACATACAGTTAGTCTGAGTCGTACATTAATTTGAGTGGCTACAGTTATTATGGGAGTGGTTTGATGGAGCGAAGGAGATGCAGATACTAAAGAAACTTTAATACTGTCACATAAAAAATCTGCTTCAAAGATAAAATTACATGAATTGCTAATTACAACATTGGATTAAAAATTTAAAGCCTGTATAAATAATAGAAATCGTGAATATAAAAAATTGGGAATCATGTAAAAAATAAAATAAAATAAAAACAGTGCACATTACATCTATCTATTATATAAAAAAAGTAGTTTTTTAATTATATGATGTCATTACGTTGCTGTCTTGCCGCCAGCCAATCGCTGCATTGCTGTCCGTGGTTTCGAGTATCGATACATAACCCCTTTTAAACCAACCCATGAACGCGCAGTTATCTCAGATAACTCAATCCAGCAACCATACTAATCATCAACAACAGGTGCGTTCGAAGAACCGAATTAGCCAGATCCTGATTAGCACGATGATATCATCTTGGATGTGACATCTTAAAGGTTTAGATCAGTGTTTCCCAACTGCGTTCCTGGAGGCCCCCCAACACTGCATGTTTTCTGTCACCTTAATCAAACACACCTGATTCAGATCATCAGCTCATTAGTAGAGACTCGAAGATCTGAATTGGGTGTCTCAGACAAAGGAGGGATACAAAATGTGCAGTGTTGGGGGGCCTCCAGGAACGTGGTTGGGAACCACTGGTTTAGATTTTTTTTTGAGTATTTGATGCCATTTGTATTGATCATCTGTGAATTTATTTATCTCAAACTCATTCAAAAACTGGCACAATAGAGTCAACTTGACAAATCAATAAAATTAAAATAGCATTGGAGTCAAAACCTATTAAATAATTTAAAAGAGATTTTACAGAAGTACAAAAAAGAAAAAAAGAAACATAATCAGGAAACCATTTTAGGTGGTCCTTATACAATGCATTTTTATCTTCCTTACTTTCTCTTTACAGGCCCTACCTGACAACAATATGATGATAATATTTTTATCGTTATACTGCTACTTTAGCCCATTTATTGGAAAGTTTTTTAATCATTTTTGGTAATCGTTTTTTTTTTTTTTTTTTTGACAGGCATACACTGTAAAAAAAAAAAAAAAAAATCTGTGACAATTACGGTAAAATACCGGCAGCTGTGTACGATATTGTAGCAACATTTTAGGCTTTACAGACTTAACTTAAATTCACAATAAAAAATTTAATTCATTAACTGATGTAATGTAAAAAAAACAGCATATTGAAGTACTAATATCTGTTTTGAACCATTGTAATACTGATAACCACCAAAAGCAGGTGGTGATGAGAAAGTCACATGATGAATCAAAGCTCATCACAAAAAGCTCTTCCACAGGCTGAGAAGGGATATACTAATATATATATATATATCTATATATATATATATATATATATATATAGAGAGAGAGAGAGAGAGAGAGAGAGAGAGAGAAGTGAGAGAGAGAGAGAGAGAGAGAGAGAGAGAGAGAGAGAGAGAGAGAGAGAGAGAGAGAGAGAGAGAGAGAGAGAGAGAGAAGGCACACAGTGTCATTCACACAAACACTAAAAACCGTCATGGTAACACACATGATACTGAAATAATGCAATAAACATTAATTTAACAACATTAGATGTAATATAAAACCCCAATGTACACAACTGATAAGAAAAAACTAAGAAGAAACAGTTATTTCAACGAAAAAAAAAAAACGAAGTGTCATGCAGGGAATTCTGGGAGTGTCAGTTTTTCACCGTAAATTGTACAATGACTTTTCTTTTTCACTTCCAAAAACCGTAATTTTAACAGTATTTTACTGTAAAATTACATTAAATGTAATTACAGTTATTCACCATATATAGTATGGAAACTTGCTGATAAGGTTTTTATTTTTTACAGTGCAATTAACAGGTTTTTACTGTAGCATTTTTACAGTCTTTTACTGTTAAAATCAAAATAATTTTTTACAGTGTAATGCAAAAATGCTAAAAAAAAAACAAACACTGAACATGCTAAATGCTGAAAAGTCTCGAGATACATGGAAGCTGACAGAGTGGGACATTATTTAAATATTTTATTTATTGTTTAATTGTTTAAGCTTTTGTCATGCCCAAGGACCGTTCTGTATATTTTGTTTTGTTTCCCTCATGTCCCATGTACCTTTTGGTCTAGTTTTCCCTGCGTGTTCCTATGGCCATATTTGGTCTTCCTGTTCCTGTTCCCTGATTGTGTTCTATTTGATTCCAGGTGTGTCTCGTTTTTCCCTGATTGAGCTGTGTATTTAAGGATTGTTCTGTATACTGTTTTGTTATTTGCTGTTATATGTCGTTCCTTGTTTAACCTTCTGTGCGCTCTTAGTCATGGTTCTCGAGGGCTATTATTAAAGACTGTTTTGTTAAGTTTATTCTACGTCTCCTTGTTCCTTTGCTCCAGTGAAGTGTGACAGCTTCTTTCATTTACTTTTTATTTTTTTATTTTATTTAATTTTTATTTGTATCATATGTTACTGTAATGTCATCTCCATACTGGTCTAAGTGTATATAAAGAGGGACACATGAAAATGGCAGTAAAATATAAAATCAACTTAAATATGTTCATTTATTATAGCAACTCTATGTAGTTTTGTGTATGTTTGTGACTTTGGAGCCCCCTACATTTAAGTGAGTGGAATTCATTGCCATAAATAAATCACTGTCATAATTACAGTGGATAACTGAATGCTTGCATTTGTTGCTGCCGTAAAGCATTCAGCTTTTTTTGCAGGATTTTGTACTTGTCAGTGTATCATCATCAGTGTAACATTAGAATGATTTTGAAACTGATATTTCATGTTAAAACACTTCCATACAGTTAGTTGTTAAGTTGGACCCCCCCCCCCCCAGATATTCTTTAAATATACACATGTATTCAATGTCTATGTGCTTCAGAAGTATTATATTGTAAAGGAATTATTTTTGTTGTTGATAATAGATTGTGTTTGGTCACCAGCTCTGCTAGTGAATATCCACATCTGTAAAGCAAATTTCGTTCTGCCCCTTTTTTAAAACGACCAGTCAAACATCAACATGTCAGTGTTTGATCTTTGAACATTGCCCTATATAAAAGAGGAAGCAGCCTAAGATAAATTGACACTTTCATCCACATAACCAGGGCCCTTTAGTTCTCTTATATATTTGAATTGTATTTTATGACAGTCATCTGAGCTGAATATACTGGATCTATTTTACTTCTGTGAGCATCAATCGTTATTACAGGACTAATATCAAATTAGCACCTTTATCATATTGTAAGTAATCTCTTTAAACATTCAAGGACTTTACCAAATTAATAATAGCAGAATATTTTTTATATTCATAGGCTATATTGTGTTCTTTTATTAACAAAATTAGGTTAATGAGGGCTTTTTTCAATCTTAGTAAAGTACTTGTGTTTGGATGTTAACAGTGTCAGTATGTTTTCATTTTTAGTGATTTAAAAATTTTCATTTTATACATTTAAATACATTTGCATGTTCCAGACTTCTCTATACTTTTGTGTTTATTTCTCTTTTAGATTAAGTACAGGTGCTACAAAATGAAGTTCAGAGTTTTGTCTGCCTTTTTTCTCCTCACATTTGCAAGTATGTTTAAAATTGTGTTTTAATTGAGCATTTTATTTCATATTTCTGTTTGTTACCATATTGTTTTTTTGTTTGGTTTCAGATGGAACATGGGAATATGATCATTTTATTCACCAGGATTCTTTGCTATTTGCTGAACTTGGAAGCAGTGTAATTATACCCTGCTCTCACTCAGACGACTATATAAATAGTGTTTTATGGTATAAGCATTCTATTGGAAAGAAACCACTTCTTATAGCGCATTCAGAACATGGCTCTGGAAGCGTTACATATCAAAATGGCTTTAACATTACAAATCGATACTTTATCAGATCTGAACCTGACTCTTTTAATTTGACCATCATACACTTGGAAGAATATGATTTTGCAACCTACTATT
Organism: Cyprinus carpio; assembly: GCF_018340385.1. Lineage (NCBI taxonomy): Eukaryota > Metazoa > Chordata > Actinopteri > Cypriniformes > Cyprinidae > Cyprinus > Cyprinus carpio. The sequence goes on from NC_056603.1 coordinate 9,839,450, forward strand.
GTGCTGTGAGTTTCTTGAACATGATTACATTTGGAGAAGGGACAATTCTTCTACATAAAGGTGAGTTTATGACAATATCTGAGCTTCACCCACATTCTGACTGCACATATGCGTGCGTCATTTTAATGTATTTACAGAATGTTACATTTCTTTCAGAGAGTGATGGAATGAGAAGGACCACGGTTCTCCAGCAGCCTGTATCTGACAGACTTAATTCAGGAGATTCAGTGACTCTGCAGTGTTCGGTCATCAGTCAGATCTGTGCAGGAGAATACAGAGTCTACTGGTTCAGACATTCATCAGGACATTCTGATCCAGGAATCATTTACACTCATGATAACAGAAGTGATCAGTGCATGGAGAAATCAGAGAGCAGCTCTTCTATCCAGAGCTGTGTCTACAGTCTCTCTCAGACTGAACTCACACCATCTGATGCTGGCATTTATTACTGTGCCGTTGCCACATGTGGGAAGATACACTTGGGAAATGGAACTAAAGATATATTTGGTTTGGATGAAAAACATATAGTACTACACTATCTTCAGTCGACAAATTGATCAAATTTTTCTTTATAGTGATGTTTGAACTCCTAAATCTATGTAACCATTTAACCTTCTTCAGCTTTGACTTTCTGGAATCCAGTTGTTTTAACCCTGTTCACAATCAGTATAATAGCCATTATTTTGAACATATTTCTGGTGAGACTGATTCACAAGATGCACACAAAAGGTAAATATATTAAAATAAGTTTATAACAAAATTAAGTAAGGTTCTAATATTATTATTATTTTTATCATTTTTATGATTATAATTAATTTCATATTAGTTTTTTTAATGTTTTATTATTTTTTATTATTATCCAAAGAAACTTCAAAACAACCCAGAAATCAAAGGAATCAGGTAATCCTTTTATATTGTATTTGCCCTGTAAATTATAGAGAATGAAAATGAGTTCAAATGTTGTTTTCACAAAGCGTTTTAATAAAACTATTTAATTCACATTTTTTTATACTTCATATTAATCAACAAATAAACTATTCTTTCATACATGACAGTTCAAAGATTTAAGGTCAGTAAGCTTTGTAATGTTTTTGAATGAAGTCTCTTATGTTCACCAAGGCTGCAGTTATTTGATCAAAAATACAGTAAAAACTGAAATATAGTAAAATATTATTAAAATTTAAAATGATTTAATTTAATTAATTTAAAATAATGGTTTTCTATGTTTTAAAATTTAATTTATTCCCGTTATGGCAAAAACAAATTTTCAGCATCCAGTCTTCTGTTACATAATCCTTCAGAAATCATTTAAGTTCAAAAGAGACACATTTATTTTAAACTGTTTTTTTTTTCTTTTTTTTCTTTTCTTTTCTTTTTTTTTTTTTTTTTTTTTTTTTTTTTTTTTTTTTGCAAGATTGTACATTTCTTTACTGTCCTGACGTCCTTGATGTTTTCTTGCTGTTTATGGTTAATATTTTTAAATTAAAAAGATATTATTTTGCTGAGACTTTTGTTTTGTGTTGTGTTTTATATATTTAATGTACTGATAGATCAAAATGGTAACTTGTAGTGCAGGTATTTTTATTAAAAGCAGCATGCATTACACTACTGATGAAAAAACTGTTGTGGCTTTAATTTAATACTCAAGGTAAAAGTGTGGAAAGTAGTGTAAGAAAGTAGTGTAAGAAAATTAGATAATTCGATAATTGTTTGTAGGTATTTATTTATTTATTTTCTTGTTTTTGTTTGTTTGTTTGTTTGTGTGTGTGTGTGTTTATGTATGTGTATGTGTGTATGCTTTCTATATATGGAGTAATTCATAAAATGCATGTTTTTCCAATTATGTTGTTTGATCATTATTGTATTTTTCCTTCTGCAGACTGAGGAAACAGATGCCTTAAATTATGTAGCCTTGAGTTTTTCCAAAAAGCCTACCACCTCAAAAAGATCTTCAGGGAAAACCAGCCAAGAAGAAACTGTTTATTCACCGATAACAACGCAATAGTTTAGATAATTATACTAATGCTAAGAAACTGATTGAATTATTTCTCCACTGAACTGGGTGTTATCTGTATACTGTTAAGGGGGTCATATAGGCACCTTTTTGGTTAAAATGAACTATATCGAGTTTCCATTCATTTTAACCAATAAGAAATGGATTGCAGCTTTTACGATTTTGCATTATGCAAAGTTACACAGCTAAGCTTAAAGTCTCCCACAAAAGGATTGTTTTTTTTTTGTTTGTTTGTTTTTTAAATGTAAAAGAGAAGGCTGATCGAGGTTTATCGCAAAAAAATCACTTTATTTGGCCTTCTGAAAGTGGATACAAATAGGAATCAGTAATTAAGATTTATTTACTTCACTCTTCCATGTGCTGTGTTCCATGTCATGTGCAGCTGAACTGCAGCTTATCTACTTGTTTACATACCAGTATCATCCACTTTCCACTTTTTTGAACATTAAAGAGTTAGTTCACCCTAAAACTGCTAAGAGTTCAAAAACATGCACTCTATTTTTGCTTGGGACACTGTGTTAAATTTAGTATCGCTCGCAGATGATCACTTTCCATATTTGGACAAGAGCTATTACATACTTCATCATCTCTGCTCTAAACATGAGCTAGGCAAACAGAGTTTAGCCGAACATAACCCATCCCATTTCCCTCAATTTACATATATTTATGCAAATAACACTGATACAGCAGAATGAACTATGATGAACACAATGACACATTGGATTATACTGATAAACAGAGGACAATGATAAAAACTGAGAATGGACAGAATGGTAATGCTTCACGCTTAACTATGTTAAACCGAAGTGTCATTTGAGTCTGGTCAGTTTTTGTTAAAATAAAGATAAAATTAATCATATGGACTTAGTTAGTAGGCCTACATGTTGGATCATTTCTGAAATATCTAAATAATTATTTGTGTGTATATTTTAATGTAAATAGACTAAATGGGACTTGTCACTGCACATACAGTAAATTGTTGATCTTTTGTTGGTTTGATCACTTCTGTTGTTCTCATTTGTAAGTCGTTTTTGATAAACACGTCTGCAAAATGAATGTAATAAACACTTATTTTATTTGTCTTCCTTTCTAGCTTTTATTATATATATATATATATATATATATATATATATATATATATATATATATATATATATATATATATACTCACCTAAAGGATTATTAGGAACACCATACTAATACTGTGTTTGACCCCCTTTCGCCTTCAGAACTGCCTTAATTCTACGTGGCATTGATTTAACAAGGTGCTGAAAGCATTCTTTCGAAATGTTGGCGCATATTGATAGGATAGCATCTTGCAGTTGATGGAGATTTGTGGGATGCACATCCAGGGCACGAAGCTCCCGTTCCACCACATCCCAGATCAAGATGCTCTATTGGGTTGAGATCTGGTGACTGTGGGGGCCATTTTAGTACAGTGAACTCATTGTCATGTTCAAGAAACCAATTTGAAATGATTCGAGCTTTGTGACATGGTGCTTTATCCTGCTGGAAGTAGCCATCAGAGGATAAAGTACATGGTGGTCATAAAGGGATGGACATGGTCAGAAACAATGCTCAGGTAGGCCGTGGCATTTAAACAATGACCAATTGGCACTAAGGGGCCTTAAGTGTGCCAAGAAAACATCCCCCACACCATTACACCACCACCAGCAACCTGCACAGTGGTAACAAGGCATGATGGATCCATGTTCTCATTCTGTTTACGCCAAACTCTGACTCTACCATCTGAATGTCTCAACAGAAATCGAGACTCATCAGACCAAGCAACATTTTTCCAGTCTTCAACTGTCCAATTTTGGTGAGCTTGTGCAAATTGTAGCCTCTTTTTCCTATTTGTAGTGGAGATGAGTGGTACCCGGTGGGGGTCTTCTGCTGTTGTAGCCCATCCGCCTCAAGGTTGTGCGTGTTGTGGCTTCACAAATGCTTTTGCTGCATACCTCGGTTGTAACAAGTGGTTATTTCAGTCAAAGTTGCTCTTCTATCAGCTTGAATCAGTCGGCCCATTCTCCTCTGACCTCTAGCATCAAAAAGGCATTTTCGCCCACAGGACTGCCGCATACTGGATGTTTTTCCCTTTTCACACCATTCTTTGTAAACCCTAGAAATGGTTGTGCATGAAAATCCCAGTAACTGAGCAGATTGTGAAATATTTAGACTGGCCCGTCTGGCTCCAACAACCATGCCACGCTCAAAATTGCTTAAATCACCTTTCTTTCCCATTCTGACATTCAGTTTGGAGTTCAGGAGATTGTCTTGACCAGGACCACACCCCTAAATGCATTGAAGCAACTGCCATGTGATTGTTTAATTAGATAATTAGGAAAACAGGTGTTCCTAATAATCCTTTAGGTGAGTGTATATATATATATATATATATATATATATATATATATATATATATATATATATATATATATATATATATATATATATCCTTATATTTCCTTATATTTCCTTATATTAATGTTTTCCTCCATAAATAAAAATAGCATGATGATAAAGAAGTTGATTTTTATTTCCTAACTTTAGTGACATTAGACAAATCTGAACTAATCTTTTTAGTGAAAGGATGCAAAAGAATCGCTGTCTGACTGGAAGATTTCCATTACACTGCATTGCCAAATTTCTCTAAGAATATGCTTGAATTGTTATAATTATGTTGAAATGTATAATGAAAATGAAAATCTTTTGAAAATTAAATGTGATATGAAAGACCCTGGGTCATTTATTGATTTAAACAGTATAGAGAAATACTAATAATAAGATAAATGAATGAAAGCATTAAGATATCTCCAGTAATATATTCAAAATATATTAATATATTATATATTAATATATTAAATCAGAAGATGACATAATAAGTATATCCCCTCCCCCCTTTTTTTCAAACTAAAGTGGACCTACTATTCAATTCCCATTCAGTCGGTTCACTCAGTACAACACATGACTATGGGATATCTTGTTTGCACCATCTGCTGAAGACACCTATATCCACGCCTGAAAGGCCAATGACGCATGACGACGTGGATGGGGCTACCTGCCCATAGCATATAACACAGCATCATTCCCTTTGTTCTTCAGCTCTTCACCGTGCTGTTAGAACACCGTCACTTCACATTCACAAGAAAACCCACGGTGGTGACTATTGTTGAAGAAGAAAAGGCATAAAAGTGAAGTTTTTAGCTCAAGTTTAGCACAGCTAACAAATGGCTAGTAAACTTTCTCATGAGAAATGTCTGAGCATAAGGAGAGCATTACTCACCCTTGTCCTATGGCATGTGGGTGTTTATGGTCACAAGCACTGTCTGGAGTGTTGGGGAGTTATCCACGTTAGGTTGGCCCTCTCCAACCCCAGTGTGTGTGTGCTGCCAGCAGTTCTATCGTTCTGCACTTACGCGGTGTGTAGCATATGCTTGGTGGCTCAGTGACTGGCTTACATCAGTAGGTTTGCCTGATTTTCTGTAAGGTGCTGTAAGGTGCTGCTTTGCAGTGATTTTCAATGTGAAAGGCTCTATACCCATAAAGCGGAATTAAACTGATTATGGCCACCTGGGGCACAGAAATTCAGGTCTCTGTCGAGGGTGCCTACAATTTTCTTTTTGGGTCCCTAGCACCACGCATATCTGCAAGATGTGCAGAAGCGGTGTGGCTCTGCATTGCCATCTGAGCATTTTGTTCGCCAATTTGGGCAACCTACTCCTGGCTGCAGACAGCGGAAAACAAGCAGTGTTTCAAACATGTACACTTGTTTTCCATTTTACGAGCTCTGTGATTCCTGATGAATCTCAAAAGGAGCTCGCTGGCCCAGAGTCAGTGAATGTTATATCTGAGTTGGCAGGCAGACTCAAAGAACAACAGGGGCAGAGGATTATCACAGTTGTCTCAGTTTTGGCTGAGGAGGCGAGTACATTTTTCTTCGAGAATTGAGACTGCTGGGGCTCATGGCTTCGATAGCAGTAACACGGCTTGGTGTTCTCTGTATGCATAGGTTCCGGTGCTGGGCGCTGCATACTGGGAGACATTTAAAACAGATGTGTCGATAGCGCCGATGTGTGCTCAGGCACTGATCCCCTGTGGGAAACCCCAATCTGTTGACAGAGGAAATCCCCAGGGTAGGGTTATGCCATGTGTAGTAGTGACAACAAATGCATCACTCACAATATGGATGAGGAACTCTATAAGAGGAGAGTGGTCAACAGCGTTGTAAGAGCATCATATAAATATTTTAGAGTAGTTCTCCTGGTGCTAAGACACTTGGCCCAGTAGAATGAGAAATATGATGTGGTGTTGTACACAACTGGCAAGGGAGTGTTTGTTCTCTTCCCCTGCTACAATTGGCATGGATGCTCTGTATTTGGGGCAGACCTGTGGTCCCCCATGGAGTGATATTTGCACTAATGGCGCAGATCTGGGATCAGGTTCCGCAGAATCGGTGTTGATCTTTTTGCGTCTGCAGAAAGCACACACTGCCCGCTGTTTTCTTGATTATGGACAGGAAAGCCTCGCTTGGGGTGGATGCCTTGTCGCTTGCATAGTCCGGTGGCCTGCTGTATGCATTCCTGCTGAGGGAATTGATACAACCCACCCTGGACAGGGTGGGGGGCCTGTCACTGATTTTGGTGGCTCCTCGCTGGCCAGTGAATACATGGCATGCAAGCATTATGACATTGCTTTTTAAGGACACCGTGGTGTCTTTTTCCCTATGCAATGACCTGCTGTCCCAGGCAGGAGGCAGACTCTGCACCCTCAGCTGGAACTGTGGTTTCTATGGCCTGCTCGTTAAAAGGAAAATCTGATAGATCTGTTGGATCTGACAAGAATGCCTGCAATGGGAAGATTGTTGCGTTGAAGTAGCGCATATTTAAAGCTTGGTGTAGGCAAGGCTCATTATTGCCGTGTCAGTGCCTGATTGAGGGAATACTGATTTTCTGAAGGAAGGTCATTCCCATTCCACAATAGAAGTTATTGAACAGCAGTTTGTCTTGTCGTGAGTGCATTGCATTGAGGCTGCTGCGCCATTTGAAGCATGCACCTACTTGTCTTGCAGTTCCTTAAATGACTGGGTATTCTTTATTTTTTAAAGCTTTATCCTACGCAAGGTCGTGAGCACAAGCTTTTCGAAGCATACTCCTTTGGTGGGGTGCATGGGAAGACGTGTTCGGCGCGTGTGTATTGTATAAGTGGTTTTAAGTGCTCAAGTCACCCGCACAAGTGCTGTTGTAAGCATGCTATAGTAAGCACGGACATCTCATGCACATTAGAACGTATGCATTTCAAGGTACTCCTTTGGCCATAAGTGCAGAAAGACGTGTTCAGCGCATGCACACTTTCTAGCTGACTTTGTTTCCAAGTGCTCAAGTATATCATCCTACATCATCTGCGGATGCCTCCTGTTGACAAGGTTTATGTCGCACGGAAGGTGCGTGGAACATGGGTGGCCAAAGTACTTAGGGTTTGGGTCTACAGACTGTGTGAACATTTGTTTGATCTTTTAGAATCCTTGAGTCTTGGATGCTGCCCGGTAGTTGTCACTGGCATCAGAGAAGTGCACTGGGAATCTTTATGCACTGTCGGTGCATGCCTTTTGCATCAAATTTTGAGTTGGGTGGTATTGCATCCGAACGCAGCGTACCCTGATGGTACGCATAGGCTACATCACTCCTCCCTCTCTCCTCTTCACCTGTAGCTGTGTGGTGAGCACACTGGCACCGTTGTACTGTGGATGCATTTGCATCATCCAAGTGGGCACTGCACACCGGTGGTTGAGGAGAAATCCCCTCATGTGACTGTAAAGCTCTGGGTATACAAGCAATCCACCATGGAAGCGTTGAATGCCTCATTCATCCATTCATAACGAAGGTGTCAGTTTGATGTCTGCCTGTACATCTACAAGATGTTTTTTTTTTTTTTATATATACAATATTTGCTCATCTGCAATATGCCTATAAGACATTTCTTATCAGATGTCGAGTGGACATTTTTTAGATGTCTTTAAGATGTTTATGATTAAGATCAGATCTTAAAGGTGTCTGTCAGATGTTTGTACATAGGAGATGCTTTCCAGATCAAGCAATCTTTAACAGACATCTTGACTTGCAGACATATGTGTGCTATCTGGGTATACACCGGACAGGAGTGCACTTCAGTTCAAGCTACCTGACCTGCATTGGATCATAGAAAGCTGTCTATAGCATATAAGACATGCCTGTTATGACTAATACATAAGATGTTTGTGCGACTGCCAGTTGGGCATCACTGCACTAGTCTGTTCGTTTGTTGACTAGACTTCACTGCGGCAACGGTTGCTATGTCTGTGCTTACCGCAGGATTTTTTAAACCCCAGCCCATCACTCCCTTGTAAAATAAAGGTGTTAGTCCCTTATGTTTAGTTTGGTGAATTTGGGGGCATGTATATATGCCCCATAGTCATGTGTTGTACAGAGTGAACCAGCTGAATGGGAACGTTGAGTTATGCATATAACTACTTTTCCCAGAAGGAGGGAAACAAGGTACAACACCTCCGGGCCCCGTGCAGTCTGAGGCTTGGTGAAGAGCTGGACTGAACAAGGGGAATGACGCATGCGACTGCATTTATGTGGTGTGGGCAGGTAGCCCCACCCACATCGTCATGCGTCATTGGCCTTTCAGGGGTGAATATAGGTGTCTTCAGCAGATGGTGAAAGAGTGCGATATCCAATAGTCATGTGTTGTATGCATAAATCAATGTTTTCTAGTAAGATCACACAATATTAACTATAGGTACAACTTTTTTTATTTTTTATTAACCTGTGTTCAGTTCAGTGGTGGTTTTTGGCACGGTCGAACTGGGCAGCCGCCCAGGGCGGCATTTTTTCATGATACATGGGGGGCGGCATGAGCAGTAAAAATAATAATAATAATAATAAAATAAACTAAAAAAAATTCCTCTGTGCCACCGCCGAGAAGCGGTTTTCTATTATCTATCATTTCACTGTGTGGGGAATTGGCAAATTGGTGCCCCTGCTTGCTGAGAAGGTGCCGTGCACAGAAGCTGTGTGAGAAGGGGAAAGGGGAGCGGGGCCAGTTTCACCATAATATTGTGCTTTGCAACAAAACTGTTGCAAGTTCAGTTATTATTTATTTCCATCAGTTGGGTTAATGTTAGGTCCTGTAATTAGCCAACAGAATTTTTAAATCCGTGTAATTATAATTTAAATCAGACTACTTTTCAAATTGTATTTCATAAATCATTATTACACATTTTTTTTTTTCATTAAATGTTGCTCCAAGAACACAATATGGAAATTAGATACAGTGTATAGATACATTGAATGGGAATATTAATTTATGGCCATTTTATCCACATATTGCATAAAGTAAAATGGTGGATTAATTCATTCCATTATATCTTTCATAACATAGTTGAGAATCATCTTTATACAAATTTTGGTTAAAAAATAAATAAATCCTGAAACCCAAAAAGTTAATGGTGATTGAAAAAAAATCCCATTGTTTTTGCCTATGCATATAATTTCATAATTTTATTTTTAAACAACTGAGTCCTAGTGTCCACTACAGAGGACATATCATAAAATCTGATTAATATATATATATATATATATATATATATATATATATATATATATATATATATATATATATATATATATATATTACCATTTGTTTATGCTCTAAACAATGTGATGACATGAAAAAAAAAACTAAATTCAAAAAACTCTCTGCTCTTTTTATTTTTTTATATATCTGATTATATACATTTTTGGCACATTTATGTATATAGTGTATATTTATTTAAGTTCTGATAGCTTATACTGTCATATTTTGTGCAGAACTGTGTTCATTGTCTTTTGGTAATGTTGGAGGTGGAGATTGTGCACCTTAAAAAGTGTGTTTCCTGTTGTAATTGCAGTAGTTAAATAACTGGATTCTCTTAAGTGTGTTTTTCAAATGTTCTAATGAAGGATTGGTGCAATTGAGAAATATAATTTTCTCTTTCACTTATGTTGTTATAATAAAATAAAAAGGTCAAAGGGTGTCTCGCCCAGGGTGTAATTCAATGTAGAACCGCCACTGGTTGATTGACTGTATAAAATAAACATAACTGACCTTGCCAGGTCTCACAACTTAAACAGCAGATCTGATCCTGCTGTTATAAACCACAAAACTTACTTGAATGCAGAATGCCTGTCAACCATGGTAACAGGACAGAGAGAAGTCCACAAGACTGGATCTAACACTAGCTAACTACTAGTAGTGCAAATAACAGTGCATTTAAACAAAACTAGACAGTCATCATTATTATTTGCTGGCCTAAATAATTAATTATCATCCATTGTCAGTGTGTTACAGATGTGACAGGATCGCAAAGTTTCTTCAGTCGCCCCTGTTAAAACCATTTAAATAATTAAGTAAAAAAGAAAAACACAAAAAGAACAGCATTATTACTGTTAAAAAAAAAATTTAGTCCCTCTATTAAAATGTGTGACACATACCACAATCTGTATTTGCTGTATCCCCTGTGGACTGATTAGTCTCTTTGAAGATAAAAAGGATGCAAATAGTAATTTGTAGTAAGTGAATAAAAAATACTGAATTTAAATAATATCATAATAAATAAATGTTACCAACAGTTCAAATGAAAACTTGATTATTACCGTTTACTACCACCAACTGTGTTTTGTTGTGAAACATACCTGGTTTGTCAAAAAACTTCCACAGTAAAAAATCCCAGAGTCAGAGATTTCCAGATTTAAAGTATTCAAGGAAGACAATGTTTTGTTCACTGACATCTCAACATGAGTCTTCTTAAAGCCATTAAAATATATGGAGTCTGCTGGTTTTTCACCCACATATTGAGTAGCAATGCAAAGTGGAAGAGAATCACTTGTTAGCTTGAACCAGGCTATATAAATGGGCCCTTTCAAAGAAGTTTGAACACACGATAGAGACAGTTTCATGAAAGTTAAAGATGCTTGTTTTACAAAGATGATGCCTGAAAATAATAAAAAATAATGTCATAAGAAAAAAGTGAAAGATATCGGTTCACAATATTCAGATTCAGATGTAAGCTGCATTTGCATTTACATTGCATCTAAACATTGTATTGCACCATGTATGAAATAACTACAAAGTAATTTCTATGATATATTTCAACACATCTTCTGTGAAACTCAAAATAACATATTATGAAGACTGTCCAAACAACACTGGAGGTCTTTGAAACATTTTACGAAAAAAAGAAAGAAAAAAAAAAACAATTCACAGAATCATAGAATTCATTTTTGCAATGAATTATCCTATTAAAACTGTGAAGGAACTAAATTAATGTAAATGTATAATCATAGGTTAAAATTAGATGACAAAGCAATGGCAAACTATATGATATAAACAGATTTTATAAAACATTTATTATATTATATTGTCCATAATATGTGGTACAGTAAAGTATATACATTGTTATATGTTACTGTATATTTATTCAATTTATGGCAAACGCTGTCATTCTGTAACTGGCCCAAATTCTATAGCAAACTTCATAAAGGTATATTTACCTATTAAAAAGAGCATCAGAGGATGTGTTGCAGACAAATTCATGTTTATGTTCCAGTTAAATCATCTCAACTGAGAAGAATCAAATTCAGCTTTATTTATTTAAAGGGGCGTGGCTTTTACACTGTATATGCGCCCATCTGTGTTAAAGCAGACTATAATGTGTAATGGATAGAACTAGAGGGTTGTCTAAAATTGATATTGCAATGTTATGAAATAATAATAACAAAAATGCTAATAAACTCACTTCTTATAAATCTTGAATTCTCTATTTGTCTTTTTTTTTGTCATAGATTCTCCAGATTTTTTGTTTTTTATTTTTTTGCAGAGAGAAAAAAAATACCATCAGAGCACTTCTGATCTATGTAGGTCTGTAGACCTAGTTGTACATTATTTATTATCTGCTAAAATCAGTCCTAAACTAGTCAGAATAATAAGATATCACATTAAATCCAAATGTACACACTTAATGGCAGACTCAGATGTCTCGCTTACATTGCCAAATCTTGTGAAAGTCTTACAACATTCACAAAACTAAAGGTCAAGATCAGCCGATAGGTGGAGACATTTCTGTCATAGGATCATGATTCATTATTATGAGCATGTTTGAAGTGTTGTAGGCCATCAGAGCTGGCAAGCAGGTGGGTCTACATAAACAGCAAATTGTCAAAATGATAAAGAAGGGTTGTTTTTTTATGTTTATACAATGTTTATTCAACATAAATTCTGAAATTTACAATGAGGAGTGCAATAGCTGTAGGTAAAATATGTATGTAGACTAGCTAAATAACAAAATTTTGCAAAGTAAGTGAAGTCTGTGAATGCATCATTAACCAATTTATTTATTTATTTGAAATATATGAGAATAGCTATTGTAGACCAACCACACCACAAACCACAATGCCGTGTTTGAACAAAAGCAGCCTCTCATCAAATAACGTGGCAGGGGTTGGAAACAAAGAATCATTTCTTGTAGGGAGTGACAGGAAGTAGCAGTTCAGTGCAGAATGAGTCCTGAGTTACTGAGATGTAAAGTATGACTTCATAACATGAAAACCATATAAACAGTGTTTTGTGACATTTATTTCGAAATGTTTTTGTCACAAAACACACACACACACACACACACACACACACACACACACACACACACACACACACACACAAACACACACACACACACACACACACGTTTGTTTTTGTGAAAAGTGGGGACATCCACTTTTCACAAAAACTGTACTGTACAAACTTTATATTCTATTGCTCTACACCAACACTACACCTAACCCTAGCCCTCACAGGAAACGTTGTGCTATTTTAGATTTTCAATACACTCCATTCTGTGTGATTTCTAGGCGTTTTGAAAAGTGGCTACATGGAGTAATGTCCTGAAAAGTCACCTTCTCCTTCTAATACCTATGTTATACCCTTGTCATTATACAAATTTGTGTCCTGATATGTCACAAAAAGACGCACACACACACACACACACACACACACACACACACACACACACACACACACACACACACACACACACACACACACACACACACACACACACAAAAAAAAAATCCCACCTTATTTTATGAAAAATACAAAAAATTACCATGTCTGTATTCATTTAACAGCACTTTTTCATATTTAAGTTGAAAACTGTATGTTTTCAGAAAAGTAAATGTATATAAGGAAAAGTATATATAGTGCACTATATACTGTATATAGTGCTATATATATATATATATATATATATATATATATATATATATATATATATATATATATATATATATATAGTGCACTGTATAATAATCTTTTATAAATAATTCACATTTTAAATTGCGACAAATTAATATTTAAATGTACATATATTCAAGAGACCTCTCAATTAATATGAAAATCATTAGGTATGTGCATAATGATTATAAATGCTAAATGACATTTAAAATAGTTAGAGTGTAAAGTGAAACTTTTTCTTTCTCTGTTGTCTGATGCTGGTAGAAGCAGCAGCATGACACTTTATACACTTGTGGTTTTGGACTATGAGCCCAGGCGACAAAAAAAAAACACCTTCAATCACCTAGTAAGATCGAGAATGGAAAGAATGAAATAGCCCCCATTGGTGCTCACACCTCTGCAGCTAAAACTTTCCATTGAACCACTTATGATTAAGGTGTGAGAGTGGCTGACTAAACTAGAACTTGAGTGATGTTTGACCTCATGTTTTAGGCTGATGACATTAAATTAAAGGCCTACAGTGTAGTGTGACAATTTCAGACTCTCACAAATACTACTGTATATTTAAAAAAGACAGGACATAATTTATTTCTCTAATCAAAGGCAGGTGGATGTGTTCTGCTGCAACACATCTCATCATAAGAAGGATTTCAGCACCATGGACAGAGACACACTGTAATTGTTACATTTCACATTTTATACTTTCATTTGTAAGGGAATAGTTCACCCAAAAAATACAATTTGCACCACAGTGTACCACAGTGTCTTTAAATGCTAATATTCAAATGCCAATTTGCATTTTTTACCCAGCAGATTTGGTTAGTTTACACATTGTGTCCTGCAATGCACATTAAAACCTCTTAATTAGTAAAAAATTAGTAATCAGTTTTTAGATTCATCTTAGTATTGTTATGTACCACATAGGGAATTTGCCCTTTACTTTGATGATTGGTTTATTTTCAGAAAGCAAATGGCTATGATGTCAAACCGATACCTTTATCTTGTTTTGCCATACTTACTTGACTCAGTTGCACATGCACGATTAAGCGTTTAATACTTTTTAAGCCTCAAAAGCACTTACATGCAAAATCATTAGCTCCTAGAACAGCTCAGTTAGTAATTATGATGACAGATTATCTTATTTGTTTGTAAAATGTCAGTTTTATCACAAACTGCAAGCTTTTGCACAAGAAATGCATAAGCAGAGGATGTGACAGCAACTGGGGCTCCAACCAGAAGACAGATTGTTAGCAGCATCACTTCCTGTAGAGGAGTGACAGAGAAGCAGCTCAGTACAGCGAGAGAGTTGCTGATGTGAACTTCAGCGGACCAGCTATAACATTCACCTGAGTGAACTGTATAAAATATTTGATATTATTTTAATGCAGTCACCATTGATATACTTAACACTTTTAAAAGACATTAATACAGTACTTCACAAGTTAAGTAAATGTAAAAATGTAAGGCAGCACAAAAATAGTAGAACATTTTTTTAAATTGCATTAAAAAAAAATTCTAATCTCAATCTCAATTCTAATCAATCTCTTAAAGAGTTTCTTAAATAAAAAAGTGTATTAACAGTTATTTTTGATTAGTTAAATATTTGTTGCAATTATTATTGAAATAAAGGTAAAAAGATGAAAGAGATCAGGAGATGTTTGTTTGCACGTGTGTGTGTACCTTTGTGCTTGCATTACTTGCGCACATTGTGGTTTGATCATTTTCCAACCACAGGACTGACCTCTTGCTTCTGTTTTGAAGCCCCTTTCTGAATCAAAACCACAAAAACATCCTTCTCAACAGACAAACACTTATATGTAATTAAAGAAAAAAAAACACACACACACACTCTCTCTCTCTCTGTATATATATATATATATATATATATACAATATATATTTTATATATTAGTGCCGTCATCCAAAAGTAAAAGTTTTCATTTGCATAATGTATGTGTGTGTACTGTGTATATTTATTGTTTATATAAATACACACAGATGCATGTATATTTTTAAGAAAACTATGTTATGTTTATATATTAAATGCATTACTACATAATATAAATTATATGAATATAAATATATACATGTAAATATATGTCAATATTTTTAAAATTTATTCTGTACATGTGTGTATTTATATATACATAATAAATATACACAGCAATCACACATATTATGTAAACAAAAATGTTTATTTTGGATGCTATTAATCGCGATATAATAGATTTGCATGTTTATGAATGAAATTCTGTTGAGTTACAGTCATGTGTGCAGTATAAATGACATTTATAGCATAAAACTTCATAAGAGTTTTTTGAGAATTGTTTTGTAATGATATTATGGATTCTGGACATGTGCAATTGTGCATTTAGCAGTATAGAGTTTAGATTTTAAAGTAAAGATTTTTGTTTTTCTAACACAAAAAGAGATTAAATGGTCATATATGAATATTATTATTACTGAGTGTTTATTACAGACCACTGTTATTTGTACAACTGAAGACTTTCAAATGCTGACCTTTTATAGACCACAAAAAAGAGGCCTCTCTGTATTACAGCCCTATGGTAGAACATCGCCTCATCACTTCTAACTTTGTACTGAGTGGCTTCTTCCTGTCTCGGTTTCTGCAGGAAATGATGCTCTTCTTTGCTCGCTTTCTGACTGGAGTCCCACCATTGCAAAGTCACATTTCTGTGTTTGAGAACAGACCTCTCAATCAAAAACATTCAAACTTCAAAGGTGAGATTATCACAAACATTAAAACTTTTTTTTTTTTTTTTTTTTTTTTTTTTAGTGAACTACAGTTTTAGGAAACTAAAATAGCTTAGATATTTTCCTATGTTACAGACCAAGGGTGAAATAAAACGTAGGTGTACATTTCTGTCTATAACGGTCTGTGAGTTTAATCATTCTCACATTCAGATATTTTTTAACACTGAGAATATGAGTTTACGAAGTTCATAATGGATTAATGCGTTGCACTGTTGTGGAGTTATCAAAAAGGAGACTAGGGAAAATATTATCACATACTGCCCCCTACTGGTACTTCTTGTCACTTGCTGTCAATATTCTCACCTACAGCATACCAAGCAGAAAAAAAAAAAAAAAAAAAAAAATTCCTTTTCCTTTAATGAACATAAATTTTATATACTGTATTATATGCTGTAATAAAAACTGTATTACAGCTTTGTAATTCGGAAATCATGATTTTGGCTATCATTTTACAGGCTGAAATAGACTATAACCAGCATTTGTTATCTTAAAGAGCTTTTCTACGTGATTTAATCCATAAAATGTTATTTTGTTGTTATAAATTATTGTATTTAGGTTCATTTAGCAATGTTAAATTTCTTATTTATTTATTTAGGAAACAGTTAATTTAGATGTTACCATTTTTAAGTTACCATTTTCTTTTAGTGTAGTAAATATAACAGTTAATATATATATATATATATATATATATATATATATATATATATTATATATATATATATATATATATATATATATATATATATATATATATATATATAAAGTTAAATTATATATATATATATATATAAAGTAAAAAAATGGGAGCTTGAGTGCTACTATATGACTATCATTTATGAGTGAGGTTTTATTTAAAAGAATGCCTTGATGGTTTCTGTCATGCTTTGCATGCATTTTGGTAAACAAATTTCTTTGGCATTTTACTTCCATTGTCTTTATTCCACTATTTGATTGGGGAACAAAACATATGATCAACCATTTTGTTTGATGCTTGATGTTTGCAGAGAAATGTGCTGTTACATGCAGTTTCCCTTTTGTTCTATGATATCAGGCCATAAAGGTCAACCTGCAATAGTGAAAATAAACCAAACCTCAGAAAAGCCCCATCAGAGCGTACGTTTATGTGGTCAAATATTTCCTGAGAAACTGTTCACACTGTATTTTTAATATAGAAGTAAATTATTCCCACAATAAAGTTCACACTACACTAATATCGCAGGGGGTGATTTCATGACAGATGAAATGTACAATAAAGAAATAAATGGATCTCATATAGATCCTTGAAGCTAACATGTTATTTTTTTCAACCATTAATAAAATAATTTATGATCATTAATTTAAAACACAAGAATGTAATTTACAGTAAATACTTATCATATATGCATTCAGCACCATGGACAAGGACTTGCAACCTTATACTGTACCACTTTGTCACTGCTTTACATACAAACGTTGAATTCAAATTCTGAATAAGTACACAAAGTATTTTTGTGGCTAATATGGCATATTTGCTATGAATAATTTGGCCTGTGCTATTAAAATAAATTAAATTATGTGGCAACAGCAAAGTTAGACTTGGTGCATAAGTGTATAATTTTGTCACAATTTTTTCAAGATAACCTAATACTTATCTAACATGCACTAATTAATTAATATGTAATTTAAAAATGCAATTAAATATGAAATATTTTTTTAAAAATTCTTTACATTAGGTAATTGGCATAGTTTGGTGGCAATGTTCAAAAATCTGAACACAAAACATACAAAATTAAATAACATTCTAAACATAAACATTGAAATAATATATAGTTAGTTTGACATTATGACTAAATGTTGTCCTTAGTATGTCTGTGAACCAACATTCAGAGCAAACCCACACCTGTGCACTTTGCTCTCCTTGAGTTACACAACTCTGTATACTGTATGTTGTCCTATCTAAAGCCCAGCTCAAAGCCACGCTCTGCACAGCACTGTGTGATGAGTTCTTGCTCTTTGCCACTCAAGTTAATAGATGCGTAAGTTAGATTTACTACTTAACCTGAGAGAAGTAGGTATTTACTAAATATTTTAAATGTAAAAAATTGTGTTTGTGTTAAGCAATCCTATTTTATGTCTCTCTGTTTAAGGTGACAAAATGGCGGTAATATTTCTATAATATCTGCATGTGCAAACTGTCTCTCAAGTTTCTGTAATATACAAATACATACTGACTTAAATATTACAGTTGCAATTTCCATAAACTGCTATGCTTGTTGAACGCAAATTACAACTTATTGATGTAGAATTATTTAATTATGTACGTGTAAAATATTACAAGAACTGAAAAATAAAAAAAAATAAAAATTAAATGTCTACTTTGAATGCAATGGAAGTCACTTTGGATAAAAGCATCTGGCATCATTTATTATTTTTTTTTTTTTTTTTTTTTTTTTTTTTTTTTTTTTTTTTTTTTTTTAGTTTTTACTTTTTAAAGGATTTTTTAATGATTTTTATTTTTTTTTTTTTTTTTGTTTTATTTATTTAGTTTGTTTTATTTATTTATTTTTTATTTAGAGAGCGAGAGAGAGAAAGAGAGAATGAATTCAGCAGTGGCCATTCATTCAAATTTTATTTTGATATATATTGTATAGTCTTGTTACCATTATTTTATTTGATCCATTTTATTTTGATTCTTGTAGCACATCTGGCTGACCCTCCTCAAACAAACTCAGCATCTGATGTCAGTAGTAATATTATATTTTCATAAGATCTAATTTGTTTAATTTAAAATTTGGTACTCAGGTTAAATCTTCATCCATTGTTAGAAAAAAGACATATTCATTTTTTCCCCATCACAGGATCAAGAGAGTATGGACTTTAACTACACAATGCTACAGTTCCCCAAAGACAACACATAAAACAGAGAGCTCAGAGAATGAGCAGAGAGAGAAGAGCAGAAACATCACAGTCTATTCCAGCCTTAAATATCAAATATCAAACATCACTGAGGAAAATTGAGTCAGAATTTTCAGGTGACTACTAGAGCTGTGGACATAAATATATACATAACATCAATTACAAATATATTTATGATGTTAGCTGATATGTCCTCAAACACCAAACACATCTTAATATTATAAAGGGCTTAGTTTATTAATGATATCTGGCCATGTACGATCACAACATGAAAAACAAACAGGTGGTAAAATCAACCTTACCAACGTAACCTTATCAACATTTTAATATTAATAAAAATGGCATAATGATGCTGGATTACACATACTGTAAGAACTTTAATGTCACTGTGCATATTAAACAAAAATGAAAATTTGCTGAAAATACTCAAATGCTCCAAGATGAAAATGAGTTTGTTTCTTTATTGCAACAGTGTATTTAGCAATTTAGCATATACACCATGGCATTTTCTCACTGATGGATTCTCTGCAGTGAATGGCTGCCGTCAGAATGAGAGTCCAAACAGCTGATAAAAACACAACAATAACAGAGACGACTCCTGTGCATCAGTTAACATCTTTTGTTAACTGTCAAACAAAATCTTGCACTACCAGTTTCATGTGAACATAAAACTAGTACATCAGGAGTATCATAAAAATATTTCTTACAAATGTTAGACATACATTAAAAACGGTATATTTGCAGAAGTAACTAAATTAAACCATAGGAAAAATGCTAACAAAAGGCCCATTATTTATTTTATAAAAAATAAAATAAAAAAAATCTCAAAATATACTTGTGCAAATCCTATTTTACACTAAATAAAACAATAAATGCATAAACTTATGAATGTAAGTCTTATCGACCCCAGAAAGATTTCAGTTTAATTATTATATTTTAAATAAGGCAAAATATATGATGATTCTATGGCTAATGTGTCAGTTTAAAAACTATTATATAGTATATGTATGAACAAAAATGAGCATACATATAT
This sequence comes from Cyprinus carpio, assembly GCF_018340385.1. NCBI lineage: Eukaryota > Metazoa > Chordata > Actinopteri > Cypriniformes > Cyprinidae > Cyprinus > Cyprinus carpio. The sequence continues at coordinate 9,859,476 of NC_056603.1, forward strand.
ACCAAGCTGTATGTGGAAGTTTACATGTTAGAATACATATATTTTAAGCACTTTTATGGCTTCTTAAGGCAGAGAAAATTATATCTTTCCTCACAGTCTGTGGGTTTCCAGACCATCTCTTCTCTATCCAGAGCTCCACAGTGCAGGTTTCCAGCAGGACACTGGATCTTTCCTTTACGCAGACCAGGCTTTGTATTGAAGATCATCTCCACTGACCCAGAACCAATGACCAGCCATAAAGCACAGACCAGTCCACACATAAACTGTCTGGGATGTAATGGTGTCATTTAACACCTCTTTCATAATTGCCTCAGAACTTAGACTTGCCAGATCAGTGTACTCCTTTCTGCAGTCCAGGGCTTCATCCCATGTCTTATTCTGATGCACCAAAACTGGGCTGAAGACTGCAGTATTAAGATAGAGTCTCAGAGCATGGAATATTGTGCAGTTTAGAAGTGGCTAGTTTTAGCCCACCACAGTTTTTAGAATCATTATTTGGTTGTTCGCTATCCCAGTGGTCAATTGGTTCTCTTTCACCTATGGACCAAATCCATTTTTCTGGGTTGTTAGGACTTCTGTATAGTCCAACCCAGTTAAGACGATACACAGAGTCTGTATAAATGGAGAGCATTTCTGCCTCTTCCTTATTGATGGTGGAAAGGTCGTTGTAGTGCTCTCTGCAGTATTTCTGTGCATCGTTCCAAGTAATTTTTTTCTTTCACAATATAATGGATCCTATAGACACTGAAGTTCAGTCCAAAAAGACTCAAAAGTAAAAACACAATTACTGCAACCTTCATTTCTGTACGGACGATTTACACAGTAATGTGAATGTGTGTGCTCAGCGATAATATGATCACATATCTTAATTTTTTTTTTTTTTTTTTTTGTAAATAAGAGACCAGTAAAAATGCTGTAAGGGAACTGGCCAATCAGAAGGTCACACCAGTATTTGTGTAACAAATGTTTAAAGAAATCAGGCATCATTGCAAATATTCTAATAGTAAAGAAAACAGGTTATGCAGGTCAAGCAAATTTATGAGCACAACAACATTCTGATTTGATATACTGTAAGAATCAACATAAAAAAAATAGTAGGCCTATGTTATATTTTCTAGGAATGGGAACTGTAGGGAATTTAATAGTTAATTCTGGTTTCTTGATGGTTCTATTACAACTTGTTTTACATTTTAAAGAATAAAATACATTGCTTTATAAGTGTTCTATCTGTTGTATTGCATTACTATTTTACTGTATGATAAACATTTCCAAGCGATTCAGTCCGATTGATACCGACCCCTTTGCTACCCATTTGATCAACCCAGGGTTATTTGAAATACATGCCTCTAAATAAATTTTTTGCAACACCGTTATTACACTTACTGCACATTTTGCGGCAGTTTTAAAGTGAAGCCTCCAGTGAGTGGCGCTAAAACGCAGGTTCAATATGTGACCCTGGCACGTTTTTTGTTGTTGATGTACGTAGGCATGTATTGCTGTGTCTGTATAACGTTGCTTCAGGTACCTATTGCGGTGGTTCAAGATTCAAATATCTGACAAGTGTCGCTAAAAGTTAATGCTCTATCATGTTGGAAATATCCCCTTCACCAAACCCAACAAATGCAAAAGTGATATAAAAAAGTAACCTACTTGTTGTTGCAGCCGTACTATTTTAACTTCCTTATGCAGACCTGAGCTGTTTTGTTGATCAGTAGTTCAACTGGGTTCGTACCGAAGTTCTTCATCACTCAAGTGCAATGCAGTATCACGTGGGCTACCGAGAAAACCTGCTGAATTAGAAAACTCATGCATATGAAGCTGGATATTTGACGACATGTTCAAAAGTATCAGTTTTCAAATCTCGCATCATGTTAAATTTGTTTTGAATTCATAACATAATTATGCGAAAATTAGGCTTCATTGATCGAAACTGTGGAACTGCAAATCATATTTTGTGTGAAAAGGAATAAAAGTTGTCTGAGTTTTACTACCTCTAGTGTTCATTTCAACTGGAAACTGCAGTGATTCGTGTGTATACAGGTGCTGGTCATATAATTAGAATATCATCAAAAAGTTGATTTATTTCACTAATTCCATTCAAAAAGTGAAACTTGTATATTATATTCATTCATTACACACACAGACTGATATATTTCAAATGTTTATTTCTTTTAATTTTGATGATTATAACTGACAACTAAGGAAAATCTCAAATCCAGTATCTCAGAAAATTAGAATATTACTTAAGACCAATACAAAAAAAAGGATTTTTAGAAACCTTGGCCAACTGAAAAGTATGAACATGAAAAGTATGAGCATGTACAGCACTCAATACTTAGTTGGGGCTCCTTTTGCCTGAATTACTGCAGCAATGCGGCATGGCATGGAATCGATCAGTCTGTGGCACTGCTCAGGTGTTATGAGAGCCCAGGTTGCTCTGATAGTGGCCTTCAGCTCTTCTGTATTCTTGGGTCTGGCATATCGCATCTTCCTCTTCACAATACCCCATAGATTTTCTATGGGGTTAAGGTCAGTCGAGTTTGCTGGCCAATTAAGAACAAAGGATACCATGGTCCTTAAACCAGGTACTGGTAGCTTTGGCACTGTGTGCAGGTGCCAAGTCCTGTTGGAAAATAAAATCTTCATCTCCATAAAGTTGGTCAGCAGCAGGAAGCATGAAGTGCTCTAAAACGTCCTGGTATACGGCTGCATTGACCTTGGACCTCAGAAAACACAGTGGACCAACACCAGCAGATGACATAGCACCCCAGACCATCACTGACTGTGGAAACTTTACACTGGATCTCAAGCAACATGGATTGTGTGCCTCTCCTCTCTTCCTCCAGACTCTGGGACCCTGATTTCCAAAGGAAATGCAAAATTTACTTTCATCAGAGAACATAAATTTGGACCACTCAGCAGCAGTCCAGTCCTTTTTGAAGCGAGACGCTTCTGACGCTGTCTGTTGTTCAAGAGTGGCTTGACACAAGGAATACGACAGCTGAAACCCATGTCTTGCATACATCTGTGCGTAGTGATTCTTGAAGTACTGACTCCAGCTGCAGTCCACTCTATGTGAATCTCCCCCACATTTTTGAATGGGTTTTGTTTCACAAGGGTGCGGTTATCCCTATTGCTTGAACACTTTTTTCTACCGCATCTTTTCCTTCCCTTCACCTCTCTATTAATGTGCTTGGACACAGAGCTCTGTGAACAGCCAGCCTCTTTTGCAATGACCTTTTGTGTCTTGCCCTCCTTGTGCAAGGTGTCAATGGTTGTCTTTTGGACAATTGTGAAGTCAGCAGTCTTCCCCATGATTGTTTAGCCTACAAAACTAGACTGAGAGACTATTTAAAGGCCTTTGCAGGTGTTGTGAGTTAATTAGCTGATTAGAGTGTGGCACCAGGTGTCTTCAATATTGAACCTTTTAATAATATTTAAATTTTCTGAGATACTGAATTTGGGATTTTCCTTAGTTGTCAGTTATAATCGTCAAAATTAAAAGAAATAAACATTTGAAAAATATATCAGTCTGTGTGTAGTGGATGAATGTAATATTCAAGTTTCACTTTTTGAATGGAATTAGTGAAATAAATCAACTTTTTGATGATATTCTTATCATTATAGGAAAATGATTAACAGGTTGATAAATTGGAATGTCCATCACAAGGAAAGATTAAAGGGGACATAACACACACAGTTTCACCCAGTCTCATGTTAATCTTGAGTACCTATACTGCTCAGTCAAATGAAGTATCAAATGATGCAAATCCAGCATCGAACTGGGCCTTGTTTACAAAACGTTCGTCAACAAACACACTTGCAAAACTCCGTTGCTGCACTGGAAAAACAAACTGCATCCACTGTTTACATAATGCTGGGTTCTTTGGAAAGCTGAACAAGGCTATATTTCCCTTGCAACCAAAAACACAGTATTTTGAAGGCATTCTTCCCGAGCAAGTCCCTTGCAGTGCTGCCGAATGAAGCGTATTGATAGGCGCACTCTTGCGCTCGCTCTGGTCGACGTGTGTGCGCACTCTTCCAGGAGACATGCCCATACATGGAATTCCACCTTTCATGTCATCATGAATAGCCACAATCGAAAAAATAACTTTTCAAAACTTGTATGAACCTGGAAGGAGTGTATCTGGCACAGAAATACTCTGGTCTACATCCAAATTGTTTTTTAAAACTTTGGCCATGTTTAGCCAAAGTTTAGCCATGTTTAGCTGAAACAGTTTCCAACATTAAGATGTCAGAATCACCACCTGATTTTTGTTTTCCCCCAGTATCAAAATCTCAATATACCCCTGTCTAAATCCATATTCAAAATATGCATGTGATGATATTCTCTATTAGCCTATATGAAAGCAGAACTTAATGCATTTAAGTACATTTTCTTTTACATTTTTTTTAAAGAAAAACAGCTTGTCTGTCATGTATTTGATTAACAAATATATACAGGAACCATACAAACCCAATCTACTCTGGTACAAGGAAAACAACTGATCCAATAATAATAAAAAAAAATAAGATTTAAAAAAAAAAATTATTTGATTGTATGCAAAATGAGTAAGTTAGCCATTATGTTACTGCAAATATTTCCTCAAACATGAACAAGACTAAATATATTAGTAAAATATAATTTATTATAAACAGTAAAATAAAATTTATAGTCACTTCTCTTAGATGTGTCATTTAGACAGAGGTAGTGTTGTGATAAGGATTTCTTTTATTGCCATATGAGATTAATTGATGGTGATCTTTATTTGTGTATTTTTCTTCTCCCCAGTGAAATGATAAATAATATAATAATTCTAAAAAGGGGACAAATTTTATGTGCTGCTGGAAAGTGAGAATATTGCATATGTTCTCATATGTTATATGCAAATATGGGAATAGTGTACACAAAATTTTAAAATAAACTATATGATGTATATCTCAGCAAGCTCCCTTAAAATCTTGCATAAACATTGTTTTTAAAACACAATTTATGAAATATGAAAGATTAAAAAGGTATACACACACTGCAGCCTTTGTGTTTGATCAGCAATAAAATATTAGGGCAAGGCAAATTTGAGGTTTTTGAAAAACAAAATATGCAAAATTGTCCCCATATTGTTTGTTTTATACCTGTAAGGTTTTCACACAAAAAGCAGAGCCACTTGTCTTTTTGTTGATTTTAAATAAACACCTTTCTTCCTGCGGCTCAGCAGCCATTACTATAACTAGGGGGTAGTTTTATTAATCGATTATGTTGGAGTTTGGGAGTTTTGTTTTGTTTTGTTTGGCTGGGAATTTTTATTTGGCATATTTCAAATGTCATTTTAAGTATAACTTTTTTTTTTTTTTTTTTTTTTTTTACAAATTTCTAAAAGTAGGTAAACACACATGGGCTAAATTTCCTCTAACAGTTGGGGGGACAATAAACATAAAATTTCTCAAGAGCAATCTTTAAAGGGGACACAAATAATACATCTTCTACTTGTAAGGATATGGATACACAGAGGAAAGCCTTGCTGCTATTAGTGCAGCAGGGAGACTGTGCCAAATTAGACAACTTCAAGAGCGCTCGTGTCGATGTAGACCAGGGGTGTCAAACTCAATTACTGGAGGGCTGTTTTGAAAACTACATGGTATGTGTTGGAGCAGGGTTGGAACTAAACTCTGCAGAGCTCCGGCCCTTCAGGCAGAGGTGTAGCAATAGGGCAGGCAAGGCAGGCAATTGCCTGGGGCCCCACATTTTGAGGGGGCCCCTGACAGCTGACCATTTGAACAATCGGAAATGTCATTATTAATATAACATGGAGCAATATATCTGCATCCCCCCTAGGGGGACCCCTCTCGCGTTATGCTGGATGTGCTTCCTTTGTCCTCGTGATGCGTGAGGCCGCCGTTTTCAAAATGGCACAGGCTTCTCGTGCTCGTTGCTAATTTAAACATGAAGAGGACTTGTCCTTCTGGCAGCCAGAAGCGGGGAAAAAAAGCAAGAGCAGGAAAAGAGGTAACATGACAGCGGTAAATGATGGAGATAAGATTGACTAAAGGATAATTATATGACAAACAGCTTATTTTCGTTTAATTATTTGCTAGATGAATTACTGGTAATAGTCAAATTACCAATAGGGTCACTGGGAAACAGGTTAGCTAGCAGACGCATATTATGGTAGTGTTTAGCAGGTATTAGGCTGTAATTAGGTGGTAGCCTACGTGCACATCAGGTGCGTCCAGGGAGTCCCCGGGTCCTTAAAAAGTCTTAAATAACGTTTTCCTAATAAAAGTAGCAGTTACTGCATCATCAGAGAGAATCGCAGTAGCAGAATACAGGTCGAACTACCTTCTCAATCTTCTCAATAATAATAATAATACTAATAATAATATAGGTCGAGCTACAGCTGATCAGCTTTCAAGCATTCTAACATGCCATGACAAATGAGCTATTTTGCTGAATATTCTCACGACGCAAAAAAAAAAAAACAAAAGAAAAAAAATTCATTCAAAACACCTATAGTTACGTGAATTCTAGTTCGCGTGCACATTTACAGTGCGCTCTTTCAGTGCATGATTCAGTCTATTAAAATACATTCAGAATTATCACAAATTCAAGACATGGGGGTAGAAAATGTATATATTTATACCTGGTCATATAATTAATCAATTTCACATGAAGAGTCCGGTTTTTTTTTTTTTTTAAATGACCATGATTACAAATGTAGAATAAAAAAAAAATAAAATAAAATAAAATTAATAACAGTTCAATAAACTAGAAGTTAATTAAGATACACATATTGCCTGTTTTTGCACTATTTCGACAACATAAATAATTGCAAACAAAGCCACAGCCACTGATCCATAATAGAGATCAGTGGCCACAGGGCTATTTTGCGTCTCTGAGCAACATGACGGTGTTTCGCTGATTCAGTTCTATCGCAATGACTCACTTATTAACAGTGACTTGCTACCACCTACTGGCGGTTTTAATTTCACATTTAAAGTACCTCTTTATTATTTAAATATTTTCAAATATCAGTAGGCTATTCAACGTTTTATGTTTAATATATCAAACCATTATTTATGCATTTGTAAAAATAGGCCTTTGTAAAGGTAACTAAAAATGTGCAGATATGAGTATGTAAAAGCTGATAGAACCTGATGAAAAAATTGCTTCAGAATATATTGTTACTCTAAATATGAAGATTGGTATTTTGTTAAAGAATAAGCACTTTGTTTAAAAAAATTTAACAATTTATGTTCTATTATATGTGTTTTAACTACATTTTGTATTTTGTATAATTATTGCCAGCATAGCAGACACATTGAAAAATATGTTGGCATCATCTATAGTAGTCAGCATTTGAAGTGGATCAAAACCTTTCATCAAAGTTGTCCTAAAACCTAAAACCAAAATGCATTCTTGTCTTAGGACAACTTTTTTGATTCACTTCAAATGTTGACTACTGTATATTAAAGAGAAAATAATCACTTCCTCCGATGTTTAAGTGATTGACAGCCTTACTTACTGGAGTTCCATAACTACTGACTTTGTTCTCTCTCACTGAATTTGTCTTGTAGGTGATGTAAAAAAGGAAAAGAGAAATGTAGGTGATGTAAATGTAGGTGATGTAAAAAAGGAAAAGAGAAATGTAGGTGATGTAAATGTAGGTGATGTAAATAGGTAAATGTAGGTGATGTAAAAGAGGAAAGCCAGCATTTGGACCAAAGCACTGTGAGGCAAGGGAAGAGGTGACTCAAAATGTTTCTAAACTTAAAACACATTTTTGTCCTGTTTGCTTTGCTTTATACTTACAAAATTATTTGAAGTATAAAACATTGTTATTTACAATACACAGCATGGTTTTTAATCATATTTTTAGGGGGGCCAACCCCCATCCCCCTGGGATTTCCGCCTATGCACAAACACACACACACACAGAGAGAGAGAGAGAGAGAGAGACAGAGACAGACAGAGAGATATGAATACTCAAGTTGAAGAATTCTGTTGTTTCAGGTTTCTAGATTCTAGGTTTATGTTTATCATTGTCATATAAATTTTGCATTCTGCTCTTTTTATGTAGATTTCAAGTATTTTAGTTCATACAATAATACATTTAGTTCAGTCCTCTGTTGAAAAAAATAGAAACCATCACATAATTTGTAATGGTTTTATTGGTTATAATGAAAATTGTATTGGTTTTAATGGAAACTGGTAATCACTTTCTATTCATGGCTTTTGTTAAAGCCACTAAATCCTAATGTAATATGTCCCAAAACACACTACAGGAAACCATTATTTAATGGTTAAAACTTGATTGTTTGTAATGTTTTTGATGGTATTTGTAGTGGAAATCATTCGAATTTCTGTGATGGTTTTTTATTGTTTCTGTCACTAATTAGAAGTACAAAATGAGGATTTGAAAATAAGAATGTCAGAGGATTTCAATAAAAAAGAAGAGACTGGTTTTCCTTTGCTAAAGTAAGGAACTTTGCTTCCTTTTCTCCTGTTAACAAACATTGGTTTTCACAAGACTGTGTACAACTGTTGGCGTAAGCTACATTAAAGTGATTATTACATTTTGAATATGGATATTTTCCTTACAAAAATGCATCGATTCGTTACAGGAGGCCTTTGTTCACCCTCCGGAGCCATGTGAGACCCTTTTTTTTTATGGATGGGTGCGTTTTATTTCACTTTTTTTGGACTGATGCACTGCAACACCCACTGACTGCCATTAAACAGCTTGAAATATCTATATAGATAATTTAGATAATATAATATAAAGATAATATAACTCTGACTGGACAGCTGTGGCCTAATGGTTAGAGAAATGGACTTGTAACCCGAAGGTTGCAGGTTCGAGTCTCGGTGCTGGCAGGAGTTGGCGGTGGGAGGGAGTGAATGAACAGCGTTCTCTTCCACCCTCAATACCCATGGCTGAAGTGCCCTTGAGCAATGCACTGAACCCCCAGTTGCTCCCCGGGTGCTGGCCATATAGCTGCCCACTGCTCCGGGTGTGTGTTCACTGTGTGTTCACTTCTCACTGTGTGTGTTCACTTGGATGGGTTAAATGTGGTGTGGGTGTGTGTTGTATGGGTTACCATACTTGGCAAATATCACGACTTTCACTGTCAAATATCATGACTTGAGAGTGAGTAATTTATGGACTAATTTTCATTTTTGGGTGAACTAGTGATGTTACATTCTGTGCCAAAGCTTCGGAATCGGAGCGTGTGCAGCTTTCAGTGAAGTGAGTATGTATGGTTGTTTTTGTTTATTTTGATGAATGACGTAACTGATGATGTCCGAAGTCCTCACTTGGCCAGACTGGTTCAGGAAGCGGTTCGATAAAATTCACAGTCCTCTGCCCTGTTAAACTCAGCCACTTTCCAGTTTTAGACTAATAATATTGCCCCTCCTTCCTATTATGAGCAAAGACTTGATTTACACATTTGATAGCCCCATTTATTTCAAGCCAATACGTTTATAACACAAATATGTTGTATTATGTAAAAGATAGAAGAGCCTGGTTTTCCATTGCTAAGTAAGGAACTTTGCTTCCTTTTCTCTCCTGTTAAGAAAACATAAAGTTTTCACAAGACTATTGTGCAACAGCGTAAGCTACATTAAAGTGAGTTATTACATTCTTGTGCATGGTAATTTCTTTACAAAAATGCATGGATTTGTTACAGGAGGCCAACACACACCCTGCGGAGCCATGTGAGACCCTTTTTTTTTATGGATAAGGTGGTTTTATTTCACTTTTTTTGGACTGATGCACGCAACACCCACTGACCTGCATTAAAACACAGCTTGAAATATCTATATAGATTAATTTAGATAATTTAATATCTAAAGATAATATAACTCTGACTGGACAGCTGTGGCCTAATGGTTAGATGAAATGGACTAGTGTAACCCGAAGGTTGCAGGTTCAGTCTCGGTGACCTGATCAAAGCGCAGGAGTTTGTTGGCTGGAAGGAGTGGAGTGAATGAACAGCGCTCTCTTCCACCCTCAATACCCATGGCTGACAGTGCCCTTGAGGCATGGCACTGAACCCCCAGTTTGCTCCCCGGGTGCTGGCCATACTAGCTGCCCACTGCTCGGTGTGTGTTCACTTCTCACTGTGTGTGTTCACTTGGATGGGTTAAATGCAGAGCACCAATTCCGAGTATGGGTTACCATACTTGGCAAATATCACGACTTTCACTGTCAAATATCATGACTTGAGAGTGAGTAATTTATGGACTAATTTTCATTTTTGGGTGAACTAGTGATGTTACATTCTGTGCCAAAGCTTCGGAATCGGAGCGTGTGCAGCTTTCAGTGAAGTGCGTATCGAGGCTTGTATTGCTTTAGAGTAATGACGTAACTGATGATGTCCGAAGCCTCGCTTGGCCAGACTGGTTCAGGAAGAGGTTCGAACCTTGTAAATTCACAGTCCTCTGCCCTGTTAAACTCAGCCACTTTCCAGTTTTAGACTAATAATATTGCCCCTCCTTCCTATTATGAGCAAAGACTTGATTTTTCCACATTTGATAGCCCCATTTATTTCAAGCCAATACGTTTATAACAAAAATATGTTTTTTTTTTTATTTCATTGATTGTTTATTACAATTAATATTATAATTAGTTTATTATTTGTGGAAATTGATTTTTTTCCCCCTTCACCATTATTTCTAAGCCTTAACTGGTGCAAAACTGTGTATCATAGATCACATCAGATCATCTGTGGGTATCTGCTGGTTTTACACTCACCTGCGGTGAGCAAATGAAGCCTCGAGAAATTAACCCTTTTGTGAACGACTTGAGGCTTAAGGCTTCATCTTGACATAACTAGGGTGAACTAACCCTTTAAGGTTAGCAATTTTATTCTTGAGGTATGTTTTGTTTTGTGGGGGTCTTATGATGTTGATAAAAAGAACATTATTTTTTGTGTATTTGGTGTAATGAAATGTTTATGCAGTTTAAGGTTTAAAAAAAACAACATTTTCCAAATTAGTCAGAAGACTTTAGTAACCTTATGTTAAGTGACATAAGCAAACAAATACAGCTTTATCCACTAAAACATTTATTTAGCTTTCAGTTTCAGTCACCAATTCAAGTTAAAAAAAAAATTTATGTTTAGGTAGATAGATAGATAGATAGATAGATAGATAGATAGATAGATAGATAGATAGATAGATAGATAGATAGATAGATAAACTACTCATTCATTCATTCTGTAGTAGCAGTCCATAGAACAGGATCCAGCAAACTCTTTGTCTGAATAGAAAGCTGTGAAGACCCCCTTCTTTCCATGGCTGCAGTATCCAGTGGTGTTTCTGTAGATGCATCCACAGCCATCACACCTGCTGAGCTCCAACTCCACTCTGTATGTCTTCCTCACATCTGGACTGTCAGACTTCCAGTCAATGATACCTTCACAAGAAAAAAACAGATGTTGAGAGATTCAAATAAAAAGTAACCAATAAGTAGACCTAAATATAAAATAAAAAAGACTGCAAGTGTTGTCACTAGCAGAAGCGCAAGTGTCTGAGAGTGAAAGTCTGAGAGTGCAAGTGCAAGTCTGCAACCAGACCCTTCTCCATTATATTATAATATAATTGTACTGCTGACTCTTCACTGAGACAGTCATTTTTGTTACCAAAAGTACATATGCTTCCTGTGCATGTTTTCTAAAAGAATGCAATCACAAAAAAGGTGATTGTCACTTATCTATACCATAGGTTATACAAATTTTTGGTTCATGTGCATGTACAACTCCAACATGTTGGATTAACTTCATAAGAGTGAATGTCCTTCGAGTGCACTTTGGGCAATGGTACCGTTGAGGCATGAGGATCTAATACAAAAGGCTAATCATTCAGAGGAAAGTTACTGGCAGTGCTTGTCTCCCTCTTCCACAATGTTGACAATGTGCCTCTGAAGGAAAGTCAGTGTCTTTCTCAGGTATGTTGGATATGCAATGTTGAAAGCAAAATACATACAGAAGGCTGTTATGAAGGCTTCATCAAGGCTGGTGCACTGACACACGTCTATTCCATCTTCTTTCACCACACTGAACCCTCCTCCTATGATTGCCATTTTCCAGTCAGTATCCATCAGTTGTATGGTAGGAAAGGGTGTAGCAGGGTCCCCTACATAAAATAATAATAATAATAATAATAGTAATAATAATAATAATAATAATAATAATAATAATAATAAATAAATAAACACTTTTCAAATTCTGTTACATACTCTTTGGCACAGACAGCGTAGCTACATACAGTGCAAAACTGCAAAAACAATTAGAAGGCTAATTTATAAGGGTCACAATAATTGATGATTTATTTTTTTTACTATACTCACTCCAGCAGGTGTCCTTTAGTATGGGTGTTTTTTGAGTACATCCTCCACAGACATTCCTTCCGTGCTTTCTCAGCATCACCAGGAGAATGTTTGTGCGGTCTTTGACAGTCCAGGTATATAAAGTATAGATAAACGTATGATGAATAATTACTCCACTTCTTTTCGCCGCCACCTTCTCTTGTCTAAAGGATATTAGTAAATATATATTTACCGATGATTGGCCTACACATTAAAACTCCTTTCACCAATGAGAAACCTTTTGACACGCCCCTACCTTTTGGCACGCCCATACCTTTCGGCATGCCCATTGCTCCAGGCTGCAGCTACCCCTTTTCCTGGGTATGTGGATGGATTAAAAATTAAGTTTTGGAATACATATACAGAAATTAATTGAAAAATGTAAAAGAGGGATCAATGTATTATGGTGTTTATCAGGTGCTGAATGGGTAGCACGTTCTCAATCATTAAAAATAATATATATTGCAGTAATAAGATCTAGTATAGATTATGGCAGTATAGTATATTGTTTGGCGAACAAAACTCAGCTCAAAAAAGTTGAAGTTGTACAGTCACAGGCTCTGCGTATATGTAGTGGAGCTTTTAGACCATCTCCAGTGAATGCTTTACAAGTAGAGATGGGAGAAATGCCCCTAGAACTCTGTAGGTTACAGTTGAGGATGAGATATTGGGCTGGTGAAAAGGGTCACTCAGAATATCATTCAGTTAAAAATCTTTTGAAAGACTGTTGGGAATATGAATATAAAGATTTAGAGAGCTTCGGTTGGACAATAAAGAAGGAGGCAGATAGATTAGGGTTAAATAAATATGAAAATAATCCTTCTGTAGCTATTCCAGTGGTTCCACCATGGTTGTTTCCAATGCCTTTAAATTAACTTTCAATACAAAAAGAAATAAATGAAAAGGAGAAGATCATTCCTATAAATATAGTAGTTCAACAGTATATAAATCAAGCATATTATTTACAGTTACAGATATATACGGATGGGTCGAAGGATCTTGAATCTAGAAGGACAGCAGCAGCAGTATACAGTGGGTACGGAAAGTATTCAGACCCCCTTAAATTTTTAATTCTTTGTTGTATTGCAGCCATTTGCTAAAATCATTTAAGTTCGTTATATTGCAGCCATAATGTACACACAGCACCCCATATTGACAGAAAAACACAGAATTGTTGACATTTTTGCAGATTTATTAAAGAAAAACTGGAATATCACATGGTCCTAAGTATTCAGACCCTTTGCTGTGCAGAGGCGTGTTTACGTGGTGGCCAGGGGTGGCACCGGCCCCCCCTGAAATTTGGCTGGCCACCCCAGGTGACCCCCCCCCCCCACCCCCACCAGATGTCTTGCGATAAACTTGTTTTTAGTAAATTTCTAGTGCACGGATCCTGGCATGTGTAGCTGCTTAGGGCCACTTTCTCCTCCTCTTTATATTTTAGTTAAGTGCTTAACTTATAAATATGCATTTATTCAATTGTTTTATTAAGTGCATTTGTATTTTGTTGTTTTTGTATATAGTTTTGCAATAAAACCGTATTAACCAGGTTCCAGAAATAATCACTGAGGTTGCTTCTAAAATTAGTGAGGGTGCTCTTGTCTTAATGCCCATTTTCACATATTTTCTCCCGTCTATTGCTTTGGTCATCATTGTGTCAATCACTGCTACTTCGAGAGTGAATCCCACATAAATATGCGGATGTCATTCCCGAAACTTTGCAACGTATGTGTGGCTGAAAAACAAAGTTCTACATTTTAAACGGATCATAGACTAGAAAGCTTGCAAAGAGTGCTCATTACCACTAAAAAAGCTGTCACTCTTCGTTTAGTGAGTGTATACACAATGTATTTTAACATACATCGTGCCGCAAACCATAACCTTCTCCAGAGTACTCAGGACCCCAGACTGGGCCGAAGGTTCACCTTCCAACAAGACAATGACCCTAAGCACACAGCTAAAATAATGAAGGAGTGGCTTCAGAACAACTCCGTGACTGTTCTTGAATGGCCCAGCCAGAGCCCTGACTTAAACCCAATTGAGCATCTCTGAAGAGACCTGAAAATGGCTGTCCACCAACATTTTCCATCCAACCTGACAGAACTGGAGAGGATCTGCAAGGAGGAATGGCAGAGGATCCCCAAATCCTTGTTGCATCTTTCCCTAAAAGACTCATGGCTGTATTAGATCAAAGGGTCTGAATACTTAGGACCATGTGATATTTCAGTTTTTCTTTTTTAATAAATGTGCAAAAATGTCAACAATTCTGAGTTTTTCTGTCAATATGGGGTGCTGTGTGTACATTAATGAGGAAAAAAATTAACTTAAATGACTTAATCAAATGCCTGCAATATAACAAAGAGTGAAAAATTTAAGCGGGTCTGAATACTTTCCGTACCCACTGTATATTCCTGCATTTAAAATAAAAATAGCAAGAAGAATATCACATCATATGTCTGTATTTACTACGGAATTAATAGCAATTAGCACTACAATGGATTGAAGAAAAACAACCAAATAATATTGTATATATTGTAATATGTACAGATTCAATGTCTGTTCTAACAAGTCTAGTGTGTGGAAAATCTGCAGCACGGCAAGATTTAATATATGAAGTATTACAGTACTTGTTTGGAATTAGACTATTAGGGATAATGGTATACTTCCTATGGGTACCGGCTCATACTGGGGTGGAGGTTAAATGAGGAAGTGGACTGCTTGGCTAAGATGGCTCTGAAGCAGTCACATAGTGAAAATAATATAGCAATTAACAAATCTGAAATCAAGAGAATAATATCAATTGAAGTAAGAAAGATATGGCAAAAGATATGGGATAGTGGAATAATAGAAAGGCATCTTTACCAGATACAAGGGTGTGTAGGTCAAGAGAGAATAATATGTTGGTGTAGTAAGAAAGATGTTTTATAACAAGAATGAGGATTGGACATTCAGCTTTAAACACACAAAATAGGGAAACATGAAAATGGCAGATGTGATAAATGTGGGAATCCAGAAAACGTCAGACTGAAAGCATGTTAATGTAAATGTTCTATTAATATTCCTTAATTTAATATTTTTTTATGTTTTAAGTAATTTAGGTTATAAACACTATTCACTCCTCATGTAGTGGATTTTTCCCTCATGGACACTATTTGATTCTCCATTGTCCCAACTGTCAGTTGTTGCTTCCTCACCACCTTTTGTGTTCACTCAGTGTTATTGTCATGTTCAGAATGTGAGGCTTTTAGTATTTGAGTAACAAATGTTTACAGAACCCTCACACTTACCCATGCAGGCAAATCTGCCGATCCATTTGAACAAATACAAGACTAACAAACGCCAGATTTCATCATCTCCACTTTTATAAATAAAGGTTCAAAAATTGTTTTTTTGCAATGATGCCATAGAAAAAACTATTTTTGGTTCTGTATGTATCTTTTTTTTTTTTTTTTTTTTCTATATAGACTGATGTTTAGTTCAGAGACTAGAAATGAAGAACACAGTGACTGCAGCCTTAATTTCTATACAAATTATCTATACAGCAATTTGTGTCTGCTTAGTGTTATCAAACATCTTAAATACTTTTTTTTTAAATAAAAGTCCAATAAAAATACAACAACAACAACAAACAAACAAAGTCACACACTTTAATAATTGTGTAACAACTGTTTGAAGAAACCAGTAGGAACCAGTAGGAACTCTGAAACCAGTTTATGTAACCAATATCATCTAGCAGCAAACTGCAAAGATCCGTAAATGTAAATGCAACAATAATTATATTTCTTTATGATAAATAATTATTTCTTAAAATACTAAGAATTAAGAAAGATTTGTTTAGAATTGTTAAAGTAACCATCAGTGAACTATAATCTGAACTACTAAATACCCAATGATTCACATGCCTGGAAAATATTTAATATTATTTAATTGTATTTTTTTTATGTAGATTTTTCTGTATATTTATGTTAAATCAGGATCTCCTAGAGACACATTTGGTGGTTATATGCTTATATATAGGCATTTTTGCACCAGATTTACATAAGCTGTTCTACACAGTGTGTATGCTCAGCCACAATTCTACACAGCAAAACTGCAAGTGTTAAATTAACATTCACAGTGAGAAAATTACAACTTTTTCATGGTTTATACAGGTCCACACTAAATAGTTAAACTAACACTTTAAATAGCGTTACCTTTTTTTTCTTTTTTTTTTTAAACACTTGCATAGATGAAAACACTGCAATTGTTCACCGTAAACACCATTAGTGTTTTCCCTCCACCTCATTTACACCAAGTTAGTGTTGAAACTACACTAGGTGTGTCAATATCTTAACACCAGTAGACTTATTTCCACACTAATATAGTGTTCATACAAACCCTGATTAAGGTAATTAAGTGTAATCTGTATTTGACTAAAAATAACTGTGAATTCATTTTAAAAGAAAAAAAAAGTCAACACGCTGTATCAGTTTTAAATTTTATTTTTAACAACAATTACACCAACACAAAAGAAGGTACAATATATTCACCATCAACTGACCCATATAAACACTGCAGATCTAAAGGCCCGTAGAACTTGCTGTTGGCTTTTGACACAAGGGCTTCCTCATAGGACAGGTTGACGACAGTGAACTTTAAAAAGTTCATAAGCACTCAAGGAGCTGGTTCCAATGCAAGGGATGAGGCGCTTGCCAAACCAAGCTATTGTGACTGACTGACTTCATTAGAACACAAACAAAGAGTTGTACATGGACATCCGAGAGCTGTAGGTCAATATAATGCAAGTGAACACATGCAATCAGTTAGAGTCCAAAAGGAACATTTAGACAGTTTGTGCGTGTATTTACAAAAATGTGCAGAGGGGTGAATCCCAAGGACCATGATTAAAACCACTGCATTTAAACATTCACAATGACTCTGCAACAGTACTGCTAGTTTTACCTTATGGAAATGCACAAGTCTGTCAGCAGCCTCTGTTGGACTGATCTTAGTCTTCTTCCTCCCTAGAGCAGGAGGCAGGAGATGCAACTGCAGCTGGACAGATGACATGTCACTGTCCCAATCTGAATGAGATGATGTTTAGGGGGTGGTGGGCGATTTAGGATAAAACAAAAACAAGCATTTAGTGCTCACAATAACAAGAAACCAGAGCAAATATGAAACTGACATCCTCACAAATCATTTCAACCATTTTTAGGTCCTTGTCCACCTGCTGCATTGAGAAGACACTGAATTTCTGCTGCTGAAGTAAGAGACTGGGCTTCACTGAAGATCTTTTGCTTGAATGCAGTCTCCCACAGTGTTGTTGTTTTGATAGGCTAAGACATCATGAATGTGCAAATGAGACGAACATAGTAATTAAAGTATTTACTTGAATTCTTTCAAAATCTATCACTGGCATGTACGAGCGAGAGTGATAAATCTATGAATGAATGAGTCCAAGTAGCAATCATGTCAAAGAGTAACCTTATAAGACACTTAAAAAGCAGGCATATCTAAAACACACTTAAAACAATCTTTGAAAAGGAGAAAAAAAAATGTTATTCACCAATTCTTTTACATCCAAATATCTTGGAAAGACATCAAGGACGTCAGCTGATCTTTCAGGATTATGTACCAGTTCTTCTGAAAGTTTCATTCACCTTTTGCATAACTTCAGCTTCATCAGCTCTGTGGACAAATAAAGAAATTGCTCTGCATGTATCTCCTTCAAGCTGTTGCACACAATCTATCCTTCTTCATTGACTTGGCACTCCACTTTCAGTCATCTCCAAGCGAACAAGTTTTTATACCTCAAGCATAGTTCCTATATGACTAAATGCATTTCTAAGCAGTAGCACAAGATTCTTAGCTTACCTTCAGTGAGAAAGTCTTGGAACGTACTATCGCTGTGCAGTTTTACAAATTTCTTCACGCCTTGATAAACACGACGAAAGCTGTTGGTCAAGAAAAATGCAAGTTATGATGTTGTAAATGTTAAAGAAAATCCAGCGAGCCGCTTGTCAGAAGCTCCATTTTTCACCCCACAGATGTCAACGTTACACTAAAGTGAAATTGCAGCAAGTTAATTGTAAGTTAAAGTAGCCTACCTACTATTGCAGATGAAGCACGCGCACATCAAACACGTGTCTCATATGATGAGTGAATTCATATTAGTTTATAGTCATACGCTGGCAGAAAATATAAGTTCAGAAAAACGCTTCTTGTTTGATTATCTGATGATTGATCTCCGTTGCCTTTTACTTTGCAGACGAGAGTAACCGCAATATATTTCATATAAATTGATCGGACCATCCGAAGCTGCGCGTTCAGTGTCCACGTAAAATAAATAAATAATGGATTGCTGCCCATTTAAACAGTCAGAGATTATTTGTGGAACAATGCAGTTATACTAAAATATTGGAGACAAAAATGCATTACAATGTCTTATTTTGGCAACACAAAGGTGAGCCCCAAGAAGGGGAATATGGATGCTGCGTTAATTTAACTCATTAAACAGTTAAGGTTACACAAATCACAGAAATTACGCTGTTATCTGCCCAAGATTCTAAAATAAGAACACTTACGTTTAAAACCGCTAACTAACAAACAATGCCAGTCTTACCTCAATTTGCTAGCTAACAAGTGGTGCAGCTAAATGGCCTCGACATCCTGTCGGTGGTCTTTCGCGTTATTAGATTAGATTAGATTAGATTCAACTTTGTCACTGCACATGTAAGGTACAAGGCAACGAAATGCAGTTAGCATCTAACCAGAAGTGCAATAAGCAGTAAGTACAGAATATAGCAAGGTCTACTATATGTACAATAACTATACAGATAAGTATTATGGACATAATTTACAGATTTTAAATACTATCAGCATGATATACAGATAGGTGTACTATGAACATACTATACAGATGGAATATGTGAAAGTGTATGTATACTATATTCAGAACTATGAACATATGAACATAATTTACACTATTGCAATGGACAGTAAAGTGCATAGAAAATATTTCAGTGTGCAAATGGATTATTCAGTGTTTCTGGATGAACAGACAGTAGTGTAAGTAATAGCAAGTTTACTGTTTTTTGCTTGTTGTAAATAAATAAGTAAATCGGTCAGATGTAGTGATGAAGTGGGGGAGGAGTCTGTGTGTATGGTGTGGGGGGTGTCAGGGGGCAGAGTTCAGCAAGGAGACAGCTGTAGGGAAAAAGCTGTTCCTGGATCTGCTGGTCCTTGTCCGTAGGCTCCTGAAGTGCCTCCCGGAGGGCAGGAGGTTAAACAGTCCATGGTCAGGGTGAGAGGAGTCCTTAAGAATGCTGCGAGCTCAACGTAGACAGCGTTTCCTCAAGATGTCCTCAATAGCAGGAAGTGGTGTCCCTGTGATGCGTTGGGCAGTTTTCACCACCCTCTGCAGTGCCTTGCGGTCAGCGACTGAGCAGTTCCCATACCAGACTGTAATACAACTGGTCAGGATGCTCTCGATCGCACACCGGTAAAAGTTTACCACTATGGCTGAAGACAGTTGGTCCTTCTTCAGTGTTCTGAGGAAGAAGAGGCGTTGGTGAGCCTTCTTGACCAGGCTGGAGGTGTTTGTGGTCCAGGACAGGTCCTCCGAGATGGTGGTTCCCAGGAACTTGAAGCTGGGAGACACGTTCAACAACCATCCCGTTAATGTGGATGGGGTCATGCATGCTTCCTTTCTTCTTCCTGAAGTACACAATGAGCTTCTTTGTCTTACTGGTGTTAAGGAGCAGGTTATTGTCAGCGCACCATGTGGCCAGGTGCTGTACCTCTTCCCTGTAGGCAGTCTCATCGTTGTCACTGATGAGGCCATTCACCGTGGTGTTGTCTGCAAACTTAATGATGGAGTTGGATCCATGCACAGGCTTGCAGTCGTGGGTGTAGAGGGAGTAGAGGAATGGACTCAGCACACAGCCCTGTGGTACGCCGATGTTAAGTGTGATGGTGGTGGAGTGGGTGTGGCCTGACCTAACATTCTTAGGCCTGTTGGTCAGAAAGTCCATGATCCAGTTGCAGAGGGAGGTGTTAATGTTCAGGTCTCCAAGTTTTGTGGTCAGCTTGGAGGGAATGACGGTGTTAAATGCTGAACTGAAGTCAACAAACAACATCCTAACGTATGTGTTGTTATTGTCCAGGTGTGTGAGTGCAGAGTGCAGCACTGTGCATACTGCATCCTCTGTGCTCCTATTTCTGCGGTAGGCAAATTGGTGTGGGTCCAGTGTGGGTGGGAGGCAGTCTTTGAGGTGTGCTAGGACCAATCGCTCAAAGCACTTCATAATGATGGGTGTGAGTGTTTCGGTACTGGCACAATGGATGTGGACTTAAAACATGTTGGCACAGTTGCTTGGGTGAGGGACAGGTTGAAAATGTCTGTGAAGACCCCTGTAAGCTGCTCTGCACATGTTCTAAGCACACGTCCAGGAATGCCGTCCGGGCCAGCAGCCTTGCGTGCGTTGATCCGACTCAATGCAGTGTGGACATCTGTGGAGGTGAGTTTGAGAGGTTGGTGATCTGCTGAGTGTTTGATTTTGGTGGCCGTCTCCTTGCTGTCGCTGTTGAAGCGAGCATAAAAGTCATTTAGCTCGTTAAGGAAGGAGACGAAAGTGACCGTTGGAGTGGAGTTACTTGACTTGTAGTCACTGATGACCTGGATGCCCTGCCACATGCGTCGGGGGTCAGAGTTGGAAAAGTGTTTCTCTACCTTCAGCTTGTAGCAGTACTTGGCCTTTTTGATGCCCCTTTTCAGGTTAGCCCTGGATTTACTGTAGGCCTGAGCGTCATCTGACCTGAAGGCAGTGTTGCGGGCTTTCAGCAGAAGTCGCACCTAATTGTTAATCAATTTGTTTTTACATATCAGTGTTCATTAACGTTTTTATTATGTATTTTTGTCAATGGTGTTGTTGATGTAAGTCAGTACAGAGGAGGTATAGATGTCAATCTATCTGAAAAGAAATAATGTTAGCACTCTGGCAATGTTGAGAAACGTACTAATATTATTCTGAATGGTGAGAAACGTAAACTAAACATGAAAATTGGTCGATTTAAGTGGTTATAAAATATTAGACCTGTTTGAACACAGTGCTCTCCTCGTGGTCGTCCGCCATTAATCAAAAAGGAAATAATGTGCAAGGACCGGAAATTAGATCAACTCATCACCAGTGTCAATTATGTCAACTCACTGTAATTACACTGACTCTGACCACTGATTTATTCTTCAAGTGTTAATGCCATTCAAATCAACACCAGAATCAACACTTTTTAACTCTGATAAATTAACACCATAAAAACAGCTCTAAACAACACTGGATATTTTGCTGTGTATTTTATTCAATTTTCATTTTAAAGAAATCAACAAACAAATGACCATTCAACACATCAGTCAAATATTTAATTAACAAATGTTAACAGAAACCAAACACAGAATATACACACCCAATACAAAAACACAATGATACAAAGAAAGCAAGCAATCCATACAAATTAAAAGTAAATAAACTCCAAAACTTCAATAGGTAATCATTCAAGAGCTTTTAAATTCAATATTATCTTATGCAAAATCAGTAACCTATAAACATTTCCCAAAATATGGAAATTTTATTAAAAATTCTCATATCACTTCTCTTAGATGTGTAGTTCAGATAAACAGTGTTCTATAGAATAAGTAAAATGTTTATGAATTAATAAAAAAGGGTACAAATGTGTATGAGAATACAGTCCTGATATTAAAAAACAACCTGACACACATAGTACAAGCAAATATGGTAAAAGTGTAAGCTGACCACAACCATGTCTATTTTCAAGTAGAGAAACATTTGTGGAATGAACATTTATGGCTTCCTAAGGCAGACAAAGTTGAGTTTCTCCTCACAGTCTTTGGGTTGCCAAATGTTCCTACTTCTATCCAGAGCTCCACAGTGAAGGTTTCTAGCAGGGCACTGGGGATCCCCCACTGTAGACCAGGCTTTATATTGAAGATTATCACCACTGACCCAGAACCAATGGCCAACCATGAAGCGCAGACCAGTCCACACATAAGCTGTCTGGGATGTTATGGTGTTATTTATCACCCCTTCCATATTTATTTGAGAACTTAGGCTCACCAAGTCAATGTAGTTCTGTCTGCAGTAGTTCAGAGATTCATCCCATGTCTTATTCTGATGCACCAAAATGGGCACAAACACCTCCATACAGTAAAATGGCAAAGGCAAAGAGCACACGACATTGTGCAGTTTAGCAGTATTTCTTCTTACACAGCCACACTGTTCAGCAATATCGTTCGGTTGCCGAATGTCCCAATAGTCAATTTTTTGATCCTCACCTCCAGACCAACTCCAGTTTTCTAGGTTGTTAGAAATCATGTGCAATCCAATCCAAAAATGTGCATTATTGTTTTCTGGATTAGTGGAAAGCTGTTGTGCCTCTTCTTTACTGACAGTGGACAGGTCATCGTGGTGCTTTCTGCAGTATTTCTGTGCATTTTCCCAGGTCATTATTTCGTTCACAAAGATGTGCTTCCTGTAGAGACTAAAGTTCAGTCCAAAGAGGCTCAAAAAAATGAACACAGTGACTGTAGGCTTCATTTCTATACAGATGATCAACACCGTGCAGCCTTTGCGTGTGCTCAGCGATAAAGGTCTATTTTTTTATATTAGACATGACAAAACAAACAGAAAGGCACCGACCAACCAGCCAGTATTTGTGTTGCAAATGTCTAAACCAAATGTGTTGCAAACACTAAGCTTAGCCAGCGAAGTGATAATGGGATGACAGTCTGTCACATTGGAGCATCGCAGCAGAAAGATTTCTAAGAAACACAACATGGAAGTTGAATGTTTCGTCTTAGGTATAGCTTAGTTTTATTTTTCAGCTAAAGGTATTCAGCCAAGAGCAATTAACAAATGTATATATATATATATTTTTTTCC
Organism: Cyprinus carpio; assembly: GCF_018340385.1. Taxonomy (NCBI): domain Eukaryota; kingdom Metazoa; phylum Chordata; class Actinopteri; order Cypriniformes; family Cyprinidae; genus Cyprinus; species Cyprinus carpio. Next base: position 9,882,777 of record NC_056603.1, read on the forward strand.
TGTTAATGCTGATGTTTGATTAATATTCCTTACTTTTTAATAGATTTTTTAATTTATATAATAATTACTATGTGGTCCCGTGATCCATTCAAACAAATACTAAACTAACCTAAACTAAACTAAAAACTAAACTAACAAACACCAGATTTTATGCCGTTCTGATTTAATGACACTCATTGAAAAGGAGTTAGCACTCTTATATCTGGGTTGTGAGGCTCTGACAGAAGCAAAATCTGATCTCTTAGATTATGATCTGTCCTGTAACAGACGCAACTAGCTGACATTCAGAGAAGAGAAGTGTAGAATAAATAATATGAAATGAAATACTAAAGTAATAAAGAAAAATAAATTTAGCAGCACTAACCATGAGCCTCAAAAAAGAGGAGTTATTTTGTGCATGAGGAAATGATGTGAGACCTAATACAGTAGGCGGAGACAATTTAAGCATTTCCTGTAGAGTCAATAGGAGGAAGTAGTTGTTCAGAGCAGACTGAGCTTTGCTGCGGTGAACATCAGCGGACCAGCTTATGCATTGAGCTTTGCATGTTATTTACATTAGTAATACTAATAATTTGTTGAATAAAAATATGGTACAAAAGTATCAACAATTCGGGAAAACAAAAATGCTTAAAACAAGTCCGTTGATTAGTATAAAATGTATTTATACTTTACTATTGTGTAATTTTTGTACATATTTTATATTCAGAACAAAGTTTAGACTATGCTTTAAACTAAGTTACACAATGGCATGTTATTTGCTTTTGAATGTTTGTGTATCAATGTTTAGATGTTTTCCAACCACAAGACTGACCCTCTTTCACAGCAACAAAACCACATGGTTTACCAAGCAGTATTCTCACGAGACACTTCTCTTACTTTAACAAATGCCCCTCCTTCTTCATAACGGACTGCCATGGTTACGGAAATAACACATCTGACACAATGTGAGAAATAATTGATGTTGAACAAAACTGTACTTGAGATTTGTGTACATTAACAACATTAATTGTGTACATTGTATACAATAACAAACATTACAGATAAATTATGCATTAAGTTTAAAAGTTTGTATTTGTCTGGGGACAACATGAAAATTCACTTTTGTATACTTTTTTTTGCAGGTGAAAAGCAATTTTAATAAACACTTGTAATTAAAAGTTAAAGCAAAAATTTAGAAATATACTGAATTGATTGAGAGTTCAAATCTGTTAAAGCAGGGACGAATTTGATCTATGGATTGCATTTATGATAATAAACTTACCTTACATTAAGAGGACCAAAACCTTCAGGTACAAAAGAAATGTGAACAACCATTCTGTTGTTGTTTGTTGTTTGCACAGGCTGTAGCTTTGATGCAACATGCACTTGTGGTTTTGGACTTTGAGCCCAACCTACTGCTCAGTTTGCAGCCAAACTGTAAGAATGAGAAAGAGCAGTCAGAAAGCCCCCAGCATGCACAGCTCACATTTCTGTGGTCAGAAGTTTCCATACTAGCTCAAGTGTATCGTAAAAACTGTTACTTTCAGAAATATGACAGTTGTCCTCATGCCCTGAAAGTGGAATGTCAACAAATGCTCTTTTTTACAGTAAAATCATCAAAACAATGTAAATAAATTCATTACCTATTCAAGATTAATTGAATAATTGTTTTTATACTAACTTTATAAATCCACAATTCCCACACAAATCACATCTAACTTTTTTTCCCTTTAATTGCACATATTACAAACTTTTTATTTTTATTCATTTTTAGTAACTTTTTGAGGAGTACTAGGGTCAAATATCTCTTACTGATACTTATCAGTAAAATAACCTTTTAAACCAAAACACAAGATGCAAGCATATATGTACAGTATATTAACTGTTAAATGTATGAAACATGACCTCAGACAATCTGATGTTTTCCTTGAATGTGAGATGAAAAGGCCACATCAAAAATATAAGACAATGAATCATTTAATCCATCAATCAATAAAAACATAAATTTTTGGGTTGTATTACGTAGTATTAAATAAGTTCAGTTTAGATATGCAGTTAATTATAAAAACGGCAACAATTGGCTAATTTAATTTGGCTATTCTTTATAGTTTAATATCTTAATTAAAATATAACGTGCAAGGATAAATAATTCATAATGAATACAGCAATATTCTATAAAAAATAGGAATTTTCAAGTTTGATCTCATAGTGAGTTTAAGGCCCATTGATTCCCTTACATCAGTCTCTTTCTAAATATCTTTTAGAGAAGAAACTCCATCATTTTATCTCAGCTTCAGTTTTGGTGTTGTTTTCTGTTACTGGATTGATAACCTCGTGGTCATCAATGTATTGTACATAACAACTGAAGCATTATTTTGTTGAAGTTGACATGATTCAGCACCATGGACAAGGACAAGTGGAACAACACAGCACTCCAGCTATACTTCTTGTGTAAATGTAAATAGAAAAAAAATAAAAAGAAATTTAAAAAACAAGCCTGGTTAAGCTCTTCTTAGCCTACACAGCCTAGTAGCCCATCTGCACAAGCCAAGCAACACCCCCTCACATGGAGCTATTTTGGTTTTAAAAACTAGTTAAGGCACACACTTAATTCCTTTTCCCCAAGGTCACTTAATTTAAAATTCACAATAAAATAGCAAAAAAGTAATTCAAATGGAACAAAATTAATGTATCTGTACAATTAGTCTGAAATAATAAAAAATCTATTCATTACTTAAAGCGGTCATTTTAAATTTCCATTTTAAATAACTTTTTTATATAATATAGATTAAATGTTTATTTGTGCGTTTTCATTATTGTTGTTCATAAGAAGAACTATTTCCTTTGCTTGTGAGAGTGTCACCTTACACCCAAAACCTACGGCCAATGAAATCTGACTTTGTCATATGAGAATATATGAGAATAACCAATCACGTCTAGGATCAGTTTCCATTTGATTTAGTTACTTTGATTGTGCACCTTGCCATCTCTTATTCTTTCTTAGCAAATCAAAGCAACATGAGTGCACTTTTATTCCTCACCTTTGTTTGTAAGTATGATTGATAGATTGATTTAACTGTTTAATGAATAGAATCATCCAGTTATGACAGTTTTAACTTTAGCATTTAAAAAAAATTTTTTTATTTATTTATTATCAGAAATTCATCCAAAGCAACTTAGATCCTAAAATGAATTTTAAATAAAAGATTTGTGTAACACATTTACTGCTTTTTCAATTCAGGTTGCGTTGGAGCACAAAACATTCAGCAGCCAAAACATTTGCAAACCTCTAAACTGGGTGATAATGTCACTATTGAGTGCTACTTACCCAATAAAGATTTTAACAATATGGTGTGGTACAAGCAGGAGATGGGAATGAAGCTTCAGATCATTTCAGAAAGTTACATTTACCTGACAAAGGTTGATTTTGCTGATGGATATAATGATGGGCGTTTTACTGTAACAATAAGCACAGGCATTTATCATTTACACATTTCATTGACAAAAAAGGAAGATGTAGGAACGTATTTTTGTGGAGTGCTAAATTTAGGAGAACTGGATTTTGGACCTGGAACATTTTTGATGCTTAACGGTATGTTTGACCTTTCATTATTTGATGTTGATGTTAAAAATAATAGATATTGGTTATAATGAAGAGACTATAAAAGTTATAATAGCATATTGAAAATACTTATTTTAAAAGGCTTTATGTTTTGCTTTAAAAAAGAGCACACCTCAAAAACAGTTCTTCAGGAGCCTATTTCAGATGAAGTTCACATTGGGGACAACATTACTCTCACGTGTAGAGTCCAAACGGTAGATAAGAAATGTAAAGGAGCACACCATGCTTACTGGTTTAGAGAGGCTGCAGAAGAATCCAGTCCTGCCATCATTTACACTGATGATATGAAGAAACATGAAGAGATCTGTAAGGATTATTCTACTGCACAAACCTGCATTTACAGCCTCACAAAGAGGAACCTCAGCCTTTCTGATGCTGGTACTTATTACTGTGCTGTACTCACATGCGGCAAGATCATGTTTGGAAATGGAACTTCTTTGGAAATCAGCTCAATACCTGGTAAAGTGTTAAATTCTATTAAGTGAAATACAATTTGTTTGTTAATATTTTCAGCATGTTTCTTAATAATGCTATCAAGTCAATATCATTTTTATGCCTTTTGCCATTATGACAAACCATTACAAATAACAAAATGCTACAAATTACATTTAACATAATAAATGTCTATGTAAGGCCTACTACTGTATCACTCAACTAGTTTGTATATAACTTTGGTAGAAAAAATAAATACAAATGTATCTTAAATACAATTTTTCAAACTAAATAGCTGTTTTTTTTTTTGTTGTTGTTGTTGTTTTAAGTTGGCAAGAATAATGACCAATAAGATTTTCAAAGTATTTTCATGTTTTAAACATATAATTTTTTTTTCTTGCAGATAGCGAGTTGACAACAAGTCCTTCGTTTCTCATACTGGCCTTATCAAACATCATTTCTATGCTAATAATGATTTTACTTGTGGCTGTGCAATGTAAAGACCAAGGCAGCTCATCAGGTATCATATTTTTCTTTTAATCCAATCCCTAGTTTTATTTGCAAAAATCTAAAGCATCTTATAAAGCACTCTGTTATACTTTGTGTCAGTCAACAGATCTTGTAATCAAGAGACATCTGAATGTACTCAGGTAAATCCTCGCAACTTTATTTATAATGATAAATTTGATGTCATTTTGATGTTATTTCAGAAGTTTCTTGAACACATTGATCAACTGTATATTATGTTTTATGTTTGTATATTATGTTTGTAACATTTTCAGTTTAAATTTTTTTTCAATAATTTAACGTTTAGTTTCCTTAAATATAATGTGTCAGATTATGAAGAGATGCCTTTCCAACATAAATGTTTGAAATGATCAAGAATCTTTCTTTATCAGGTTGGAGATGCAGATGCCTTGACTTACACATCTGTGAGTTTCAGCAGTAAGTCACGGCCCCCTAGAGGTGCTAAACAACACAACATTTCTCAGCATACTGATGTCTATTCACAGATCCGGTCCTAACAGAGGAACCACTGGAAAACCTAAACATGTTTTCTGTACTTTAGTGATCCAAATGTGCCAATGCATAAAGCATAATGAACTAAACAGTGCAAGATACAATCAAATTGATTATAAAATATTATACTGTAAAATAGCTGTTATAAAATAAGTGTTATCTGAAGATGGCAATCATTCATGCTGGAACAAATAATACAAATTCTTGCTATTAAATATTTTGCCATTTCCTTGTTTTTTGAAAACATATAAACTGTCCTCTTATTAGATTTTTTTTTTCTCTCTAACTGATGATGCTACATAAATGCTGTTTGGCTGATGGCACAGTACCAAACCCTTCCTACTAGTGACTGTCCAGAGCACACAGGGAACATTTAAGTCCATTTCATGCTTTAAAGAGCCCTCCAAAATGGAAATGACCACAATTAGTTTCTATACTGGTATGAAGTATTAGCATTAAATATGCTGATGGCAAAACTGCAGCATGATACTGGTGAGCACTGACCGGTTATTGATCAAAGCACTAGACCTTACACCAACTGAGGATTTATATTTAAATTTGCATTTAAATTCACACACTGACCTCAAAAGAACAAACTTCAAAGTAACATCTTTGCAGTGTTGAGGGAAAGTGGAGCACTAATTCAAAATTTTTGCATATAAATTTTATTTGAATGTTTATTAAAACCAGAAGCTCTAGAATGTGACATCATATCCTGTGACCATCATATTGCAGTGTCTGAAGAAGTTCTCTCCAAGTTTAGTGTTTCAACACAAAAAGTATTAATGGCAGTCAATGGAGCAAGATGCAAGTACTGGTACAAAACTTAAACATCATCTTTAAGCAAACTATATGAACATTCTGAATGGGTAATTCAGTTGTTTAGCTCAGAGTTGTTTAATAAACAGCATGTAATGTGTGTATTTCCTTTAAATACAAAATCACTGAATTATAAATCAGGATTTTTTTGAAGGCATTTTACTCACTGATATGAGAGGACTGCACCAGTGATTTTCAAGGCCATATAATTTATTAGGTGTGGGCGTTTGTATCCTCACCACCAGTGTTAAAACCAAACTGACTTTCACACACTAATGACAGCTCCTCTTGAGGTGACATGTGATTTGTCTATATGGTGGTCTATATAAGGCACTGTTCAAAGCCTGTCCCCCCTCAGATCTCTGAGAACTCTGAACATGTGAGACACTCTTCATACCCAACATGTGTAAGTTCATTTCCTCTTCTATCATATTACATTGTCAGTATTTGAGTGTGTTTCAGATATATTTATTAACATTAACAGGCCTATTTTGTGGTTTCCTCTATAGGTGAAAAAATGAATGCAAATTTTAGCAAAACATGTCAAGTTGAAAAATGCTACGGAAACTTTTTTAATATACATGAACATAAATGCTTCACTTTTAGTATCGAAAGGTCAGAAAGAACCTTTCATTATCAATGCGCAAGGACTAACCAAATCATTTTTGCAAATTTAAGTCTCTCTTTTAAAGGTAAGATCTACTTCAACGATTACTACTAAAACAAAAGTTCTGTATTACAAGAATTTAGCAAAAGAAAAGTGCCATATGTACTGTACATATAACACAATGTATACAGCACAGATTTTACATTAGTTCATATATATACATTTTGAGTTTACACACACACACACATATATATATATATATATATATATATATATATATATATATATATATATATATATATATATATATATATCTATTATATATATATATATATATATTCACTAAAAATATATATTTTTTTTCCTGTTATTTGTTTCTTTTCTTGTCCATTACTGATACACCAGCTTATTCATTTGCATGACCTAAATGTTTTCCCCATGTTTTAGAGAATCTAGTTCAAGATCAAAACTTGCCTTACCATGGGGTGTTTGTCTTCAATACTCTCATTTTGCTCTTGAGTGGAATAATCAACATATTGCTATGTAAAAGACTGAGAAGACCCAGTGAATTGCATGCAGGTACATTTCATTTGTGAAATAAAGAACTCAGTTGTTGTAACCCCATTATTTCTTTTCCACTTCTTTGTTTTACTTTCCCGGCACTACAAAGCACGTTTTAATATGTTTCAGAAGTTTCTGACCCGTCTTCACCAGACACACCAGAGCCTGATTTCAGTTCTTCTCTGGTAAGTCAGAATCTCTTAGTATTTTGACACTGTAGTATTTACATCCATGCACTTCATCTAAAACTTACATTGCATTCAAAGTACACTTTTTATCAGTTCATGCACTCCCTGGGAATTTAACCTATGACATTAGCGCTGCTACCACTACGATCAACTGATTGAGCATCAGGAACGCAGCAGATGAAGTTGCTGTGATAAAAGTTGGTATTTGCATTCATTGAGCAAATGCCTTCCCCTTTTCTCCCCTCACAGAATCAGGATAGTCTGAACCCAAACTACACAACCCTACAATTCCCTGAAAACAATGCCAGTAGAGAGAGTTCAGAGACTGAGCCAAGAATGACGAGAAAGGATACAATCTACTCCAGCCTTAAATGTCAAATGTCAATGTCGGACATCACTGAAGAAAGCTAATCTATTTCTTGTCCTCCGCATATTGCTTTGAACTGCTGCACAGTTGTTGATGACTTTTTTTTTTCAATAATGATAAAACCTTATGCTTTACTATGGAGGTTTTGGCTCCTTAATTGAGGTGAAGGCAATCAGTAATTGGAGCTGCTTAACCTGATATGTCTTTGCCCCTGCAATATGTACTTTCCTTTTTATTATTAAAATTGCACTTCTACTTTAAAGTTTCCATAGTAGCTGTTTCAGCTTATAGTCCATGATCAATATTCAACTGATATTATTAAAACTGGACCTGACCAATATTAAAACTGATATGCACTCAAACTAAGCACAACTTGGAATCATTTAAAAATTACTATGTCAAAGCTGAAGGGTTCAGAACATAATAATAATAATAATAACATCCAGTACTTCTGAACTTTACTTGTTTGCCTTCTTTTATGTCTTGTAATGGGGTCAGAGGCAAATATGCATATATATTTAATGAGCTGTTGAGACCCTTGTACCTGCCCACAAGAACCAGAAACTGAGAAAGAAACATAATGTGGTTTCAAAGACAGGAAGGAACACTAAGCGGCCTATTTTTCAAAGTTTCCTAAAGGTTAATTGTAGTAGCATATCAATAAAGAACAAAAACAGGCCACCATAACTTCAAAGCTAAATGTAAAATTAACAATGCATATGTAATGCAAAGTTTGCAAAATATCATTATTCAGATTATTCAGATTAGGTTAGTCTGTCACTTTTATTCCAGCTAAGTATGTCTGGCATTTTATAACCTTTTGTTTTTCTTATTTTATTTATTTAAAATCAATGTTAGAATTTGACATTAATCTTAAAAATGTACATTGTTAACTAATAGTCCCACTTTTGAGCATAGACCTGAAAAGGGACATTTCCATCTCAAATTGTTGTAAATTTTACACATACTGTAGATAAGGTTGATCCCTTTTGAAAGAAGACCCTTGGCAAATTTATTATAGAGGTGAAAAAAAAAGTTATAAAAATACATTTAAAAAGTTATTTTACTAAATAATTTCAATCAAAACATGGAAACTAGATTCTTGAGATTTTCTAAGGATGTTTACAGTAGACTAGTTTAGGTTTAGAATAACATTAAAGTGGTGTCAAAACATGTCCTAAAAAAGAGGGCCGTTGGTTAACCAATGAAAGGCAGCTCTGCCACCTGACAACATACGCCAATCAACTCAAACAACATTTTCCTTTTGGTGGCCTGTGTCTCTCGTTCTTCAAAATGAGCAAGTGCTTAGAAAAGATGCATGCTGTCAGTGCAGTCATCCTTGCTTTTTGTGGTAGGCAAACTTTGTTGATCTTCTTCTCAAATATATTGTTAAAGCATAGACTTTTATTTAATGATTTTTTTTTAAATTACTTTTTATATTCAGGTTGCTTCACAACCCAAACTATTAACCAACCAAAACCTGTGCAACAAGCCAAAACTGGAGACAGTGTAACAATGCAATGTTTTGTTCTCAAAAAAGATTTTAATCTCATTGTGTGGTATAAGCAACTATTAGGAAAGAAGCCACAGCCCATTGCAATGTCCTATTATAGAAACGATGTCCATTTTCTAAAAGTCTTTGATGATGGACGCCTCGGTGTGACAATAGGGAATGGAACTTCTCATCTAAACATTTTCTGAATGACACAAGAGGATGTAGCAACTTATTATTGTGGAGTGATTAAGCTCACTACATTGTTTTTCAGTTCTGGAACATTTCTGATGATAACAAGTATTCAGTTGTATTATTGCAGATCTTTGAACTCATTCGGACTGTTGTCTAAAACAATGAATTGCTATGTTTTGGATTAATTTTTAAGGAAAGCATTCAAATAAAAGAAGAATTCTAGAGCAACCTGATTTAAAACGTGTTCATCTTAGTGATAACATCACTCTGCTGTGTACGGTTTGATTCATGGATGACTATGCAAAATCCAATGTCTATTGGCTCAAGCAAAGCTCAGGAGAATTCTGGTCTAGAATTATAGATGGCAACAAAGATGCTCATTTTATAATGGCTGTTACACAAACGTGTGTTTACAACTTCACAATGAGGATCCTCACACTCTCTGATACTGGTACCTACTACTGTGCCATGGATGTAGATGGAGAAATAATCATTGGTCATGGAACTAAACTGACTATCACTGACACTGGTAATAATTCAGAGCATTGATTTTACTTAATGTTTATGAACGTTATGCTTGTACTTTATAAACAACCATGTGCAATATGTGCTCTGTAGATAAGAACATTATGAATCCAGTTACTCTCCTTTTGGTGTCTTCAAACATCATTTCAGCAGTAATAATTATTATAATCATCAAACAACATAAAAACAAGACACTCTGTAGGTAAGTGCATTCTTATATGTATTTGTTATGTGTTTTATTGATAGTTGTCTATGCTTCTATACTGAAATCTCACTGAATTGAGACATCCTCCTCTGTCCAAGTTAGTCTATGCTGTCTAATTGTCTAAGTAAATCTTATGTGAAACACTTTCCCAGAACAACTATTGCTAGTTTGTTGCTATACTACATCCGCACTCATTAATGAGAAATTAGATGTTCAAAACTAACAAATGACAATTACCCTAAATAGCTGTTCTGGGTTACGTATTGTATATTCTGTTACATTTTGATCTTTTTCACTTTACAACTGTATTTTGCATGTTTATACAATAATAAAATAATGAATTATTTACTTGTGAAATATTTATAGGTTCTCTGCATCTTCTACACACTTCTGCATTATTTGTATTATTTAATGCACATATATATATATATATATATATATATATATATATATATATTATATATATATATATATATATATTCTCATGGTTGTTTCTACTTCTTCTAATAGGTTTTGCTTGGAAATTCACAAAATCAGACGCCCACATCCCGGAAAAATCACCACCAAAATGGTTGCTTACCAGAATGTTTTCTGTACAATACAAACATGCTAAAGGTTCAACCTTTTCTGGGCCTGTAAACACCTTTTCATTTGTGTTATTAATGTGTTTATTTTTTCATTGTCAAACATCTGTTTAATCATTGGTTTAATGCATTTATCAAACTTGTGCGTGTGTGCGTGTGTGTGTCCTGAAGAACAGCTATACATATCTGGAATAAATGTATGAATTAAGAACATTTTAATCTCTGTTGAATGTGAAAGCAGTTCTCATTTCTGCATAATTCAGACATTTAACTCAATTTGCGAGACATGAGAACATGTTTGAAAAAAGTAAATGCCAGATTAGTCGTACTTCTCCCATGAACCAGAAACAAACCTGGTTTGACACTGGACAGTTTATTCTAATAAGGAGACAGTCATGAAAGAACATTGTTACATTAAACAAAAGTTAAAAGGTTCAGATTATGTCTTTGCTTATTCCATATCATACATGAATTTGAAGAGATATGTTGCATATTACAGATGCTCAGAAGCAGATTTCATCAAAAGACCTGGTCTTCCTTCTGGCCGGGATCGTCTATCTTGGAGAGTAATGGCAGTTGGAGAACACCCATGGTTTAAAATTCTTTTTGAATTCATGCAGTTCCAAAAAGTAATTGTGCCAATTGTAATTAAAAGAAGGAATGTTCTAACAATGGAAAGAATTACAAAAGTCATCATCTGTTCTGCTGAATCAGCACCTGAAAAAGTCAAAATGGTGGATATAAAGTTAACACACCTACTAAGTGCTACTTTCTTACCAGTTACTTCTTCAAGAACATACCTATAACGTCCAGTTTGGTTCCATTCCAAAACAGTATTCCACATGCAGCAACAGTGCAGTTGTAAGTCTCAGAATCAGAAAGTTTGAGAGAGCTCCACTCACACTGACCAGTACTCGTTCCATGTGCGCTAATGAATCTTGGGCGAGATTCTTCTGATTCCTGTATGATCCAGTACACACTGTTGTTTCCCACACAGTTCTGATTTAAAACTGTGCAGGTAAGACTCACTGAATCTCCATGATGTGATGGTATTAATGCAGGTTGTTTTACAACAGTATAGCTTTTCCCCCCTGAATGGAAATGCAATTATTGAGTGAGTTTTGTGAAAGATGTTATGGACACTACATTCAAATATTGTACTTTGTTTTTAAAAGTTAGCATCTAGGTAATAACGTCACTACCACTATATAGGTTCACCCTATACACAGTCTTTAAATGGGGTTCTTTATTGTTTCCAAGAAGAACCTTTAATATCCAAAGAACTTTTTCATTCCACAAAAAGTTCTTTATACTGTAATTGTTTAATAACTACTCACTCAAAGGTTCTGGTGGGAACCCAACATGGTTTTCTACTGCATTGCTTGATGTAACTCAAAATAATTATAAAGAACTTAAAATAATTTAAAACAAAAATATATAATTACCTTCAACTATCAACTCTATCCCTTCGACAAATTCCATTACATTGGAATAAGCACTTCCACAGTAGTATGTTGCGGAGTCTGAGAGCTGTATGTTTCTTATCACCAAACGATGCACACCCTTGTCATTCTGCACAAAGAAACGTGAACTATTCTTGAAATTATGGTAAAACCGGGCTTTGATGTCATACTTGTATATGGTGGAGATGAGCCTGGGATTCTTTCCAAGTTCATGCTTGTACCATGAGAAGTGCATAGCCATTTGGCTCTGGTAAAAGCAAGACATATTAATAGTTTCTCCCAATTTGGCAAACACGGGTGGATTATTCAGGTGCGATGCAGTAAGGTCTAAAAAAAAAAAAAAAAAAAACATTAAAAGTAACAAGCAACATTTTAGCTTAAATTATTGTAAATATAGTTTAGTTCTGACATAAAATACAGTTCAACTCACCGATGAGAAAGAGAAGCAAATATCCAAAGTTTATCATATTCCTGACAGATTTATCCTAAACTAGTAAGAAATATGTAAGCAATGTCAAAACGAGCATCACCAGAGATGCAATGAATGATGTGAGCAACCCGAAGGATGTGTTTATGTCAAAAAGTGCTGTGCCAGATTTTTTCCCCCACTGATCTTTTCTTTCAGAGATGATTTCATAATCTAATTTTAATTTCTCAGACAAATAATTGAACAAGTAACACCAGCAGCCACCATCAGTAAATACCTTTATATATGCCATTTTTTAAAAGAAGCATGTTTAGGTGAAATTATTTCTAAAATATAAAGACATAAAGGCAGTGTGCTAGTTGTGGTTTTATGCTGGCCATGCGGTAACTTGACCTTCTTAAGTTCTAAGTAAATGTTTCTTGACTGCATAGCAGATGAAGGGAAATCAAATGTGATCACAAAACTGTGCAGTCATCAAAATTGCAGTCTGATTTTTTTTTTTTTTTTTTTTTGTGAAGACAGCAGACAGTGTAAATGTGTCTAAAATTTCTCTCGTCAGATGAGCCTGATATTAATCAACAACCTTTTTTATAGGCTACATTAAAAGATTAACAAAGGATGGACTGAACAGAAATCTGTGATGACCACAACAAAATCACAATGACATGCTCAAGACCTTATAGCCTTGTGGCTTCACAAGCACACATCACATCAGCTTCAGTACAAACTGTGAAAGGCTATATAATATGATAATGTGGAAGGTCTGTATGTCCTAAAGAAAGTTTAAAGTCCAATTTCCTGTTTTAAACTAATAGTGGCTTCGTGTATGTTCTGATGGCAACATATTTCTAAATTAAGATTTTTTTTTTCTGTTGCTTTTTTAATGATTATAAATATACATATTAAAAATTTAAGCCGAATTATGAAAGACAATTTATTTTTTAATGAACACACATCATTGGTGCCCAGTTGCACAAAACACCTTAAGAAAAGTTAACAGAAAATTAAGAATAAAATTAAGAAACCCATTAATGATATATACTTATAATTACAACAAACATTTCATGTCTTCACCCCGCGGCCCACCCACCATCCAGCTAAGTGTTTTGTAGACAAAAGGAGGGTGCTGGCTATGATTTTGAAAACCACTAGAGGGCTGTAGTGAAGGATGGCAATTACTCAAATTGGCTAATTAGATATTTTAACTTTAAACTGCATACGAGAAAGATTAAATACAGTATAAAATAATAAACGTACTGCATACTTCACTTGACATACAAAGTGTACCAGGAAGCCTACTGTACATGCTTAGGAGGATAGGTCCAACGTACATCATTTAAAGTGTAACATTATATATAGTGCTGCAGATGTGCAACCTGTTTTAGAAAATATACAGTAGGTTTCTGTAAGCAAGTGTATTAAAAATATAATAATAATAATCTCAGTTAGATGCAATACAAATTACAAATGGATTACAAATAATAGACTGAAAATATAACAGATGACCAAGCACAAATTGTAGATAAACAGATATGTCTAATAAAATATACCAGAAAAAAATGCAGAGGTATTTATTTACAAGAAATACATGTACAAATGTAGCAAACATTTTCAGAGCACTGAGAGAAAAAAAAAAAATAAATAAATAAATAAAAACACCAACACCAACTATAGTGTAGTTGTATAGTTGTGTATAGTATAATGTAATGAGGCCATCATCAGAGCATATTTTGTATTTGATTATGCTCTTTGTTGAGAATTTTTTTATTATGATTATTTTTTCTTTTGTACTGCAGCTATATCAGATATGGGTCTGACCCTGACAGGCCTTTTCATTGATAGGTCTACCATAATTTAGCTCTGCCAAAAGCCACTCCTCCTTATATATAAAACACATCAATATCGCCCACTTAATTTCCTCTTCAGCTTGGTTTTGACTCAGTGCAGAAATGTTACATATTTCAGCTGCAGCTTTATTGCTCTTTGGAGCGGGTAAGAATTATTATTATTATTATTATTATTGATTTTTTTACTGTAAAGTACAATTCTATGATAAGAGACACTTAATAAAATGTTTGTAGAGTTTAAAATGGGAAGACAGATTAAAATGTGGTCATATTTGAACAAAATAATGTTTTATGGTTTTACTTTTCTTGTTTAATGATTTTCAGGTTTTCTCCAAGTTATATTTTCGACAGAAAGTATACAGGCTCATCCAGGACAAAGTGTCACGATGTGGTGTCAACACAATATTCATGTTTCTGGAGATCTGTACTGGTTTAAACAAACAGATGGTGATGTACCCATTACAACTGTGCACATGCTATACACCGAAAGTCTATGGAAGTTTGAGCCAAATTATTTCAACAGTTTCACAAAAGATCACATGGTCATGGATCAGTTCAGCAAAAGCACCACCCTAACAATTAAGCAAGTCAAAATGTCTGATTCTGGTTTCTACTTTTGTGGAGCTACAGAATATCACATGAAATTTGGCAATGGAACCAGACTTGAAGTGAAAGGTAATCTTTTTGAAGCTCTCTCATTGTACTGATTTTTATATACTGTTTATAGCTCTTTTTTTCTCACTTTGTCATTAATAGCACGTGTTGAAAAACACCACAATTTAAATACCATTGTAAATGCCACAACAGTAAATGACTTATCCAGGCCAACTGTTTTCATATCAGAGAAAAATTACACAGGAACCTCAAAAAAGGGTATGTTTTTTTTTTTTTTTTATTTTTTTTTTTTTTTATATATTATATTTTAGTTAAAAATGTTTTTAATATATTAATATTCTTGTTTAATCTCTCTAATCAAATTATGGGGGAAAATAATTTTAAAATTTCATTGAAATTACATCTACTTATTTATAGATCATGAGCTATCATCCGTGTCTACTGAAGACTGTTCCAGAGGCATCTATTTCAAACTGACCCTCCTATTTGGTGGAATAATTTTTTTTACATGTGTTGTTCCTCTTATTTTGGCGATTATCAGGGAACACAGAAGACAGAAGCTTAAAAAAGGTAACTCTTTAAACATGGTTAAAAACGAAGTTAAACCACAAATGTGGAATGAACATTCTAAAATGGCTTTGAAATTATTTTTAATTCTCTGATTAAGAACTTAAGATCAGTAACTGATCACCCTTTTCTCTGCTTTGTGCCAGTTGCTGAATGTCAAGCACAACAGCAGGATGGCAAGGTAAACTCCACAGACTTATGTTACTCTAAGGGCTACTGAACCATAGACATAAAAACAAGCAAAACTTTGTTTTCTAGCAGAACACACATTCTTTTTTTATTGTAAAGAGCAAAATATTGTATCACTTTATAAATGAATTACTGCTTTGCCTATCCTACGAGTGATTAATTGCATAAAAAATAATTATATTTTTGTATAGTTTGTTTGTGTGTGTGGTATTACATATTATCTTATGATTCCAATTTAACAATATTATTTCTAATTCTGTTGGCTATTAAGGACAGTTGCATATACTTTTTGCTGTAGAATTTATTTTTGGAGGCTAAGGAAAACGTATCCAAATGCTCTAGAGTAAAATCCAAGACATTTGATCACTTCGATTAGAATCTTGACATACATGTTTGTACTTCTTTGCAGGAAAATGATTCAGTAGTATATACTGCTGTGTATTTCTCAAATAAGAGACCCAAAACAGCAGGACGACATACTGAGGATACAACTGTGTACACTGACACTACTTGAAACATGAAACTTACTCAAACATATTATTAATTTATTATCTATGGTTTATTTTTAACAGCTAGATAGTACTGCTTAAAGAAATTTAATTATCTTTCCTTTGCATAACTGTACATAATGGTCGTTTATTAAAATTGTGTTGCAGTTTAGCTTGACTCCTGATATTAATTTAATTGACTAGTTCACAAAGTCCTTGAATTTAGATTCCAGTTAAATATCAGTGTTTTAGGTTGCATCTCAATTCGGATGCGGATTAAAGTGTCCAGCTAGCCGTTACTCATTAATCTCATCCCAAATACCAGAGGTTGCTCGCTCAAGACTAAATAGTTCTGCTCAGTCACTTTCATACTCTTTAAATCAAATGGTTAAACCTGTAAATCCATTCAACCCTGGGCTTTCAGAAAATTAAAATCAGGGTAAAATCAAGTTTAACTATTTGTGGCCCAGGTAAAATGTATGTCAATAATATAATTCAAGAATGATCAGTAAAAGACACGTTCAAAGATACGTTCAGGTCAAACATGCTTTTAGTTCTTTGTAAAGCTGCTTTGGAACAATTTATTCTCAAAAGTGCTATGGAGAAACTATGGTGTGCTGAAGCAGTAAAGAAAACATCACATCATTATCAATATATATGATCAATAATGAATCTTCTTATTTTGAATGAGTAGCCGTGGACTTGCCTGTTGATTGACAGGTCTGTCATAGTTTGATGTAAGCATAAGCCACACCCCCTCACATAAAAAAGCACATTGATTTCCTCATCTTAATTTCCTCTTTGGTTCTAGTTTGATTCAGTACTACAATGGTACATATAATAATTTCAGTGCTGTTGATCTGTGGCACAGGTAAGCATTACTGTACTATAATTACTTGAATAATGCAAGATTAATGAATTATTAATTCAATTGATTAGGTGTGTTCTATACACAGCATTTCTTGTGTTATCAATATTCTAAATATTTATATGCTGTAAAATAATTTCTTATTCTTCTGTTGGATTTAGGTTTTCTCGCAGCTAAAGCATCTCAGTCAACCAATATCACAGCTCGGCCAGGAGATAACGTGACTATTTGGTGTCAACACACTTCAGAAATTGGAAACAATATACATTGGTTCAAACAATCGAACAGTGCTGTTCCTCTTAGCATTGTATACATGATGTTACCCTACGAGCTTGAAGTAAAGGCAACATATTTAAATGGTTTTCAACCAGATCGTCTTGTGATGTCTCTGAACAGCAAAAACACATCCCTAAGAATTTCAAATGTGGATATTTCTGATTCTGGTCTGTACTACTGTGGTTGGCAAAAGTGGGTGATGACATTTGGCGATGGAACACACCTAGACATTAAAGGTAATACTTCTTTTTTCAACAGCACTTTTGTAAAACAGCTTGCACACTTTATGTGCAGTAGAAAATCCTTATTCATCCTTATGATTTCCAAAATGCTTCTGTGATGCTGTGTGGATTTTCTAAATAACTCATACATTTCAAATCTTCAATTGTTGCACAGACAGGGGTATTACACCACTGCAATATCCAACAGAAATTACAAATAAAGGTGTTTATCATCTGACTTTCTTATATGCTTGTAATATTCATATACAATAATGCTTTTATCTAGATGGTGGTGTGGTAGAGTAAAATGTGATTTACTTTTTAACAGATCTGAAAAAGAGCCCGATTTCTACAAGCGACTGTTCTGAAAACATCTTTTATAAGCTGACCTTTATTTTTGGTGGTATTATAGTTATTCTCCTCATCATTCTGCTCTCCACGCTCATCATTAAGATACAGGACAGAAATAAGCAGGGAAAAGGTAACAGTGCATCAAATCAGTCCAACAGATTTATTTACATTGCTGTATGGATATCATTTGCAAATAACTGTGCAGTGAAATAATTGTAAATAATAAAAACTATAGGCCCTACCTCTATTTTTTAGTTTCCATTTCTGTTGCCGCAGATGCTGGTCACCACGAAACACAACCTCATGAGGTAAGCTAATTGTTATAATAAAAGTGTCCATTCTCTGAATGTGGAATAAATAAATTTAAATTCTTAACCAAAAAGTAAAGTTTTTTCCTCATAAGATCTGCAACATTTATTGACAAAAATTATTGTACAGTTTAAATTAAAGACTGGGTTGACAGGAGTACAGAAAAGTTAAAGTCTCTGCTATTGAAAGGAGTTATAATGACAATAGCCATAAACTGTAAAATAACTTTTCTAATTTCAGTGTTTTTCAATATTATTTTATGTCGAAAATTCTTTTGAGATTGTTTTTTCATACGGCCTGCGGTCCTGCTTTTCTTTTCTGTTTAGCTCTAACCATGTCTTTAAAAAGGACAGCATGGTTGAAATCTTTTTGTGAGAATATGGTGAATTTTTAAAAGTAAAAATAAGGCACAAAAGTGAAAAAAGTAAAGCTTGGAATAAAATCACATTTCCCAACTATTTCCCAACTGTAAATTAATTATGATTCTAACACCAAAGAATGTATTTGAATACTGGCATGTGTGTGTGTGTGTGTGTGTGTGTGTGTGTGTGTTTTGCTTATATGATTTTCTTCTGTACATATTTAAATTAAATTTGTAAAAATGTAAAAGTAAAATGAATTAAAATGCCATTAAAGTCATCTTCCGATCTGTTGCAGGAACCTCATTCATCTGTGTATGCCGCTCTGCAATTCTCCAAACACAAATCCAGAAGAGCAGCCAGAAATACAGAGGATACAGATGTTGTGTATTCTGCTCCTAGATAGTCCAACAGTGGCACACAATCAAATACTGTAGCCTACTCTAATGTTTAAAAGCCATATGCTCATCATCAAGACTCTAATATTTTAACGCTATTACTAATGCCTTACATTTAAAGTGTATGTGAGCTCTGCAATGTTCAGTATTTTCAATGCAATAAAAGTTCTAAAGATCAAATGCATTTGAAAGTTCTAAGAACTTTAATTAAATCGGTTTATATTCTCTATCATAGATAGAAGCAGGCCCTTACTCAAGAGGCAGGGGTTGTGAATGATATCACTTCCTATACAGACCCTGACAGGAAGAAGCTGTTCAGTGCAGAATTAGACGTGCTGAGGGGAACTTCAGCAGACCAGATTGCACAGCTGTAAATATATACACAAAAACATAGCTGTATCTAAATGATTAAAACTATTATTAACTATGCACACATTTGACAAAAATGTAGTACTTTGTGAGCAGAAGCAGTATATCCTGACCATTATGAATCATGAAAATTTAAAGAAAGTGCTATAAAACAATATTTAAATCTATTTTGAATTTGTGTAAACTGTTTAAAAAAAAAAAAAAAAAAACAGATAAAGGCTTTCTTAAATGTCTGTGTGCCAGTGTGTGCACATGAGAGCATCACAGTTTGACTGTTTTCCGCCCACCAGACTGACCCCCAGCTCTCTCAACCACACAAACACCATCACACTACATGCCTTTCACACTACTTTCCATAACCACAGACAAATTACCCCTTGTTTTCAAGTGAGGTGTTAAGTCACAGATGACAATAACTAAAAAAAAAAAAAAAAAAAAACTTTTATTATGAAACAACCATGAAAATAACTTTAAATTTTAAATATTTATCCTTGTCAGAAATTAAAATTCCTAAATTCACATATTTTTAATGCTTAGTCATTTTTCAATGATGGTACTGATAGCACTTATAAACTAAAAACTAAATTCAAGACTTAAAAAAAAAAAAATCCAAATGTGTTTGCTGTCTTTCAAAGCATGTTATTGTTGTGTGCAGAAGCTGCATTCTTATAAATGGGTGTATTTTTTATTTTTGGAAAAAATAAAAAATAAATAAAAACGAACAAATGATAGAACAAACGAGTGAATGAATGCACCTTTCAAAAGTATCATTTTCAAGGCCAGGCTCATTAATAAAACCTAAAACTTTACTCTTGTTTCATATGATCTGTCACTTATCTTGGTCCAACCTGCAGTCCAAAACATGTACAGTCGGTTGGCCAGCATAACCACTGTAGAAAAAAAGAAAAAATACTGTTTATATTGTACCAGAACATTATCCATTTAGTTTTTTGAATTACACAATACAACGTGTAATTCAAAATATAGGTAAAACACCTGTGGGAAAAAAAGACTGAAAATTCCATTATGTGAACAAAGCAATGGATCTAATGTAGTAATATGTTTTATCTTTAGTATAGTCTTTTTAAGTGTCTCTGTCAATGCAATTTTATCACAATGCACTGGTAAAGTGTGCAACTGCATTCGTACCACATGTTAGTTCCTTTCACACACTGACTAATGGTTTCGAAAACAGACTTATGCCATAAATACATATAAGACAATGAATTTGATGCACAGCGCTCAGGTTGCGGTCAACTTTTGTTTCTGAAAGTAACAGAATAAACAAGCGACCTTCAGCGTGCTTAGGTCTCTGTGGGTAAAAGTTTCCATACATCGTCTTATTGCAGTGAAACACAAGTGTTAAAGCGACGTGCAGACAGCTGTGTTCTTGCTATATTTAGAGTTTCTCCTCCAGCATTACCAAGCAACCCTACATAAATAGTGATTAATCATTATTATTCACCTCTTCAATATACTAAATTACCATGCTTTTTTTTTTGCAGTGGTTCAAAATTTGACACATGCTAATTAGATATTGTACTTTAACCTGCTAAAAGATAATTTAACTAGATGCTCTTTACCTGAATGTGCAAGTTAAAACAAATCTCATCACATATTTCTCAAAGCAAAAATCTTGCCCATTTGTAATATCATATGTTAATATTCATCTGCTCTCAACTAATGTTGTTTTAAAACCCAAAATCACATAACCTACAGGAGGGATGTCCAATCCTGTTCCTGGAGGGCCAGTATTATACAGAAATTAGCTCCAAACTGCTTTAATACACTTGCTGGGAAGTTCCTAGTGGCTGAATCCGAAAGCTGAAAAATGCTGCCTTCAGGGGATACATTCCAACGTAGGAATCAAGACACGTCCAAATCTAATGCCAGATTCACTTTCTGTCTCCTGAGATGTCTTCAACTGATTGATTTTTGAAGGCAGCACAGATGTATTCATCGCTGCCTTTGACATCCCATAATCCAGTGCTCCATTCTGTGACTACTGAACCAAAAAATAATTATGAAATAAATAAAGCTTTCGGACCCAGGCAGTGAGTCTGAAGACCTTGGCTGCGCTCAAAATCCTCCTTATACCATTAAATACTGTAGGGCACCTCTAGGGGACGCAATTTATTGTGTTGTCTGAAACCATAGTGGACGTTATCAAGTACACTTATTCAGTCCCATAATGCACCACAATATTTGGTCTACATCCGATGTACACTCAGGCTGCTTTCCACTCAACTTTTAGACACGCACTCGCAAACTTCCCTAAGCACTTTTTAAGCACATTTTGAAGTGCGTTCCACTTCGTCAAGTGAACGAGGTAAGTTTATATGAGCAGACCATCGACCCCTCGATTTTGACCGAGGGAGCGAGTCTGCTTCATATGCACACTTCAGGCCGCTCCATAGACCACAGTGCACCACGATAGTGATGTCATTGCAGATCGCATTTAATTTATCCCCACCCCATACAACTCTATATCTAAATTATTATTATTATTATTATTATTTACATTTATAACAGCCCAAGCATACCTATTTACATATATAGAATGCTGCACCAAACAAATTCATAATGTAAAAAAATTTAAACAATACACCAACTCTATAGCAAATTCTAAGTGATCAAGGGCTTAGGACTTTTCAGTTCAGCCCATTCCAAGGGTTCCACCAGTAGTGGGCACTCATGCAACGTAATCAATGACGTACATCCGAGTAAACGAGACAGAGGGAAGCTAGTTTGCGAGTGAAGGATATAAAAATGTGAACTGGAACGCAGCCTCGGCACTAAGAGAATACCCATAATGCACTGTGAGGGTCATGCCAAATGAACTCCCGCATCTCGCCAGAAGATGGCACCTGCCGCTGAATCATCCATCCATTCTCCAAACCACCTGTCCATTGTGGGTACAGCCTCATACAGGTTCAGATTTCTTATTTATTGATTATTAAATAGTTTAATTAGGGTTTATACATGCTAGTTTCCATTACAGAGTTCATTAAGTCTTTTTATTACTACAGGAGCTGCCAGTTTGCTAAGTTTTCTAATGATTATTGAATAGAGCTTACAAAAATAAAATGGCTTTTATTTACATTAAAGTAGGTAAATAAATATGAGGGATTCTTATATTTTGAGGGAAACTGACTGATCAAAGCACTGTATGACTAGTTGTTCTAGGTGTTTTGAGCCTGTGTTTTTCCAAATGACTGCACATAGGGGGCACCAGTTCATTAGTTAACATGTTTTACAGGATAATATTTAGTGGGCATGTTCTGAGGGTTAAATAATCAATTGGGCATCAAAAAGCATGCAAAGTGTGTCCAACAGCCAGGACAGGCTTAATTATCTGGAAGAGCTGATTACTGGATGAGATACAACATTTAAATGTTCCCTGTATTTCTAGACTACTTACTACATATAAATGCAATTTTGTGAGTATGATGTTATTAAAACAATCACTGGCCATCTGTAAAGTTGATCTAATAACACTGGACCTGGTTTCTTTCTTTTTTTTTCTTTCTTTTTTTTTTTTTCATTCTGAGCTTACTGTGTAGCAAGGAAATACAGAAAATAAAAGGTCAAAACAAAAGATCAAAAACTACTGAAAATTAGAGTTTACAAGAATTAAAGAATTAAATTACCAGTTGTTCATTTGGAAACATCAGAACCAGATTCACAGAGGCTCCAAACATGAACATAAGAACAATAGATAAGCCACATCACATGCTATACGTCTTGGGTCAGAAGGCCTGAATGGAAAAATGACAACAGCCAATCACATGTCATCTAAATCAGAAGGGCAAGTCTTGACTCCCCTAAACCCAGACGTTTCACACCCACATGTCTTAGAAACACTCCATAAGATGTTGCCAAATGCACAGAGGACCTCAACTATGTTTAAAGTACTTCTGATATTTTTTCTACCCTTAAGGACAGGTGTGTTTGTTGTGGAAAAGAGATTAGCTTTGGAAAGTTAATTCTCATCTTACAGTATTTAAGAAAATGTTATTCTGATCTGTTCTGATGATACTGTTTGTACTTTTTCTTTCTCAGGTTTCATCGCATCTGCTGCTGTAGTTCAAAATAAAGTCCTGGAGACCTTCACTGCAGGGGAAACTATAACTCTAGAGTGCTTGATATCTCAAAACCACGAAAACTATTTCTCTTGGTTCAAGCAATCTCTGGGAGAAGCTCCAATATGCATCCTCAGTCTCTATGCTGACACTTTAACACCAACATTGTATGGAGACTTCAAGAATGACAAGAGATTTACAGTTCTAAAGCAAGGAAGTCTTTTTTCTCTAACCATAAAAGATGCAAAGCCATCGGATACTGGAATCTATTACTGTGGTGCCCGTGACTATGATCTTATAACTTTTAGTAGTGGGCTGTTTTTAAACTACAAAGGTAAGCAAACCTGTCACAAAAAGCAGTCAAATTACGTGTCCTGAAGAAGAAAAATCTCTGAACATCTAAATAATGTAATAGTTTTGTAATTTCAGGGGTGAATACAAGACAACATCATATTAAGCAGTTTTTGTCTGCAATGGACTCGGGTACTTGGGTAAATGAGCATGGGTTTAACCCGGGAGACTCTGTGAATCTTCACTGTTCAGTTCTCACTGACAAATATGTAGGAAATCACAGCATCTACTGGTTCAGACATGAAACGGGAGATACACATCCAGGAATCATTTACAAGCATGGAAACATAAATGATCAATGTGAGAAGAGCTCTGAGAAAGATTCACATGTACAGTCCTGTATCTACAATCTCCCCAAGAAGAACCTCAGTTTAACTGATGCTGGGACTTACTACTGTGCTGTGGCCACGTGTGGAGAGATACTGTTTGGAAATGGAAGTCGGCTTGAAATTAGAGGTGAGAAAAAATGCATATGATAGATCAAATCACATTTTAATTGCAGTTTAAATATTTAGACTTTTTTTTTTTTTTTTATCTTAGAACCAGTTTCTGAGTTCGTCTGGACTGACTTAAAGGTCCCAGTTTTGGTAGCAACAAATATCTTGTGGTTGGTGATCATCGCTATCCTTCTATGTAAGAGAGTACAAAAACGGCAAAAAGCATTTTCTGGTAAGCCATTTTCATATCAAGAATATTCACTGATGATCATATTGTATGATAATCTTGATTATTAGAGCATTACTGTCAGTGATTTTGATGAAGATTAAATTAAATCCACCTTTATTTAAAAATTGTTCTATTGTAAAATATGATGAATTCTGATTTTATCATTGAGATATGACTGAGAGAAGTTTGATTCTTTTGGGGCACACACTGCAAAATATACACGTACATATTAACAAATCAAAAAATTAAAATATTTAGATTATATTAAAATGTATCTTAAAAAACTCACTGTTTACTGCAATTGAAAAGGTTCATATTCTTTACAGACACCCAGCCATTGCAAACAACACTTTCTTCATCTCCTGCTAATGAGGTAAAATTTAAATCAACTATATTTCTATATTCATTATAATTTATGTTTCATTTATGTAAGGAGTACTTTGCTGTTGGTTTTAGGGTGTAGCGGAGGAGTTGAGCTACGCAGCAGTACATTTCTCTGGAAGAAACTCAAGCAGGCACGAGACTGAAAGAAGCTCATACTCACATGTTGTATATTCCACTGCTAGATGCTCTAGTATTAAATAACAATTCTGTGATATAACATGATAAAGTAATACTGTCCTATATGTGTGTACTAGTTGTATTTGATGTCTCCGAGTGTTGTTATGAGCGATAATAAAAAGAATGCCATTGTTTCACCAAAACCTTTGTCTTTTTTAGTATTTATAATAATTTAAACAATAAAACATAAGGTAAAATACATTTAAATCCATTGGTGGAAAAAAAAAAACATTTTATGAAAAAGGCCTTTTAAGTTGCTGACAGCCCAATTCTTTCTCTAAGAGATTTATTATATTATTGATCAGTGAAGCAAAACTGGTATACTGCAAAACATACAACAATATAATACTTGTATGCCTAGGGACAACATACAACAGGAGCTAAACTTCTTCAGTACTCATACCCCTAGTAAAAAGAAATCTGCCCTTTTTGCTCATTGGCACATGTTACACTTCCAGGCTTTTTGAGCCAATCACCTGAACCTATATATGCACATAATAATAACAATAATAATAATAATAATAATAATAATAACAATACATGTCAAATGTAAGCAGTTTAAGCGAACCTTTAAATTAAATTAAGGTTTATAACACAAATACCCCTATCTGAGCCAGCTGGAACAGTTTCACTGGAGTGTACAGTTTGGCTTCACTCCCCCAGCTGTTGAGAACTGAAATTGCAAAGGTGAAGCAGTTAGTTTCAAAATGCAGTTCAAGAACTGAAACGTTTTCAATCCAGCCTCACGTATACTAAATTTTAAGTTTGTACTAGAGGTCCTGAGATCAAGTGAGCATGAGACAACCTTTGGTGAATTTATAAAGCTGGTGTTACTGACAATTGGTGCCAGTTAAGGAATTTTTCGAGGAGGCTAATATACTGTAGAAATTACTATTGATAAACCAAATAAATGATAGCATAACTTTATATAAACTCACATATACGGTTAATATCTTATTGATAATTTGTGACGCATTATAATCTCTCTTATCACCAACTCAAAAATACAGTAAATAAGTATAAAAAAAATCACACAATATATGGATTATGATCATTATAAACATTTGTTGTTTTGTTTGTTGTTTGTTGAGAGCATTTTTAAAATGTTTGTTTTGATGTCAAATAAATTATTTGTAAAGTTATACAGCTACAGTTGTGTTTCTGGGTTTTAAAGCAGATTTTTCAGTCTGTATTTACAGCACTCAGTTCAAATGTGGATGAATGGCTAGATGTACAGTAGATGTGTGCTCATACTGCCAGCTGTGTGAGATCACTACCACTACTACTTTTGTGTTAAATAGTTTTTTTTTTTTTTTTTTTTTTTTTGTTAACTCACTTGTTTAATTTCTATAGATTTTTAAGATTCTAAAAGCTCTTTATTCCAAAGATATACTGCAAGTCAGTGTATTCAGTGTATATTGTAAGTTGCTTCAAAGACATAAGGTATTGCAAATATTATATACAGTACAACAATAATAAAACAGTGTAACGGAAATTTACTTTTAGTCTTTGCAAATTTCTCTTGTAATAGAATAATATTTGACCAGCAGTATCTGTTCTTTTACTCAAGTAATGGAGTTGTGTATTTTGCCCACCCCAAGAAAGAAAAATAACTAGACTATAACTAGCTATTTTTAGCTTCATTGCTGCATTCTTTTTGAACTACATTTTTGAGGAAACACAACCTGATTGAGACTATAGATTTTGGCCAGTAAAATTAAATTATAAATTACACAGCAACCTGAATTAATGCACATGCATGCTCCTTTAAAAGATGTACTTTGCTTTGGTCTTTTTGAAACTCTTGTTTATGTTGAACCTTTTATTGTGCCTTTCTTTGGCAATTTATACATGCTACAAATAATTAATAAAATGTATGCTTAGTATCTTAGCTAAGCCTTTAACCTATTGGAACCTAATTAAAAAAAGAATTACCTTTATATAGGTACAAAAAAGCTTTCTTTACCAAAACCACAAAAAAAAAAAAAAAAAATTTGACACTTTCAGGCCACATGACGGGAAGATGTGGCTAAAGCAGTCAGGTTGTATAATGTGCACAAAACACTCAAAAACCCTTTCAAAACTGATCTTTTGTCCTGCAGAAAGGCCTGTTGCATGTGTAGTCTTCTACAGATCAGTTAATTAAGATAACTAAATTATCATACATCACATGCAATATGTGTGAATTAAAGATTTTTCTTTAATCCTTTGACAAATTGAAAACATTTGAAACAAACAATTCATAAAACCACTTTATGATTTTTTTTTTTTTTTTGGCAAATGGAACAAGACTGATGTTTGAAGAGTCTTTCAGATCTATCACTCATTGGCCCAATGACAGAATCCAATGGCATGGACGAAAGTATTCTGCATAAAGGTCTTTTTGCCAAATTGTCTTTCCGGCACATAAGATCACATTGTCAGTTTTTTGGATTGACAACCATATTAAGTGCAAGTCTCGAAATGTCCTGTTTAAACAGCAACTTAACAGTAGAATCTCAAATACTGTCTACCTGTATATGAACATGCAAACTGGAGTCCAACAGTCAGACGAAGAGAGTGAAATCATGACTTTAGATAAACTGGTGACAAATGACACTAAGAAAAAGATAATTTGCTGAAGTAAAAGTAGCCACTGTGGGTCTTTTTTCATATATAATAAATTACTTGCACCTTAGAATGTGCAGACCTAATGAAACACAGTCATGTTATCTTGCTTTCAGCGGCTTTCAGCGTTTCAGATCCTGTGCATGAACAGTCTGCTGGTTAGTCCAGTTACTGTACATGCAGTTAGTCTATCAGCAACAAGCACTGAATAGCTGTTGTCACACTTATTTCTGCTGTTAGATTAATCCATCATGTGAAAATGTCCAAAGCTTATCATCAATATCGACATAAATTTTATCATGACTTAATCATTTTATCGTTTCATTTACACTAAGTGCAAATAGCTATAGATGCTTTAAACATAGCATGATATTCTTCTAATTACTTATTGCAAATAGTGCACAATTATCTGCACCTCAGCATTGTAATACATTATAAAACAGGATGCAATAATAACTTATTGAGTGTAAATTTTAATATGGATGCTACCTGCCAAAAGCGCCCTTCCTACACCTACCCTAACCCTACCCGATACTTTATTTTCAACTTTTTGATTATTTCCTTCATTTATATTAAAAATTAATTATTTTCTGGTGTGATTGAAATTTGAGAAAAAGGAGAAAAAAAAGTTTGCGTTAAGGCAGATTCGAACCCGGGTCAATCGAGTCAAAAGTAGTATAACACGCTTCGTCATCTGCACCACTGAATCTGATGTGTAATGATGGTCTTTTGTATTTCACTATCCCAATCACACGTTGGTGGGTGGAGTTAGTGAAAATAGCCTAAATAGACACAAAAACAAAGTAGTTTCACTTTCTCAACAAAACCGCATCACACACAGTGGCCTTGAGTGATCAGAGGCCAGAGTCCTAGAGTGAACCGCGGCCAGCTTGAGTGAGCAGAGGCCGGAGGCCTGGAGTGAGCCACGGTCTAGAGTGAGCCATGGTCTAGAGTGAGCAGAGGCCGGAGGCCTAGAGTGAGCCGCGGTCTAGAGTGAGCCGCGGTCTAGAGTGAGCAGAGGCCGGAGGCCTGGAGTGAGCCACGGTCTAGAGTGAGCCGCGGTCTTGAATGAGCAGAGGCCGGAGGCCTAGAGTGAGCCACGGTCTAGAGTGAGCCGCGGTCTTGAATGAGCAGAGGCCGGAGGCGTAGAGTGAGCCACGGTCTAGAGTGAGCCGCGGTCTTGAGTGAGCAGAGGCCGGAGGCGTAGAGTGAGCCACGGTCTAGAGTGAGCCGCGGTCTAGAGTGAGCAGAGGCCGGAGGCCTGGAGTGAGCCGCGGTCTAGAGTGAGCCGCGGTCTAGAGTGAGCAGAGGCCGGAGGCCTGGAGTGAGCCACGGTCTAGAGTGAGCCGTGGTCTAGAGTGAGCAGAGGCCGGAGGCCTGGAGTGAGCCACGGTCTAGAGTGAGCCGTGGTCTAGAGTGAGCAGAGGCCGGAGGCCTAGAGTGAGCCGCGGTCTAGAGTGAGCCGCGGTCTAGAGTGAGCCACGGTCTAGAGTGAGCAGAGGCCGGAGGCCTAGAGTGAGCCATGGTCTGGGGTGGGCTTGGGTGAGCCACGGAGAGTGAGCCGTGGTCTAGAGTGAGCCGCGGTCTAGAGTGAGCAGAGGCTGGAGGCCTAGAGTGAGCCACGTTCTAGAGTGAGCCGCGGTCTTGAGTGAGCAGAGGCTGGAGGCCTAGAGTGAGCCGCGGTCTTGAGTGAGCAGAGGCCGGAGGCCTAGAGTGAGCCAGGGTCTAGAATGAGCAGAGGCTGGAGGCCTAGAGTGAGCCACGGTCTAGAGTGAGCCGCGCTCTAGAGCAGTGGCTCTCAAACTTTTTAGCCAGCGACCCCTAAACTAACATCGACGAGAACTCGCGACCCACTACCACAGAATACACAAAAAATAAACAAAAAAAAAGTTGTTTTAAATCCACATCCATTTCCTATGGAAGCTTGTTTCCACCACAGAATAAAAAATAAAAAAGGTAATTGCGACTTTATATCATTTATAACTGTATAACACGCACTGCAAGTTTATATTTCACAATTATGAGAAAACAAGTCAGAATAGCGAGATGTAAACTCGCCAATTTTTAGAAAAAAAATTGCAATTATCTTTTCAAATATTTTCTTACGTGGCGGAAACAAACTTCCATAAAATTTACTGTATTTAGGCTTACCTTTCAGTGGGATGGGTGCACTTGTTTTCTCGGTGCACAAAACCGTAATCTGTGGCCTGATGTTGGATACGGCTACTCGCAGATCATCCTCAACATCAAGACGTGATCTGTATTTATTTTTCATGTATGTACAGGTATGTAAAAAGTCTGCTCGCACAAATAAGTAGAGCCAAACGGAAGCAGTACATCCATTGCCACACCGGATAACTCTCTGTATTCTACTGCTACTGTGATCCAAAATTCAGGCAGTGTGGAACTGGAAAATAAAGTTTTTAATGTCCGATCACTGGACAGCTCCAGCAAAGCATCTTCCAGTTTTGTGGGGAGATTAGTCCTAGTTTCAGTGATTGGTTGCCGTATCCAGTCATACAGTTCTGGTTGCGTCTCTTTTGGAAAATACTTATGGAATTGTTCAAAAAAGGTCGTGGAGATGACCAGTGATGTGTGTTTTCAGGTTGCCGAGACTCAGTCCATTCTCCTCCAGATGTTCATCCAGCTCAGGAAACATCTCCACATTACCTTGTTCAACTCGCTCAGCCCATCTTTCGAGCTTTTTCACAAATGCATCAGTTTTCTCATTCATTGTCAAGATGTTTGTGTTTGGACCTTGTAATGAAAGATTAAGCATGTTAAGCCTTTCGAAATATACAGGCCAAATAAGCAAGTTTTGATAACCAATCTGGATCTGTCAGGTGGTGCGCGAATTCAGATTTAGATTCTTTCAACAACGAGTGCTCTTCCTCACGCAGTTCGTAAAGCCGGCCGAGTGCCTTCCCGCGAGATAACCACCGGACTTCGGTATGAAACAGCAGCGCTTCGTGCTGCGAGCCCATCTCATTGCAAAGGGTGGCTAGCAGTCTACTGGTCACTGGACGTGATTTTATGTGATTTACAATTTTGATTGCACCTTTGAGAACACTGTTAAGCTCACTATCAAGTACTTTGCTAGCAAGAGACTCACGGTGAATTATGCAGTGCGTAAACTTAACATGAGGAGCCACTTCTAAAACCTTTGCCTTGAGTCCCTTGTTTTTACCTACCATTGCACCTGCACCATCAGTACATACGCCAACACAGTTATCCCATGAAAGTCGCATCTCTTTTAGTCTGGTGTCCAGCTCGTTGAAAATGTCACTGCCGGTACAAGTCCCCTCCAGCACTGAGCAGAAGAGCATTTCCTCGTGCATTTTTCCATCAAATGTGTATCTGATGAATGCCAGCAACTGAGAAGAATTAGACACATCGGTAGATTCGTCGACCTGTAACGCATATTTCTTTCCATTTAACCTATTAATCAATTGACTCTTAATGTCTTTTGAAATATCATGAATACGGCGAGCTATCGTGTCATTCGACAATGGGACAGTCATAAGCTCATTTGCGATTTTCTCACCATGCATGGCCCGACACATAGCCACAGCTGCGGGCTTAAGCAAGGTTTCCCCGATCGTGTGTGGCTTTTTGGACTGTGCTATCAGGTATGCCACCTCATAAGATGCCTTCAGAGCATTAGCAGTAATTTGGGTTTGTTGTGCGAGTGTGCGTTTTTGAATCTGTAATTCCTTCTCTTTTCTGCGAAAAAAGTCTATAGGTTTTTCAACACAAGCAGGGTGTCTTGTCTCCAAATGTCTCTGCATTTTTCCAGGCTTCATACTTTCATGGGCAAGCACTTCTGAACAGATTACACACTGAGGATGGTCCACATTGTTGAGAGTAGAGCAAGTGAATCCATACTTTATGAATTCCTCTTGATATTTCCGACGTTTCCTACATTGGTCAGAAGGGGTCTTGCTCTTGTGTTTTGTAGAGGTACACGGTTCAGATGATTCAGGCAGACTGTCCACAATTTCCTCAACATTTTTAACCTTGCGAATTACAAATTTATCCATTCTTGCAGTTGCAGTTTCCATGTGCAGTTGCGTGCAGTATTGATAACTAGCGATCAGGCCACGGTCTAGAGTGAGCCGCGCTCTAGAGTGAGCAGAGGCTGGAGGCCTAGAGTGAGCCACGGTCTAGAGTGAGCAGAGGCCGGAAGCCTAGAGTGAGCCACGGTCTAGAGTGAGCAGAGGCCGGAGGCCTAGAGTGAGCCATGGTCTAGAGTGAGCAGAGGCTGGAGGCCTAGAGTGAGCCACGGTCTAGAGTGAGCCACGGTCTAGAGTGAGCAGAGGCTGGAGGCCTAGAGTGAGCCACGGTCTAGAATGAGCAGAGGCTGGAGGCCTAGAGTTAGCCACGGTCTAGAGTGAGCCGCGCTCTAGAGTGAGCAGAGGCTGGAGGCCTAGAGTGAGCCATGGTCTAGAGTGAGCAGAGGCCAGAGGCCTAGAGTGAGCCATGGTCTAGAGTGAGCCGCGGTCTAGAGTGAGCAGAGGCTGGAGGCCTAGAGTGAGCCGCGGTCTAGAATGAGCAGAGGCCGGAGGCCTAGAGTGAGCCACGGTCTAGAATGAGCAGAGGCCGAAGGCCTAGAGTGAGCCGCGGTCTAGAGTGAGCAGAGGCCGGGGGCCTAGAGTGAGCCGCGGTCTAGAGTGAGCAGAGGCCGGAGGCCTAGAGTGAGCCACGGTCTAGAGTGAGCAGAGGCCGGAGGCCTAGAGTGAGCTGCGGTCTAGAGTGAGCAGAGGCCGGAGGCCTAGAGAAGCCGCAGTCTAGAGTGAGCCGCGGCAGGCTTGAGTGAGCAGAGGCGGGGGGCTTGAGGCAGATTGTACGAAGGAGCGTACCTTGTTCTTGCAGCAACCACATGTGACGACCCCGGGCTGGACTTCGCTTCGTCCACGGTGAAAGCCCATTCTGCGATCCTCAGTGCAAAGTTGATGTATTTCCTCAGTGACCAGCACGGATCAGCTCCAGGCATGATGAAGTGGATATCGTCCTCTTTTGGAAGGCCAAACAAAGTAGTTTTGCTTTCACAGTGAAACACACAGCGTCTATACGACATGGCGGCAGCGGCAACAACAATACTACAACGAGAATAAAAGGTATGCTTTCCTTCTTTGCGTTAACATCTGGGCGGTGTTATGCAAATTTTCCCACATACTGATGTAGAGATGTGGGGGCATGTTGGAATGAGCCGTTTCAGGGGGGCATGGACGAGTCTCAATTTTTATAAAGAATATCTCATTGGATTTAAGACTTTAGTCTTTGCAACTTCACAGATCTTCTTTATTCACCAAGAGCTTGTAACACTCCAAAGAGAAAGGAAAATTTGAAATCGCATCATATGACCCTTTTAACTGAATGAGTGTGACATCATACAGTATTGCAGCAGACTTGCAACCTGGGGCCTGTTGCTTAAACTGCTTAGACTAGTCTTAAAAAGTTGGTCATGTAATTTTTTTTTTCTTTTAGACTGATCATAACTTTTTAAAATCAGTTACAAAAAGGTAGACTGCTCTAATTTGAATTGAGAAGTTAGACTGGATATCCCTTTGTTAACTACTAGTAGGACAAACTAGTTCTTAAGACACAGTCTTAACATAGTGACTATGTTTATGCAGCTGGGCCCAGGACTAGAAGGAAGACAACAGAGGGCTTTTTATACCTTAAATAGTTAACCCTGGGTTATTCTAAACCCCAGGTAAATTGAATCCTGGGTTATCTTGCTTCACCTTTAAGTGTGAAAGCGCAGTTTGAAAAGTCCTTAAGTTTCTAGGAAAATATGTATAAAAAGTGACTTCAATAATGTCATTTAGATGAAATACAAATTATACAAATTATAATAATTACAAAATATGCTGAAAATATAGCAGAAGGCCAGGCAAATACAGCAGATATCCAACAAAATGCCCAAATAAATATGTATCATAAAAAAGAAACACCTACCTCCCTTTCAAATGTACAATAATAGCCTACTACACAACACATTATATGAAGTATCTCTGTTTCACTGACCATTTATGAATATTGCATGAATAATGTATTCAGTGACACAATTATGTATGCAGAAGAATGTATTCACAAGAACAAATGTACACATTTAGCTGTACTGTAGAATATCACATTTAGTTATCCAATAATATTTTTTAATATAGAATAGATATTATAAATATTTTCAGAGCACTAAAAACTTATTTCCTGTATTATAAATATCAAGTATAGGTCTGACCCTGACTGGCCATTTCATTGGTCTATCATAGTTCCTGTGGCAAAAGCCACTCCTCCTTCTTAAATATTTGATATCACACACTTAATTTCCTCTTCAGTTCTGGTTTGACTCAGTGCAGAAATGTTTCGCATTTCAGCTGCAGCTTTAATGCTCTTTGGGATGGGTAAGAATTATTTTCTACTGTGAACAATAAGGGGAGATATTTATTTAAATGTAACAATTATTTTAATTTAATGATATTGTTTTGTGATGTGCTATGGTTTTACTTTTCTTGTGGTTAATTTCAGGTTTTCTCCAAGTTATGTTTACGATAGCAAGTATACAGGCTCATCCAGGACAAAATGTCACTATGTGGTGTCCACACAATATTCATGTTTCTGGATATCTGTACTGGTTCAAACAAACAGACGGTGCTGTACCCATTACTATTGTGTACATGATATACACAGAGAGTCTTCAGGAGGCTAAGCCAAATTATTTTAACAATTTCACAAAAGATCACATGGTCATGGATCAGTTCAGCCAAAGTACCTCGCTAACCATTAAGCAAGTTAAAATATCTGATTCTGGCTTCTACTTTTGTGGAGTTACAGGATATAACATGAAATTTGGCAATGGAACAAAGCTTCAAGTGAAAGGTAATCTTTTTTGAACTTCTTTCATTATACTCTCACATTCATATCATATTTATAGCTCTTTGTTTCACTTTGTCAGTAATAGCACATGTTGGAAAAACACCACAATTGTGACCCTGGACCATAAAACCAGTCATAAGTAACACAGGTATATTTGTAGCGATAGCCAACAATACATTGTATGGGTCAAAAAAAGCGATTTTCTCAATATTTTGATTTTTTTTTTCTTTTTTTTTTTCAGATTCCAGATTTTCCAGATTTTTGTATCTCAGCCAAATATTGTCCTATTCTAACAAACCATACATCAATGGAAAGCTTATTTATATAAATTTATATAAATCTCAATTTAAAAAGATTGACCCTTATGACTGGTTTTGTGTTCCAGGGTCACAATTGAAATACTTTTGTAAATGCAACATGTTAACTGACTTATCCTCGCCAACTGTTTTCATATCAGAGAAAAATTACACAGGAGCCTCAAAAAAGGGTATGTTATTTTACCTTTAATATTAAAATTAAAACTGCAGGTGTTTAATATTTATTAATGTTCTTGTTCAATCTGTTGATTCAAATTATGGGGGAAAATAAATGTATAAAATGTGTTCTTTGTGGCATCACTTAAAATGTATTTGAATTTTGAAATTATATCCACTCCTTTACAGATGATGAGCAATCATCCGTGTCTACTGAGGACTGTTCTAGAGGCATCTATTTCAAACTGACCCTCCTATTTGGTGGAATAATTTTTTTTACATGTATTGTTCCTCTTATTTTGGCGATTATCAGGGAACACAGAAGACAGAAGCATAACAAAGGTAAACTCTTTACACATTGTTAGAAAAATTAAGTTAAATCACAAATGCGGAGTGAATATTAAAAATGGCTTTGAAATTATGCCTTTTTTTTAATTTCAACTGATTGTCTTTTTCTCTGCTTTGTAGCTGTCACTGATTGTCAAGCACAACAGCATAATGACAAGGTAAACTCCACAGACTTACATTACTCTAAAGGCTAAATAAAATAATTTACAGATAATCCCAGCTTCACCTTATGAAAACAAGCAAAGCTTTTTTTTATTATTTTATTTTTTTTATCCCAGATCACACTTTTTTATTATAAAGAATAAAATATTTATTAAAAAACAAAATATTTAATTACTTTATACATTAATTACTGTTCATTAATTATTGCTATATGAGTTTTATCATTATTATTATCTTATGATTCCAGCTGAACAATATTATTTCTAATTCTGTTAGCTGTAAGGACTTGAATATCATTATTTTTGCTGTAGAATTTATTTTGGAGGGTAAGGAAAATGAAAACAGTTTACAAAGGCTCCAGAATAAAATTTATGTTGTTGTATGATCACCTGAATTAGGATCCTGAAATACATGTTTTGTACTTTTTTGCAGGAAAATGATTCAGTAGAATATGCTGCTGTGTATTTCTCAAAAAAGAGACTCAAAACAACAGGACGGCATACTAAGGACCCAATTGCTGTGTACAGTAATACTACTTGAAAAAGGAAACATATTCAAACATGTTATTTGTTAGTTAACTATGGTTTATTTTTAACAGCTAAACAGCATCACTGTTTTACTCTTTAAAAATTTAATTACTGAGGTGATCAAAGATCTGTCTTTTCTTTGCACTATTGTAAATAATGGTTAAGATTATTAAATTTGGTTGCAATACTTTGACTCCTAATATTAATTCACTCTGACACCATTAAATAAAGCCCCTGAGTTTAGGTTGAGATAACAATTAAACATCAGAGTTTTAGGTTGGATCTCAGTTTGGATGCCGCTTAAAGTGTCACACTTTATGGATCGCATGGTTACAAACTTATAGTTTGTAGTGTTAACTAATACAATTTAAAGTTTGCTCACTCATGGCTTAATAGCAGTTCTACATAGTCATGTTGCCTGTTTTTTCATGAGCCTGGGTTGTCACTTTCATTCACCTTAAGTTGAAAGGTTAGGCAGAAAGCTACAGTCCTGACTGAGTGTCACTTCCCGGGCCTTCAGACAATTATAATCAGGATAAAATCAAGTTTATCAATTAAGGTAAAATGTATCATGCCAATATACAAAAAATCCCTAAGGTTTCTAGGAAAATGTGTCATATGATGTCATATAGAAGAAATACAAATTATACTCTGAAAATATAGCAGAAGGCCAAGCAAAGACAGCTGATATCCAACAACATGCCTAAATAAATATATATCATAAAAAAAGAAACACCTACCTCCCTTTCAAATGTAAAATAATAGCCTACTACACAACACATTATGTGAAGTATCTCTATTTCACTGACTATTTATGAAAACTGCAAGAATAACATATTCAGTGACACAATTATATATACAGAAAAAAATTAAATAAAAAAGTGACGTGACATACAGCCAAGTATGGTGTTCGTGCTCTGCATTTAACCCATCGAAAGTGCACACACACAGCAGTGAACACACACACCGTGAACACACACCCGGAGCAGTGGGCCATTTATGCTGTGGCGCCCGGGGAGCAGTTGGGGGTTCGATGCCTTGCTCAAGGGCACCTCAGTCATGGTATTGCCGGCCCGAGACTTGAACCCACAACCTTAGGGTTAGGAGTCAAACTCTCTAACCATTAGGCCAAGACTTCCCCTCAAAAGAATGTATTCACAAGAACAAATGTACACATTTATCTGTACTGTAAGATATCACATTTCATTATCCAGTTATATGCTTCAAAATTGTTCATTTAGAAAATAAATATTTTCAGAGCATTAAAAACTAATTTCCTGTATCATAATTATCAAATATGGGTGTGACTCTGACTGGCCATTTCATTGGTCTACCATAGTTCCTGTGGCAAAAGCCACTTCTTTTTCTTAAATATTTGATGTCACACACTTAGTTTATCAATTAAGGTAAAATGTATCATGTCAATAATATAATTCAGAAATTATCAATAAAAGACATATTCAAAGATACATTACAGTCAAACATGCTTTTAGTTCTTTGCTGCTTTGGAACCATAATATTCTCAAAAGTGCAATGGAGAAACTATAGAGAGCCAAAGCAGTAAACACAACATCCCATTATCATTATAGCTGATCAATAATGAATTTTCTTATTTTAAACTGGCAATAGTAGCCATGAATTCGCCTGTTGATTGACAGGTCTGTCATAGTTTGATGTCAGCATATGCCACACCCCCTCACATAAAAAAGCACATTGATTTCCTCATCTTAATTTCCTCGTTGGTTCTAGTCTGATTCAGTACTACAATGGTACATATAATAATTTCAGTGCTGTTGATCTGTGGCACAGGTAAGCATTACTGTACTATAATTACTTTGGTTGCACTTTATTTTACAGTACATGTACTTACAGTTTACTTACAGTGTACCTACCTAAGAAAGTACTGGTAATATAAGGTAACTACATGGGGTAGGGTTAGGTTTAGGGGTAGGTTCAGGGTAGGTACCTTGTTTTTACCAAGTTATTGTAATTACTTAAATAAGAACATAATATGTACACGAGAAACAGGACTGTAAAATAAAGTGCTACAAGATTAATGAATGATTAATTTAATAATAATTAGTAAACATTAGGTGTGAAATAGTTCTATGAGCTTTACAATGTTTTGGGACTTTTTTGGGAGCATTTTTATCAGGATTTTAAATATAAATATTAAAACACTGTTATTCCTCTGTGATTTTTAGGCTTGCTTACAGCTGTTAAAGCATCTCAGATAGACAATATATCAGCTCAACCAGGAGAGAATGTCACTATTTGGTGTCAACACAACTCAGACGTTGGAAAGAACATACACTGGTTCAAGCAAACAAAGAGTTCTGTACCTATTGCCATTGTATACATGATGATAAGCTACCAGCTTAAGGAACTATATACTAATTATTTAAATGGTTTTCAACAAGATCATCTGTTAATGTCTCTGGACACCGAAAACACCTACCTACGAATTTTAAATGTGGATGTTTCTGATTCTGGTCTGTACTTCTGTGGTTGGAACTCTTTGATAATGACATTTGGTGATGGAACACAGCTAGACATTGAAGGTAATCTGTCTTTATCAGTAACTATTGTAAAGGAATGTTTTTTGCTCAATGTCTTGTAGCAAAATATAACAAAAAATAAATTACGTAATACACATATATGTGGATAATTTTGAATGTGTTAAATGACCAGTGACTAAATATATTTAAAGTCTTTATTTATTGTACAGAGAGGAGTGTAACACCACAGCAAAATGAAACAGAAAATACAAAAATTAAAGGTGTTTATCATCTTAGTTTCTTTAACACTCATAACATTCATATACAATAATGCTTTTATCTGAAGGCCGGTTTGTTCAAGTAAAATGTAATTTAATTTTGACAGATCTGAACAAGAGCCAGATTTCTACAAGAAACTGTTCTGAAAACATCTTTTATAACATGACCTTTATTTTTGGTGGTATAATTGTTATTCTCATCATCATTCTGCTCACCACGCTCATCATTAAGATACAGAACAGAAGCACGCAGGGAAAAGGTAACAGTGCATCTATTCAGTTCAGAAGATTTATATACATTGCGGTATGGATATAATTTAGGAAATAACTGTGCAGTGAAATAACTGTAAGTTTAAAAAAGCTAAACCTTTTTTTTTAATTCTCCATTTCTGTCGCCGCAGATGCTGATGGCCATGAAACACAACATCATGAGGTAAACTTATTGTTAAAAAAAGAATGTTCATTCTCTGAATGCGGAAAAAGTAAATTTGAATCCATAACCAAAAAGAAAATGTTTTTTTTTTGTTTTTTTTTTTTTTTTTTAATAAGTAGTCTTATATGGTCGGCATCATCAGTATTGACGAAAAATATTTTTAATTAAAGACCAGGGTGACTGGTCTACAAAAAGATTTAAATATGAAAATGCTATTCAGATGATTAATAATGAGAACAGTCATAACCCATAAATTATTTATATTTTAATATTACTTTTACATCTAACATTCTTCAGGTGAAATGATTCTTGAGATCGTTTTGCACACGGCCTGCGGGTCTTTTCTGTTTAGCTCTAACCATGTCTTTAAAAAGGGCTGCATAGTGGAAATAATTTCATATGAATGCAACTATTGAGCAGAATATCACTCTATATTAGGGAAATTTTATATGGTTCATTGTTAGAAGTAAAAATAAGGCACAAAAATATAGTAATGGTATAAAGTGAGAAAATGTATTCGGACGCTAATAAGCTTTATGTATACACAAAATCCTTGTTTCTTGATTGTTTTGTTTATCTGATTTCCTTCTGTACATGTTTTAATTAAATTTGTTTTTAAATGTTGTTAAATAGATCTTTCAATCTGTTGCAGGAGCCCCATTCATCAGTGTATGCCGCTTTGCAATTCTCCAAACACAAATCCAGAAGAGCAGCCAGAAATACAGAGGATACAGATATTGTGTATTCTGCTACTAGATAGTCCAAAAGTGGCACACAATCAAATACTGTAGCCTACGCTAATGTTTAAAAGCCATATGCTCATCAAGACTCTAATATATGTATATGCTATTACTAATGCCATACATTTAAACTGAATGTGAGCTCTGCAATGTTCAGTATTTTCAATGCAATAAAGGTTGTAAAGATCAAATGCATTTGAAAGTTCTAAGTTTAATTTATATCTGATATGTTCTCTGTAATTTAGATATAATGTAAGCAGGCCATTAAACAAGAGGCAGGGGTTGTGAATGATATCACTTCCTATACAGACCCAGACAGGAAGAAGCTGCTCAGTGTAGAGTGAGACATACTGAGGGGAACTTGAGCGGACCAAATTACAAATCAGTAAATATACACACCAAAACACACACTGTAAAAAAACAAAAAACAAAAGTTGAGTTGAACTTTTTAGAGACTTTTTTTTTTTAAGGATTTTAGAGTTTTCTCTACTTTTTGTTGTATAAACTGAAATGTCCTGAAGCTGGTTGCTTTAAACTTTTAAGTTTTCTCAACTTTCGATTTTTTACAGTGTAGCTGTACAAAATATCAAAAATCTTATTAACTATGCTCACATTTGACAACAATTTACTTGTGAGCAGTAGCAGTATAGCCTGTTCATTATGAATACTGATAATATTATTCATGGCAATTTAAAGAAAATATTAAAACATTGTTTAAATCTGACTAAATGTAGGTGTAAACTGTTCAGATTAGATAAAAGTTTTTTTTTAGATATCTGCATACCAGTGTGTGCACCTGTTAGCACATGAGAGCATCACAGTTTGACTGTTTTCCGCCCACCAGACTGACCCCCAGCTCATCTCTCAACCACACAAACACCATCACATTACATGCCTTTCACACTACTTTCCATAACCACAGACAAATTACCCCTTGTTTTCAAGTGAGGTGTTAAGTCACAGATGACAACAACTTGAATTTGAATTTAAAAAATAAAATAAACAGAACATTATTATGAGATGGCAATGACAAATAAGTGTTAAGTCACAGATGACAACAACTTGAATTTGAATTTAAAAAATAAAATTATATATATATATATATATATATATATATATATAAAAATCTTTTTAAGAAATTAACTTTTAAATGCTATATATATTTTTTATATATATAAACATGTTTCATGCTCCTGGCTGGCACTGTAGAAAAACGGAAAAAGAGCTGGTAATCTTCTGCCAGGACATTGTCCGTTTAT
The DNA here is from genome assembly GCF_018340385.1 of Cyprinus carpio. Lineage (NCBI taxonomy): Eukaryota > Metazoa > Chordata > Actinopteri > Cypriniformes > Cyprinidae > Cyprinus > Cyprinus carpio. The sequence continues at coordinate 9,923,984 of NC_056603.1, forward strand.
TTCACAGAAATTTTCTTTAGCTCTGAAACACAACACAATGCCAAATGTAATTTAAAACATGAGAAAAACAGCTTAAATGACGCCTTGTGGTGCCATCCCAAAGAGGTTCAAAATCACTCTCACGGACTTTTTCCTGGACTGCTCCCAGCTGGTGGAATGACCTCCCGATCTCAATTCGAACAGCTGAGTCTTTACTCATTTTCAAAAAACATCTAAAGACTCATCTTTTTCGCCTGCACTTAACCAACTAATACTAGTACTTACCTTTTTCTTTTTCTAGTCTATCATTCATAAAAAAAAAAAAAAAAAAAAAACCTGGCAACGTGTTCTGTACTAGACTAACTGAGACTTGTCATAGCACTTGTATACCGTTGTTTTTTTCTCGTTGATCTGATTGTTTCTACTGTTCTCATTTGTAAGTCGCTTTGGATAAATGATTAAATGTAAATTAATAAGGTTGATCAAATAACACTGAAAATAAAACGTCAAAAACTACTGAAAATGAGAGACACCAGACCCAGACCCATTCACTGCGACTCCAATCATGAACATGTCATCACATCATCTAAATCAGAAAGGCAAGTCTTGACTCCCCTAAACCCAGACGTTTCACACCCACATGTCTTACAAACACTCCATATGATGTTGCCAAATGCACAGAGGAACTCAACTATGTTTATGTTTTTAGCTTAGTTGTTACATTCCTCTTGAACTAGGCCTACATTTTTGAGGAAACTCAGTCTGACTGACGCTATAGATTTTGTAGTAAGGCCAGTAAGCTAAAATTAATGCATGTAATATGTGCATACTTCTTTAAAAGATGGACTTCTTGTTGAACCTTTTTGTGCCTTGTTTTGGCACTTTATACTACAAATGCTGCAAATAACTAATAAAACGTACCATAAGTATCTTAGCTAATCTGTTTGCTGGAACTTAGTGAAATGAAGGAATAAAAAAATAATGATCTTTATTCAGGGGCAAAAAAATATTTCTTTACTTAAACCAACCCAATAACTGACAAGTTTATACCACAAGACAGGAAGATGTGGCTAAAGCTGTCAAGTTGCATAATTTGCTCAAAGCCTCCACCCCAACACTCAATCTATAACCCTTTCAAGATTTATCTCTTGTCCTGCAGAAAGGCCTGTTGCGTGTGTAGTCTTCTACAGATCAGTTAGGATGACTAAATGATCATACATCACATGCATTATACATAACTTGTGTATGAATTTAAGATTTTTCTTTAAACCTTTGGCAAATGACTTTCTGACACAAACAATTAATAATAATAAAAAAAAAACACTTAGGCAGAGTTATTCTGTGTGTACTGTACATAGTCTAAGGACTGGGATGCTGTTTTTGAAGGTAGTTATAATTGATTTTTTTTTTTTTTTTTTTTAATGTTTAGGTGCATTTGCTGTGGGCATTTTATTGCATGTGTCTCAACCAGAGTCAGCAGTGAGAGTTCAGCCTTGATTGGAGAACAATTTCAGGATCCCTCAAAGTATAGATTAACATGGAACAAACTCAGCTTTAATCTATCAGTACTGAACATCGAGCAAACAGACATCGCTGTGTACTTCTGTGGGATTATTATTTTTAATAGGGTGTTGTTTGGAAATTGAACTATGCATTTTAATGGTAAGCAGTGAATAATAAAAAAAAAGAAAAAGAAAGATTGAAATGTGAAGGACAAGTAATGATTATTATTTATTAAAATATTTGTTTTGTTTACAGGAACAGGGCTAGTTAAAGAAAAATAAGACCACTGGAGTAAGTTCACTTCACGTTTTCAATAAATACATTAGCAGGATAGTCTTAAGTACTGATAAAAAATAATCAATAAATAAATTATTTTATTATAACAATGAAATCACAACCCTACTTGGCACAGCCCTTTTAGAAAAAAAATGACTCATATGTGTAGTTATTCTTTTCTTTTTCTTAATGCTTCCAAAAAAATAATAATTGTGTGATATCACCATAATTTATCTTATCATAATTCATCTTGTGGTAGGTGAACATTTATTTGTCTGTGCTCTGCCCACACTGGTGCCAATCACTGTGGCATCAATGCTTCTCTATATACAAAAAAAAAAATAAAAAAATAAAACAGGTAAAATTCTGGTAACATTTCAGCCTGCTGGAAATTAAGTATCCACTATTTTGTTTTATTATTAAAATCTTACCTTTGTCACTTTTTCAGACACATCAAAGAGCCAAAGAGTTGACCGAAGACATAAAATTGCTAAAATAAAAATGTTTGCTTTAAAAGATGTGGAGATCCAGGTTGCATACACGGCTGTAAAAAATTATTGATTTTGTATTTAATATTTGATTAAATATTTGATTGCTGTCATAATATTGTTTTAACAAATAAAAAAGGTGTATAGTTTTATTTTGAACTTGTTTTAGAATCTATTTCATCCTTTATTCCAGCTGGTTTAAGTGCCTGAGTTTCATTTTATTTAAATTAGATTACATATAATATCAGTGAATTCTATTGTTTTATTTTTTTTTTTTAATTTGTAAAGTTCAAAATTATATGTATTTACCTGTTTTAACCTGTGCATTGTTGTTTTTCTGACATAAACAATAGAGTGCAAGCACTGGTAGGAAGTGTGTTCCTTTAAGTTACTATTATATATTACTTATACTTACATGGGCTCCAAATATTTTAATAAAATTTAATAACAATAACATTTGGTGGCATCACTGCAAGTGCAAAAAGGATAAGATCTCCTTTTGCCACAACACCAGCAGCAATGAAGATGTAGTTTAGTTGTTAAAGATGTAAACACACACACACACACACACACACACACACACACACACACACACACACACAAACACACTTCCTGTAGTGCAAATGATATGTGATTACAGCTCAGCCCCAGCAAAATGGTGTGATCTTTCAGTCCACGGCATTGTTTCTGCCCTTGTGAGACTTTGACTATTAAATTGTATAGGCACAGTTTTTATTCTTTATTCTGGGCATTTCTTTTTGGAAAACATGTTGATGACAATTTTAGCTGCATCCATGAGATGCCATGCCACAGTTATTTATGTACAGTATGCATAGAAAAATGGACAGACACAGTAGAAAGCATGTGGTTCACACATTTGGTGTATGTCTTCCTCGTCCTGTTCTGTGTTACTTAATTTATTTAGTTGACAACTGCTAATAAATTTAGTAATAGAAGAGCTCTTAATTAAATAGGTGATTTTTCATGGGGAAGTCATGGCCTAGTGGTTAGAGAGCTTGACTCCTAACCCTAAGGTTGTGTGTTCGAATCTCGGGCCGGCAATACCACGACTGAGGTGCCCTAGAGCACCGAACCCCCAACTGCTCCCCAGGTGCCGCAGCATAAATGGCTGCCCACTGCTCCGGGTGTGTGTTCACGGTGTGTGTGTGTTCACTGCTGTGTGTGTGCACTTTGGATGGATTAAATGCAGAGCACGAATTCCGAGTATGAGTCACCATACTTAGCTGTATGTCACGTCACTTTTTCACTATTTGCTATTTATAATTATGAGTCTTATATTTTATGTATCATACTGGGTTATATACATTATATGCTTTTTCTTTCTGAACGTAATGGTGTACATAAACCTTCCATCCACAGTGATGACCCATACCTCTACTTTCACACCCTGTGCTGCATCACAACCACAAACACTATTTTCAGAAATGCTTTTCACACCTCTCTTCATTTGAGATGACAACACTGGATTGCAGAACAATGACAACAGTTGCCACTGCTTGTCTTTTTTATGCAGTTGTTAATTTCCTGGTGAGAGCCTGCACACAAATAGTTTGAGATTCAAAAGGTCACATAGTGGTAATGAATTCAAATATTTTAAATCTTAATCATCTTCATGATATGCGGGAAGGTGAATCAAATTCAGGTAAAGGCTAAAAGCTGTTAGTGTAATCTATTAACTACGCACATCATAAACCATAAATGGCTGCTATGTCATAAAATATTTTTTAATATGACTGAATTCAACGTGTTAATCACAATTTAAGAAAAAAAAAACATTGTAAGTTACTAATTATTTCATTATTTTTATTTTCAGACAGCAAGCAAAGAACATTTACATTATCAAAGAACATCATTACTGACTTTAGTCTAACGCGAGTTTAAGCACTCTCTAAAAAAACTCATTATAATCAATGAAGTTGCACTTTGTTGTTTATGATGATTCACGAGAGTACAGAATTCAGACATCGATCGTGTGCACTGAACAGGACTCAGCAGTTTCGGCGATGACTAATCTGAACGCCTCTGATTGGACATTATTTTCAAAAACTAAACAGAAACACTTGTGATTGGTTATAACGCTAAACATTTAAAAATGCTTAAACAGACTTATGATGCAACATGAGGAGATCGGATTTAATGCTGCAGTCAACACTTTTAATTTCAATTTCACTTTATTCGCGACAGCCGTAATACATTCAGTTCAATTGTGGAGTTGAAATTTTGTCCAATTTGGTGGAATCAAGTCTCTGTTCATTTCAGCCTGTGTCCAGGGGAAGGCTATAAGCCTTGCCCAGTCTTACACAAGCTCCACCTATGCTGATGCGAATGATTAAAAACAACCGCCTTTGAGCCCAGTGTTCTTTTCTCTAAAAAAAAAAAACAGTAAATGAGCATTTAAGAGAAGGAACAGGAAGATAAGATCACAGCTGTCACATTTCAATTCAGGCGAAGGAGTGTATACGCACAGCACCTCAAACATGACTAGATTATTATACTTTATATTATGTCTTGTCCTTAAACAGTGTAAGTACAAACTGATTTTTCACCCGTTATTCCTTTTAAATATACTTTAACATGTATAAATATGAACATACTTCTATTTTTAAAAGAAGTGATATTAAAAGACTCCTTCTAGAGTTGACTAGGAACAAGCTGTTACCATTTCAAACACTTAAAGTTGATTTAAATTTATTTCAGGTGCATTTGCTGTGATTTTACTGCATGTGTCTCAACCAGAGTCAGCAGTGAGAGTTCAGCCTGGACACTCCACAACTCTTCAGTGCTTCACACCAGATGATGGACACTTTAAAGTGTTCTGGTTAAAATTACACAACAGTTCTGCTCCAGTTTTTGTGGCTTTGGCTGAATCAGACAAAACTGGCATAATAGTTGAAGAAAATTTTAAGGATCCCTCAAAGTATAGATTAACATGGAACAAGCTCAGCTTCAATCTCTCAGTATTGAACATCGAGCAAACAGACATCGCTGTGTACTACTGTGGGATTATTATTTATAATACAATGATTTTTGGAAATGGAACAAGACTGGTGTTTGAAGAGCATTTTAATGGTAAGCATTTGATTGGAATATACCCAGCATAAGTACTTTATTTCATGCACATGAAGTGTGAGAAAAAATACTTTGCGAATAGCCTTAATTGCGTGATTTTGTTACTTTCAGATATTGCATTATACCCTGTGACTTATAATATGAAATTACTTGCTTTGTTTATAGGAACGGAAATAATTAAGGAGAAGGAAGATGGCTGCAGTAGGTCCACTTTGATATTCATTAGAAGATAACTAAGATTTCAATTAATATAGCTGAATAGTAAAGAGACTAAAAATTATTAAATCAAATATTATAAAACATTCAAAAATGTGTTTTTTTTTTACACTGAAAATAACTAGTGCAAGATTCGCTTTGAAATTATTTTCACTCAGAAGTAATATGTAAAATAATTTAATAGCTAGTAAATTTCACAAATAATTACAAATAAATGGCAAATAACACATTGAATTAAATATCTTATTTTGCAGTAGAATGATTTAATATTAATTATAATGACTTAATTAGTATTTTCTTAAACATATTCCAATTTGTTTTATTTACAATTTTGAAAAAATAGAAATTATATATATTCAGTGTTGTTAATTAGTTAATGCATGTATAGCATGAAACCTTTACTTTTTTTATATAAAATTAACATTAACAGTATTTGTAGTAACATAGTAATTGTATTTTTTATCAAACTAGCATTAACATAGATTAATAAAGTAAAACTTTTTTTTTAACTGTTTGTTAATTTTAGCAAATGCAACTGTTAACAAATAAGACATTATTGTAAAGTGTTACCAGAATAATTAAAGATAATGTCAACAAACTCTATATTTCATCTTATAGGAAAACAGTCTGTGTTTGTTTGGCCAACACTGATGACAATCATTGTGGTGTCGATACTTCTCAGCATCATTCTGTGTTACTTCTTAAAGAAACATAGAGCAGGTAATATTTATTTGCCGCCTATACTGGTATTTTCAAAGTATGCCCATGCAGTCTTTGTTTTTCTAGTCTCACGTTTGTCAATTTTTCAGGCATTTCGCAAACTAACGCAAGTCAAAATGTAAGACATTTTCTACATATTCTACATGATTTGGTGCTTTCAAATATTTAATAGATGTTAAATGTTGTAATCTATCTTTTACATTTTTGGTTTTTGTTTTGTTTTAGTCAAAAACAGAGGAGGTGAACTATGCAGCATTAACATTTGCTCACAATCAGAGGAAAACTAAACAGAGATCGAAAGAAGATCAACAGACCCAGGTACTATACGGAGCTGTGAGACATCAAGAGAATTAGTGGATTTAAAATGATCATTTAAAATAATTTAATTGACCTAAAGTATAACCAATTCAATTTTTTTTTTTTCTAACAATTACAATGCTAAACGCCAATTTTGACCTGTATAATTTGTGCTGTGTAGTAAATATGTGGAGTACTAGAACAGTCTGCAATGTCATGCCCAACTGACTGCTTCAATACAATATCTCTGTTGTCTAATGCATCAAAAAATGTAACTAGTTTTCGATCAAATTCTTGTGTGCTAATGTTTCACATGCATGAAAAACAAGCAAGAACTGGAGGGTACAGTACACTGAAAAAAAAATGGGTGTAGGATTTACATTGAAACTACTAAATTTCACAAATGAGTTGATTAAACGTCACATAAGTAACAACATGCAACACATTGAATTTTATGTGACATTTTGAAGTAGAATGACTGAAATTGTATTGTCTTTTAAAGCATACTCTTTATTCACAACTTTGAAAAAAAAAAAAAAATCTTCTTTGACAAAGATACCTCTGTTGATATTTTTTCTTGATATGAAATTTCTGATATTCTTATTTATTTATTTATTTTTTTTAAACTGCAACCATTTTGTCTTGTTAAGCATGTGTAAGTTTGTACAGTATGTGTGCATGTGTGTTTTTGAACAAAATATTACTCACTACACCTCAGGCACATAAGAAAACAACTGGAGTTGAAAACATTAACATTTATTTATTGGTTAAGAGGTTATACATTTTATGATAAATATGGTCTTTTATTGTATTATTGGCAAAGATACTATGATTCAAATTGCATTTCTATACATAAATACAAAATCTGAGGTAGGGCCTCAAGGATTAATGACATTTAAAATAAATTATGCCTTTTCATATATGTTCATTTTCTTCTTTTTATGAGTTTTGTTTTCTTCTTCTTTTTTTTTTTTTGTCTGGCACAGGATTCAAAATTTAGCTATTTTTCATATTTATACTCTACAATTCAACTCAAATGATGCCGTGATCTGTTGGAGGTACATATCTGTATCCATAGGCAGATTTCCCTCATGTAAAACACACAGAAATATATGACATTACCCAAGTAATAAGAAATTTTACCTATGCTCCGATAGGTCCACAGTAAAGTGCCAAATGACACGACATACATACAATATAGAGTGACCACATAATGACTGATTGGAAGCTACTCTGTATCATTATTCTGAAATACACATAATAGTTTATTACCAGAGGACATCTATAAGGCCAAAGGTTACCTGAAGATGTCATATAACATATTGACACACATCAATAATGACCACTAAATGAAGGATGAGTGGCAGTATCTCAGTCTCCTAAATACACAGAATAATATATATATATATATATTTTCTTCATATAGGCTATTTGTATATATATATACATATATATGTTTTTTTTTTCTTTTAGAATATATGTTCTTTTTTAAGCTTTTTTTCCAGAACCTTTTGATAAGTTCTCCTTCTTTGGTTGCCTATACTGCCCAGTGTCGCCCTGTAGGTAGGAAGAGGTGGTAAACTCAGCTGCAGCTGCTAAGCGAGGGACACATTCGAGAAAAGGAGTGTAAAGGGGAAGCATACATGGACAAATAATCCACAGCAACACAAACAGCACATGCAAGACTGTTACCTATTATTTTCTTTCCCACAGAATATTGGTTACGTGAAAGGGATTGTAACAATAGCTCTCATACAGACGTACAGCAACACAAGGACTAACAGAAACTCCATCCAAAATCTTTAATATTACAACGATCGCAGCAGCCGTCTACTATTTGTGTGCTTTGTATTCTATTTGTTGTGCTACATAACCCAGAGCTTCTATTCGAGTAAAATCAGCTCCTGCAGATAAAACAATGCAATGAACAGGAAAACCTCAAACTGACTGCCAGGCTGCATTTGATCACGTCTGGATGGTTGGATAAGTATAAATCTAAACATTAAGTGCTGCATATTATTCCACACATTCACACACACATAAACTACACAGAGAGTAAGATTAAACATGTATCAGAAAAAGCATCTCTTTTGATACACTAATATACTGAGCAATACCTTTTTTCTTTTTCTGTTTTATAAATGCTTCATATTCAAGGTGATTAGTGTAGTATCTGCATATTACATGGCTTTTGAAACCCATTGTGACCAGGCAAAGTCTCAGTGTTATTACTTGCATTGCGTGGGCAGTGTGGCCCTTTTTACTAACTAAATACTATCCACAGTACTAATCGTTTAGGGAATACATTCTGAACTAAAAAATAAAAGTAGTACTTTTTTTAATTGAGGCTTTTTTATCACTGTGGTGGTGGAGAATAACCACTTATTTTTATGTGACGTTTAATCAATGTGATTTTTGTAGTGCTGCAACAGATCAGCACAACTAGCCAATATATTATATATATAATAACTCTAACTACTCAACTCTACATAACATAAAACTGTCGCCTAAAGCAATACTACAAAAGCATTTTATCTGTAAACCTATTTACAGTCCAGTAGCTGGAAATGATATATAAGGATTCAAATTGACAATATATGGCATAATATTCTGAATATGTCAACTTTCACAAATCATATAGAGAATTGGTTATATGTAGGGCTGCACAATAATGGTTAAATGGTTAATCACAGTTAAACTGTTTATTTCTTTGCTTAATATATATATATATATATATATATATATATATATATATATATATATGTTATATGTAGTATATATATATAATATTTCATCAGAAATATTGCACTTTCACATGAACACAAAATAAGAGAAAGTCAACTCACATGGTTTGCTCGCAGATTTAATTGCAGCAAACAGCAAAAACAGCCGCTTTAAAGAAAGCAGACTGGTTGTTTTTCACTTTTATTTGAGCATTGAATATCTCAATAGAATATCTCTAAACTCCAACCTACATGTCTGCCAGTGTTTTCAGCTCATCAGTGCTTTTTTTATAATCTAGAGAGAGCATGTACATGGTTAGGAAGTTTAAGTGAACCATGTATCGAAAAAAATACTCTGATTGGGGTATTTAAACTCTTGAAATCTGGCAACAGCAACCATGAACGGAAACTTGTTACTGTAGTGCAAGATAATACAAATGCTAAATTAAATAGAAAGCGGGCAAATATCCCAGGCGATTATGATTAATAAATCAAGAGAAGCAGAAATCATGATCACAATTAAAATACGACTCATCGTGCAGCCCTAGTTATATGTGAATCACATCATGTTTCCACAAATATGTTCAATTCTAATCCAACATCTAATAAGGTTGATGGAATGGAGTTATACCTGAGACCCTGTTTCATGGCGAAAAGACAAAGAGATGGAAAACATTTTTTTTTAAAAAAAGGCGTGTGGTCCCCAAGCACAGGATTTCAGATGATTTGTTTTCTAATCTACATATCCTCTGCAAGCAATTGTTAAAAATATTGTTTAACCTACTTTTTATGAGACGATTGGTTTGCCACACATGCCACACTCCTTGATTTTCCTCTACTTTTCTTTTGTGTACTCCACTATAACTGCGTACTGCATAAGAATAGGAGGATTCACAAAGTCTATGAACAGATCACGACACAAACTCCAAAGGATACACTATAATATTAGTATACATACATAACTGCTAGTTGGCTGTTGAGTGCTACTCTAAACAACATTGAAAGGTATTATTACAGTTTTGCATGGCTAAGTTTTCTTGAAGACAGGGATGGATCTATACTACTGGAGCCTACACTATGAGTCTGGCTACTATATCATAGTAAATATATTTCTGACAGGTTAGTAAAAGAGTAGGATAGCTTATAATTCACAGAGACTGAAATGTGCTCACTTCCCTCCATAATGTAGTACAATTGGTTTAATTAGCACTATACTATGCAGTATTATATCAACAGAGGAAGTCTGAGGCACAAGGTATGGCTATAAGTGGACACAATTGGAGAGCAATAGTACGATACCAGAAAAGAGTTCGAGTTCACTGTGCACTACTCAGCAATTTATCTCATTATGTTGGCTACGTTAAAGAGATGACAAGCAAATAGACAAGAAATATAAATGTTATTCTCTTCATTATTTTCTTTTTAACATCACCAGCCACTTCAGAATGAAAAAATAATTAAAAAACAACCACTGCATGATGCACAATCAAATATTGCCTTAACAATTGCAACTGCATCATTATATTGCCTCTGAGAAAAAGGTTCAGCTGGGATCGGTGTATCAGAATGTGTGCGAAAGACCCACTCTCAGACTGACTACGAATAATTATTCAGAAAACAAAAAATCATAGGGAGTTGACTGTACTTTCCACCTGAAAAATCCCTCTAAAAGTGTCAGAAGAGGGGGAATATGGCTGAAAGAGAACACTATGGAAAAGAGGGGAGGTTGAATAGGGAAAGAGTTTGACGTGAGTGCTGGTCTCACCCTCAGAGGCCTGGGGGGTTTTTACACTCACAGGGAATTGAGGAGGATTATTGATATTGGGCTGATAGCTGGAAATCTTTGGGGGGAAGTTTGAGGCCAAGGGAGTTGGTGCCCAGAGGGTCGATCATGTTCTTGTAGCGTTCCCCGCGGTGTTTCATCAGGAATGGACCCCAGTCGGGTTGAGGAGAGCACACCAACTTCAGACGCTGCAGAGAACGAGAAGGGGCATTTAAATTGCATGCTGGGTGCTTGGTTTGCCTCCTAGATACTGATTAATTTATTATGTTTGTTTGATTTTTTTCAAAAATATAATTTAATAGAATTACTGAAAAAGACTCACTTTGATTCATTATTGTTGTTGTATACATTGTACATGTGTATACATGTTGTTTTATATCCATAAGATTTCGATAAATCTTTATAATAATTATGCATGCAATTATCTTACCAGGGTTATTTATTATAGTAAAAATAAAAATAAAACCATCAAAAGAATTTTTTTCATTACTTGAAATAAATATTAACTGAAATAAAATACAATTTCTAAAAAATTCGAAGTTTCTAAAAAACTAATTTCAGCTAGTTGCCAAGGCAACATTTCTTGTTTCCAATCAGTTAAACTGAAATAAAAATGAATAAACTATATAGCCAAAAAATAAAAATAAATAAATAAAATGGACAAAAACAGTACAATTCCTAAACTGTTTAAACAAAACATTTAAAACTAAAAACTAATTCAAAATATTAATAAAACTATAATAGTATATCAATGAAATTAAAATAACACTCACACCACAGGACTAAGTACAATGAATAAATAATAGCATAAGGTGATAAAAAATGTGGGAAAAAAAAAACTAGATATTTACTTATTGAAAGACAATACTGAGCCATTTTTGATAACACAAATAGAAAACAACCCAAACATCTCTCCCTTACCTCAATTAATGATCCAGGCGCAATGTGCATCTTAATAACAAACATGATGGGAATCCATATGACAGAACAGATGACCATAAGCCAGCCGAGAACCATAGACCAGGTCGGATAAGTGTAATCCTCATATGTCATCACCTTCCACTGATACAGACTAAGTGCCAAGATAAACTAGAGAGACAGACGGGAGAGAAGAAGGGTCAGTGTCAGCACTAACCAAAAGTAATAGTATGGATGAATTTGTGCATGCAACGACATTAGATGTGCGTCAAGAATGGTCATATAAGGTATAAGGTGAAAATACTGTGAGAATAGTTGGTGTGACAAAGGCCCAGCAGATTCTCCAAAACTTGTTTGGTTGGAACCCAATCATCATCTCAATGTCCTCACAGAACCGCTGTAGTCCTGCACCACAAATACAGGAAGGAAGAAAGTCAACGGGCATTAAAGGGGTGGTTGATTGCGATTTCACTTTTTTAACGTTAGTTAGTGTGTAATGTTGCTGTTTGAGCATAAACAATATCTGCAAAGTTGCAGCGCTGAAAGTTCAATGCATACGGAGATATAAAATTATTTTAAAATTCTGGCAGTTTTATGCCTACAAAAATGGCTGGTAAGGGACTAGCAACGAGCATTTTCCCAGGTCCGTTACGTCACAAACCCAGATAAACCCCGCCCCCGGGAACACGCAACAAAGGGGGCGAGGCCATGATGTGAAACCCAATGTTCTAAAGCAGCGACTCTCAATCCTGTTCCTCGCATCACCCTGCTCTGCATCTCTCTCTCTCTCTCATTCAGATCGTCAGATCAGCTCCAACAAACTGTTCCATTTATACACTTATTTTCACATAGCAATGAGAAGCGTCATACATGGACACGCATACAGTTGGTGTGCTGTATTAAAGCTTTAATCAGAATAAAACCGTATGTTAAAAGCTAACAGAAGCAGTAGCATTTACAAACAACAGCGTATCTAAAAGTATGAGACAACAACAAAAAAAAAACATACCATTAAGAGCCTTGCTTGCACAGGTTCTGCACGATCCACTTCATTAATATTCTCTGCATCTCAATCGGGCACAAATTGCTAAGCAATATAGAGGGTGTCATTGTTTACAATACAACCGGAGCACATTCTGAGCTTGAGGGGCAGGATGTTCAGACGTGCTCTAGAGGCAGTTTAGCCAATCACAACACACTGAGCCAGCTGACCAATCTAAGCCCATCACGTAATTCTGAGGGAGGGACTTCATAATAATAGGAAATAATCAAGGCGTCTGCCAGAGAAGGGACAGATTGGTGTGGAATAAAGGTAAATTGTGTGAAAAATAATGCGTTTTAAAAAAATTAAAATAAAATAAAAACAAACAAAAACACAGCATGAACACATGTTAGACTGCATCCCATAAACACAATCAAGCCTAGAAGAAAAAAAACACTCAACCACCCTTTTAAGATTTTAGCACTTCTGGTTCCATCCTCCCTAAGTGAATGGGTTTTGTGAATAGTGTTTGGTTAAATGCACGAATTAAGATCTATGGTTCACACACACAAATATGTTTTCACATTTGTGGCTAAATGAGAATGGATTTAGTCAGGGACATTAAACATCATCAGGCTGAACAAGTAAACCCACCGACTCGCTATTCCACTTTCACAGCTTTTACCATTGATCAGCTATATATCTTATAAATTAATGTTACTAAACTAATCAAAACCTACAACTTAAAAAAAGGCTTAACAGGCTTAGCCTCCATTTTAGCTTGAAACTATTCATTGCTGCCTACTTGTTTGTTTAATTATTTGTAATTTTCTTTTTCATTCCCTTAAAATCTGATTCCTGCTGTGCACTAAAATAAATAACTGGAGTAAGTCTAAAGATAAATTTTGTAAACTCACCATAGATGTACGAGATTCCAATCAGTTCGAATATGGCAATGATGACCAGAGAATAAGAGGCTGCAAAAGTGTCCACCAGCTGAAGCATGTACATACCACTCTGTGAGTGAAATCACACACACACACACACACACACACACACACACACACACACACACACATGCACATTTAAAATAAAAATAAATGAGACCTAATCTAAAAATCACCCAGTGAATCACTTTAATTAAAAAAACAAACTAACTAACATTAATTCCAGACCTTTCCAATTATCTGCTTTAGGAATTCCATTTCAGTCTATTTACTTTCCTATTTACTTTTTTATTATTATTATTGTTTACCAGAGAGCTGCTTTAATTAAAGCGTGCTATTAAGGTAAAGTTCTTGCAGATGGGAATAAGAGTAAATGTCCTACCTCAGTGATCATGGGGAAACCCAGCACAAAAAAGGACAAACAGCAAACCAAAGTGAACAGAGGCTTGTGTTTGCGCAGGTACTTCGGGAACTCATCAGAAACAGATGTCACTATAGTTTCTATGGTGGCAAACTAGAGAGGAAAAAAATGAAAGAATGAAAGTGTGAATGAAAAACAATTTAGTTATTTGTTGTATTATTATTATTATTATTATTATTATTATTATTATTATTTACTGTGATAACATTACAACTAAAAAAATAAATAAAAAAACTGTAAATCATACAATTTATGATTTCTATTACCATAGTATCTAAACCAAGCGTAAGCAGCATGAGGAAGAAGATGATGGCCCAGAATGGTGACAAGGGCAACCTAGTCAGAGCCTCTGGATAGACCACAAAAGCAATTCCTGGACCTAAACAAAAAGAGCATATTTACAGACTAGACTGATCAAATGACTTTTAGGGGTGATGAAAGTGAAAACAATGACGATGTGGTGAGTTTTGTATATTTAGAGAAACAAAAAACAGCAACCAAACATCTGATCTATAGATAATCATAGCTTACCAGCCACAAACACATGCATTCATACAACATACCTTCATCTGCCACACTCTCAATTGGGACTTTGAGCTCATGAGCCATGAAGCCAATAACTGAAAAAATGACAAAACCAGCAAATATACTTGTGGCACTGTTAGTACACGTCACAATGAGAGTATCCCTGAAAAACAAAGAGACAGAGCGCATTGTGTAATCTTACATCATTAATAATCAACTATAATGCATACTTTGAGCAGATGTGACTACTGAATGTGTACAATGTGTAATCTTTCGTAACATTAAAAATGTCTTTACTGTCACTTTTGACCAATGTATCCTAGAAGAAAAAAAAATGAATTGCTTTCAACTAAATAATTAAATAATAAATCTTATTCTGACCCTAACATTTAAACAGCAGTGTATTCTAAAGTGACAGAGCTGTACCTGTAACAGTTGTTATGGAACTTATTGTAGGACGAGAGGGTTATAAGACCACCCCATGCTGCAGACAGAGAGAAGAAAATCTGTGTAGCAGCATCCTTCCACACCTAAAGTGAAAAGATTAAAGAAAGACCAGTTGAGGAAGAGAAATAATAAGCATTCTGGAGAAGAATATGTAACATTTTACCATCTGATATAATAAATAAAAACACACCATTCTTTTTATTACCTTGGCATCATTGAGTTTTTCCCATTTGGGTGTTATGAAATAAAGGATCCCAGAACCGGCTCCGGGCAGAGTAACCCCTCGGATCAACAGGATGACCAACACCACATAGGGGAACGTGGCAGTGAAATACACCACCTGAAAACAAGGTACATGTACACCACAACTACAACATGTTTGTAAAATATAAAAAGACTTTTACTGACCAAACATCAGAAAGTAAAACATATATACAATATGTGTTTTTCTTACAAGCTTAGAAATCATTATTAACCTATCTAATATTTCTTAATCAGTAAACACACATTTACTCTGTGATACTGGGAATATTCCCATTTAGCTGCTAATCACTTACAATTTTGTCTAATGTTCCAGCCAAATGATAGAAACTCTGCTAATAAATATAATAAATGACCAAACCTGATTTTAGAAGCATAATTACTTGTCTTGACACCCACATTCACCAATACAACATCTGGACCGCAATTGAAACTTCAATAACATAATATGTTTATGTACAATACTTGTATTCAGCAAAGAGGCTTTTCACTGGACCCGAATGAGGCCTGCTGTGGGCTTCTTTCTTAATAGTACATAGAGGAGGAATAAGGAGAGAAAATAGTCAACATGTTTTCTTACCTTCCCTGAGGACTTGATCCCTTTAGCCAAAGAGGCATAAACAATAAGCCAGGCCAGAAAAAGACAAGCAGCCAAGGGCCAACGGATGTCACCTGGGTATTCAATACCCTTGGAAATATGCAACACATTATACCTGTCAAGAATGCAGAGTGATTAATATCCAACTAAGCTGAAAAATTACACACAGAAACATCTCTAAATACACAGATAGATAGAAAAGCACACTTACTTGAAATACTCCTCACTAGGGCTGACATAGGTTTTATTGTCCATTGTGACATTTAACAGTTTACTTAAATTCCCGACAGCATTTGCAGATAAACAGAATGTGGTGTTCTTGATTGATGTGATGTTTCTGTCCCTTAGTATACAGGAGTCTGGCCAGAAGAAACAATGACACAATTTGGAATGAACGTGGAAAAAGGTTCCTGTTGCTACCTAATTGAAAAACAGTCTTAAAACAAATTAAGGCCTACACAGTTCACACACATACATCTGGAATACTGTACACAACGTCTTTGATTTGTGTGCACATTTAGTGGCGCTACTCAAACAGGCCACAAGGTGGCAGCGCATCTCACTGCGGCACTGCACCAACTCTTACAGTAAATTTGTCAAGCAAGCAGATTTTCTGCTGAATTCACCAAAAGCACGACATTGAGAAAAGCGTTTTAAAACGAATTAAAATGTAAAAAATGTCAGCAAATTAAATCAATTCCATAATAAAACACCAAAAATTTTATTCAAATTAGATTTTAAGCAAAACTCATTCTGATAAGTATAGCAAACAGCATTTATTTCACTAATCGCACATTTCAGTGTGACACAATAATTCTAAATAAAATAAAAACACAAAACCTATTCTTAATGATGGTACTTTGAAGTTTCTTTAGCTGACAATAATCTGTTAAGTCATGAAAAAAAAGAACTTTTGGCGCAATGGGGAGAAACAGAAAAGGATGACACTGAATAACCTAAATTTAGTGGTAGGCTACTTAATTCCTGAAATACAGGTTGCGCATTGCGCATTTTAGTTAGAAAAAAAGGGGTGTTGGGGGGTGGACTCACAGGGGGAGAGAGAGAGAGAGAGAGAGAGAGAGAGAGAGAGAGAGAAGCTCATCCTTACCCAAAAGCAGCATGTCTTTGTCTTTGCACTCGACGGTGTTCCATTCATTTTTACAGGTGGCCCATGGCAGTGTCCCCTTCAACGAAGCGAACAGGTAGTACAATGTCCAGCACATAATAATATTATAGTATATGGCTATCAAGACAGATATTATCAACATGGCAATCCCGCAACCTATAATAACAAAATGAAACCAGATAATAGAAATTACACTTAAAGCAGTCGGAAAGTCGATTACCAGTTCAGTGGAAACACTAATATGACACATTAGCACAAACAAACATTGCTCAAAACGGAGCATCAATTAATAAAGCACCGTCAGTTTACCTTGTAGAGCTGGGATCGCTTTCCATACTGATACCGGGCCTTGGCTGGCGAACTGACCCAAAGACACCTCCAACAAAAATATAGGTATACCGGCGAGGCCTAACATGATTAGGTAAGGTATCAAAAACGCACCTATACAAAAAGAGAGAACAGCTGCTATTTAAAAAGTCATGACGCGGGACCAGTGCGAACAATAAACACATTAAAGTTTGAATTTTTGATTTTCTTATATTTGTTTCAATTAAAATAAGCATAATATATAACAATATGACGAATGATATTATTTTATAATGTTATAATAAGATAGGCTAATGGATAATA
Organism: Cyprinus carpio; assembly: GCF_018340385.1. Lineage (NCBI taxonomy): Eukaryota > Metazoa > Chordata > Actinopteri > Cypriniformes > Cyprinidae > Cyprinus > Cyprinus carpio. The sequence goes on from NC_056603.1 coordinate 9,941,914, forward strand.
AACAAAAAAAAATTAAACATAACACAATAACACATATATAGCTACATTATTAATGTGTACAAATAATACCTAATAATAATCTTTCGTTGCCCTTATAATTCGTACATTAATATAAAATCCATGTAATTATAAAACGATTTTTTAATTCTGTAACAGAAAATAAAATTGCATCTAACGAAAGTTTGTATGCGTGTATTACTACGCATTGACATTCCGACTTGTTTTCGATACAACAAATCGATCTGTAGCAAAACAAAAATATTTCCTAATATTTTCTAATATAATGCCCCTTGATTGTTTCTCACCTCCACCATTCTGGAAAGCAAGATATGGGAATCTCCACACATTTCCCAAACCCACAGCATATCCCACCATGGACAGGATAAAATCCAGTTTGTTGGACCAGTTCCCCCGGGCCTTATTCTCATCTCCTCCATCATCATCATCATCCTGGAAGAACAGTCCGCTAAGTATTTATGAATGAATTTCGGCTGCTATACATTTTAACACGTTCAATTTTTAACGATCATGACAATCATCAGATTATGGGTCATTGTTATTATAGAGGAATCAACTTTTTTTTTTCTCAAATACACAAATGTTCCCCCAAAAACGTTTTGTCTCGTTTCCGAGACCTGGGAATAAAGGGGTCGCCCTTGGCTCTAATGAAACACCCCAAAGGGAATTGTAGCTTAAGAAGATTCTTATGTAACACATTATCCTGCAACACAACCAGTCATCAGAAACCAATCTCTGAGGACAATAAACCTCACTATTCACAGGCATACATGCAGAGCTCAGCATCTTCATTTCCAATTATAGAGCAAATGTTGTAACTCTTGATCTGTGGGGGGGGGGGTTGTTTCATTGCAATGCAGTACTATCCTTATACATAGTCTACAGCATTTGATGTAACGTTAGGCTACTCAGGTTCCTCGACACATCCTCTAACTCGACCTGTTCGTGAGAACTGCTGTAATTACTTTGCTGTCAGAAAGAATCCGTATCACAGCTCAAATCTTTCCAGATTGGAAACAGATTTCGTTTGGGAGACTACACAACAATGTACTTTTGTCCAAAAACACTTTTATGACTAATATGAAAGCCATATATCACAACTGACAGTAGCCGTCTTTTACTCCTGAAACACATTGCATAGAATAGCTACATAATGGAACCTATCCCGTTATTCTATAAAGTAAAAACCGTGTAAATTAAGTTCAAACAAAAGGTTCGAACGTTTTAAATCAGACTACATATTTATATAAGCGCATATGTGTTTTAAACGTTTCATTAACGGTAAAATACTACGAAAAACTACAAGTTAGTCACAGCGCATTTTTACCTGTCGCCAAAGACGCCAGCGAATGGAGTTTGGCTAGGAGGTAACCATAGCAACAGTACGCCGCTCCAAATAACCGTCACCACGTCTCGCTAAGTGTAAATTTAAATATCACAATAAAACGCTAAATACTTTTTAAACGTTTATAGTGCTTGCGGTTGCGCCAAATGACAGTTTCGCTTGAGTGAGACGAACCTCTAGTCCAACCTTATTATCATTATCATTTTTAAAATATTTTTTTTTGTATTTGTATTTATTTATTTTTTTACAAACGTAAGTGGGTTAAATAAAGGTCGCGCGAACAAACTTCAAAACTGTGAGGATCGTAACGGACAAAGCTGCAGCTGGATTCCTTTGGTTTTACAATGCTCCGATACTTAAAATATCAAGCTTTTGTTTTTGCTCAAGACTCTCCCCGTTTGAAAGCTTTACGTTTGGGGGTGATTGGCTGATCTCAACCGGAATGAAACGTTCCTTAACCGTGCACTTACCCCGGTCACCGTGCCAGGAAGAACAGATGTATTGCCATCTGTACCCAGGATGATGGTGGTCTGGCTCATGGAGGTCCAGTCACCGCTGGTGTTGTTATGCTCCGCCGCGGTCCTTACAGCACTTTGGTTGTTAGACATGAAGTCCGACGTGGCTTTGCCGGTCGAACCATCCATTTTACCGTCGGAATCCTTGCGCACGGCAGAATTAACGGGAGCAAACGTGGGTCCAGGTGCGGCGTTTTTAAACGTCCCGTATGCTTTATTGGCTTCCATTTCGCACGGTTTATTTTCCGAAGGACAAAAAGTTTTCCGTTCGTTTACAGGCGGCGGTTGGGGCACCGGGTTCCCGTTCTCCGGTTTGTTAGTATTTGTAGCTCCAACCGCTCCCCCAGACGGCTGGGGCGGAATACTGTTTGACGGTTGTCTCAACATTTCCCCGTGCTCAGAAAAATCCTGCAACGTTAAATACACATTAGACAGGATCAGTATAACTAACGCAACCTAACAATTACTGCTAACTCACGACTAGTGACCCAACATTTTTACAGAAACCTACCCCTAGGCAAAATGTTCACGCTATCATACTGAAAAATCTCTGGACATGTCGCTATCATCACGGACGGTAGCTGTTTGCTTCTAACTTTTACCATTAGAGAAAGCAATTTTGTACCTCCTGTCATTCAACCCCGGCACATCCCCTGCTTTTATGGGCAATAGACAAGCTGCCGGTCTCGGCCGCTGTCATTCAACCCCGGCACATCTCAGCAACGTGCACAGGTAGGGCTCAACCTGTGCAGAGCACTGCCCTTTTTTTGCCCTTACACTCCGAAGTGCCCTTGTTTTTTTGGTGGTGTTTTTTTTTTTTTTTTTAATCAATCCACAGCTATTGGTCACCCTTTACGTCTGTCTGTCTGCAAATATTTAGCAAATGAAAGTTCTTCTTATTCGATTTTCCTCAAGCTGTCAGTAAGCTGATAACTCCGCCCCCTTTATATTCATTGAATCAACTGAAGTTCCACAGCAGCCGCACATATCTTGTTGTTTGAATAAGTAATACTAAACACTATGTCTTGCTCATATTTTATTATTTGATGTCTGACTGACTCACTGACTGAGACATGTTGAGAGAGAGGGCTAGCATTTGCCATCGGTCATACGGCCAACACTTAAATAGCTGTTTGAAAAACTTCTATATAGCTACAAAAACTAGTTTTATAACCTGTAGATGAAAATGTAATGTGAGGCGCCGTCGCCGTTTTAATGACGGACAAAAAAACATTCACATTTGCACACATTCGCTGGCGCAAAACTATATATGATAAAGTAATACAACAACATATAATTTGTTTTTACCATCGGAAAATCAAAGATCACCTCATTTCTTCTTTGATTTAATTATTAACATTTTTACGCCTCTTTATATTTTATCATGCAGAATGTAATTCATATTCCTCCAAGGCTTCATTTTCAAAAACAGCCCGGCAATTTTACATAACCCTATTTGCTGTTTATTTATGGGCAATAGACAAGCTGCCGGTCTCGGCCGAGGCTTTCCCCCCCTGCGGCAGGTCCACCCAGTATCAAATTTTTGCCCGGTGTAAGTGGTGCAGTGCAAAGTTTCTTATAATGCCCGGGTGCTTAAAAAACAGTTTGTCAAAAATACTTGACTCAACATTACATAACATGTTAACAATTACATCGCACCATATGGAGAGGGACACCAATGTCAAGCACATGGCTCACAAATCCTTTTAGGTTTAAAAAATCATAAATTGATTTTTAAATCATAAATTACTTTTAAAATTAGTTGAAATATGTTATTTATTTATTTTATAATAGAAAATGGAACATTACACCAACAATTACATCGCACCATAGGAGTAAGTGTGCAGTGCAAAATGCAAACGAAAAAAAGAATAGAAAAGTTTTAGATTTGTAAATTTATTATTTTTTTTGTCGTGATTTAATACTTGTGTTAATGTTATAATTTTGTGAAATAGGCTAATGTTGTTGAAACGCATGATGTGTTAATAAGGTTTCTGTAAAGTTTATGGAGAATGTTTGTTTATTGACACTTTGTCTTAAAAATAATTTATTAGTGCGCTTAAAAATAATACTTTTCTCCCCCCAGGACTGTTCTAAATAATTTGTTCACAGCATAAAACACGCAAAGCGTATAGTAATGAATGTGCTGTACTTACCATTTGTGCAGAGTCAACAAATGTGGGTTAATAGCAGAAAACAGCTGGAAAGGCGGCAGGCAGACTGAGTTTGGCTGTGCAAAGTGCAAAGCTTTCTATATCTCCGTGGGAAAGATCGGGTTTGCGTCAGTGCATGGCAAGGTACCCTTCGCGTGACATTTTCTTGATAATAGGGCTTTGATAAATCATTGGCCTTCAATTCTGATTTTTAAAGGGGCAACAAGCGAAGACGTGAGCTCGTGACACACACAAGGCAGCGCGAGACTACATTTGGGGACGGACTGGCTCGTGACTGATTAATAAACTTGTCCCTCAGGACTATGTAAGATGTTCATCTGACGCACGGAGAAGATTCTGCAGACGCAAGCATCGTGGGGACTGCATAGCTGACCAACTCCTATACATATAGATAAATCTACTGACGTTTCATCATGCAATATTATTAAAGATAGAAAACAGGCCCATTTTATGTTTAATTACATCTTATCACAGTTAGGTTATTTACCTGCAATGCACAGATCTGCTTCAAATCTGGCTTTTTTTTTATTTAGATAAGGCCATGCAAATATGATTTTTGAACGAAGTTGCTTATATTTTACACGAATGGCTGTGTCTACAACCAAACAGTTGACTTTGGAAAATTATGTAACACTACTGTAAAAACTTTTGAAGCGTATTTTCTATAGTATTTGAGTAATGGATCTCACGGTTCATAGTTCACACGTCAAACGAACGCACGCGTACCCTTATGCGTCACCGGCACCCATATTGTTCAAGTGTTAAAAGTGGGCGAGGTTTTCAGAAGAGTGGAGGCACTCATTTGTTAAACTTTTACGCAAGACAAAGGAGGAGTAATTTTCTATTTTTAGCCTTGATATAACCACACTGCATTGAGCATCCAATCATCATCCCCCAGAGCACCCTTTTTTTTACCATAGAGAAGCACTGAACTGAATAAAGCATCTTTATGCAAAATAATTATTATTGGGAAGAATAACTTGCATGAATAACTTGAACACACACACACATTACAATATATAGAATAACAGATAATGTATATTCAGGTCGATTCATATTTCAATACTGAGCTGTTAGAGATTAGCCTATATTATAATAACGGTTTTTGATTAAAGTTATTATAAAGTGCCCAGCCAATTAAACTAGAAATATAATAACGTCGGTAAGTTATTCAATCTTCGGCCAGTCTTGATATCACTCTATACATGCACGCTGCTGCAGTGACCATCATAAATCTGCGGCCGCCTGTGATAAGCCTCTATACGGCTGGATTAGCTCTTGGCTGTGGGTTTAATTGCTTTGTCAACAGAGAATAATTGTAATTGATTTCTGCTTCTCTTTCCGTGTCACCTTTATCCGTTGTCTTTAAAGAACGTTAAAGAGAAACACGGTCAGCCTTAAGTATAGAGAGCCAACAAAAATATGCAGTCTTTCAAGGGTCTACAACCAGCTTATCATTTACCTAACGAATAATTCAGTTTCTCAGGCTGTTTATTACAGTGTTAAATTTGGAATTGTCTTGTGTTGAATAAGATTTTTTTTTTTTTTTTATTTGGGCATTTTCCGAACTTGTTTTTGCTTTGCACTAAAAATGACAGTGGATGCAATGGGTCTGATAAGGAATAAATTACGCTGAAACCAAGTAGTTCTCTCCACTTTCTTTCACCCTATAATTAATTGCATAAGATAAGATTATGCATCAATCGATGGTCATTTGTCTTCTTAGTATTTGTTGTTAAAACAACAAAAAGTGCCCGTAAGATATGGAATAGGGCCTTAGACGAAATCATTATTCTGCTGTACAACGATTATCAGATTCTCTTCTGTGGACATTTTTAAAATTTAACGCAACTGTATTAAAAAAAAAAGATGGTTTCATATTAGCATGATGTTTTTTATTTTTTTTTTAAGTCCTGAGTCAGTCTTGCACACCTACTGCATACTGCACGTTCACTTAAAGGGCAAGAACGTAAGTGTGGATACTGGAACATCTAGTACAGTATAAAACAACAACAAAAAAATCATATCTGAGGCAAAACTGTCACGTCTCGACAAACGAAGCGAAGGGGAAAAAAAACGCCTTTTTTTGGTCGCAGACCCCAAATATACACTCGAATTAAGAAATCATGCCAAACATATAGACTAGCGGATAGGCAGTCGATTTATTTTGCCTATATTATCAGTTTTTTCACACAAAATCTGTTTATTTAGAGTGAGGCATCACTGACTGCCATTCAAACAACAGGCTTTCGTTTATCTTTCGGGAGGCCGCCAAGTGCACGTTTTAACTTAATTAAGCTAATATTTAAGTTAATTAAGCACCTAGTGGACAGGTTCTGTTATTACACGACTCGCTGAAAACTTTATTCTGATTGGACAATTGTGGCATTCAAGTGATATTTCTTTATGACAGCTGTCAATGTAACGGAGTGCGTAAAGGCAACCAATCTTATACAATATTGTCGTAATTTATCTGTCTGCTATCACTACGCGAATGCTCGGTCTTCAATGTTTCGATGCTAAGTTGCTGGACCTACGTATGCACATGACGTCATTGCGTGATTGAGTAACAGAACTTAACCTCTAATCTTTGTGAAACAAAAAGGACTCAGGGGACTTTAGTGTTACATTTATGGTAGCTAAATATAAAACCTTTTTTTTTTTTTTTTTTTGTAATAAAAGAACATAGAAACCGAATACTTAAGATTTCATTAAAGCTTTCACTTTATTCACTCAAGTAGGAAATGAGATTTCTTACATTGCATTACATGACGAGTCAAAGAGGACCAAATATCCCATATAGGCTATTATGGGATATTAAGAGATTTAAAACAAAGACTGACTTTCATTAGTTGCCCAAGGTGTTGACTCGGTGAATGGTCCTGTTGTTTGTCACAGAGAGAACAACTTTCACTCTATATATGACTCATGAATTATTGACATTTGATAGAAAAACTTTTAATTGAATGTTTCAGTTATTAAACACCTCATTGCTCAAAGTATGTGTTTTCCCCCTAATAAAACCTCTTCACTGGAGGCTGTAGGTTTGCTTCCGGCCAGCGATGTCAAGTGTGATGAGCAGTGCTCTGGGGTCCTTTCTGTTCTTATGCACTGTGATCTGACCTGGAAGTTCCTCTCCTGCACAAGATAAAATAGAGAGTGGAAAACAGGATTAGACACAGATCAATTTCCATGGTGACATGCCTTAACACTAGCTAGAAATGTAAGATATTTTAGCTTTCCTGGGATCCGTTTACATGCAAGAGTAAACATTCACTTTTTATTACCATATAGCTCAGCCACAACTGACACTTTTCTGTCAAAACTTGAAGCTGTGTAATACCAAAAGTGGGAATACCTACTGCCTCTCAGTGAACAAAACTGAAACTAGCTGAGAAGAGAAAGCTGAGAGTGAATCAGGGGAGGATGACATGCAGCTTGGCTCCAGATGGCAGAGAAAGCTGCTGCTCTCTACACTATGACTACAGTATGAATACAGGCTGCACGGTTTATAAGGAAGGCCTGAAGACAATGACGATGATTACACCAGATAATCACTTTGATTAACTTCACGTTTCACTGCCAGACGTAAATGAATGTTTACCCATTTGGCAAACAAGCCCTCCTCCCCCCATCATTTCTTTCTTTGCTGCAGGTTACATGAGATAAAAATATGCTGACTGCAGCATTTTGACATGAGGAGATGGGGAGAAGTCAGATGTGACCGCCACAGTGCGCTGCAACTGTCACATTGGTTTTCTTGTACCTTTTAATTTCAAATGATCCCCTTAAAAGAACATTAAAAATTAATTCTTTAACACTTTTCCTTCACCCAAAAGTTTTTTTTGGATGCAAGTACAAGACTGCTGATGCCTGTTGACACCAAGGACAAATACTATAAAGATTATAAATAATCATTCTAATTCTACGAGAATAAGGAAGAGTATACCACAACTATAATGATAAAGCCACAAATGAATATATGAATGCTTTAACATGCACTTAGGGACCAAGAAAGGTTCTTATCAATGATCTATAATAGAGAATATTTATATAGATCAGTGGTTCTTATTCATATGAACTGTGCAAAATTCATAACTTTTGGTTCTAAAAATGTTTCTGGTGCAATGCGTTAGCAAAGCACTGTGAGCTTTACCAGAATGCACGGATGAAATTCTCACAAGTCAGAAAGAACTTTATTGCCAAGTATGTTTGCACATACGAGGATTTTGTTTTGGTGTCACAAGCTTCCAGTACACCGAGACAACAACAACACCACAGATAATAAAAAATAAGATGTGAATAAAATACACATATGTATAAATAAACAAAAAAATATATATATATAAAAAAAATGGACATTGTTTTTTTTTTTTTTTTGCAGTCATAAAAAAGGAATTGACTAAATTGCCTTAATAATTTTAATAGAAATGGAACAGTTTAATAGTTAATAGAATCAGAATTGGAATCATTAGGCAGAACTGGAACTGTAAAATTTCTTACAATTCCCAACCCTACATGCTTATAATACACAGAACATTATTTATGTGAATATGCATTTATGTGAATGCTAATATAGTTATCGTTATCGTTCTTGGTGTGAACGGGCCTTTAGAAACTACTTGGTAAACAAGTCATGAACTGTGTCAGAAATAAAAAATCATCAAAAGGTTTGTTCTATAGCAAAAAGAGCACAAATAAAAAGCTGAAGCCTTTTTTTTTTTTTTTTTTTTTTTTGTAAAACAATTGATCTAGCAAGAAATCCTTTAATTAAAATGAGCTGTGCAGTGACAACTTGACAGATCGCATATTGCCTACCAAAAGTAAAAAGCACGCACAGTGGGTTTTCTCTTGACCAGTATAAGCACAAATGATAGAAAGATCAATTAAACTTCAGGGCCCTGCTGAAAATGGCTGTGTGCATCAGACTAGTGTGTGTCTGCACTTCATAACAAACACTTGCCCATTTACTGCCACCGGGCTTTGATACACAGAGGTCTGTAGAGAGAACCGAGAGACAGAGAGTGAAATTACTTGACCCTACAATTCCTGTTAAATCTAAGAGTAAAGCAGTTTGGGATGTAGTTACTGGAAGATTTTATTCTGAGACTACAGAGGCGAGAAAAAGATTGGCGATCTATAAGACAGAAGCTGTTGGTGCACGTTAATTAAATGAAGGAGACAAGGCTGCTTCTAGAGCCGTCATACATCACCGTGCCATTTGCATTAAACATGCCAATGCAACCAAGGGTGACGGAGGCTGAAACGAGAAACGAACGAGACAACGTAAAACATCTCGATGTATTCCTTGATAATGTGACTGCTAATCAACAAGCTGGTGTGTAAATGTAGAGCACAAGCGTCATAGTCTATGCACATATTAATTTAAAGGAATAGTCCAACCAATAAAATGAAACTTTGCTGAACATTTACTCATCCTCAGGCCATCCAAGATGTAGATGAGTTTGTTTCTGCTTCTGAACAGATTTGGAGAAATTTCTTCTGCAGTGAATGGGTGCCGTCAGAATGAAAGTCCAAACAGCTAATAAATACATCATAATAATCCACACCACTCCAGTCCATTAATGAATATCTTGTGTAGAAAAAAGCTGCATGTTTGTAATAACATTTTTTAGCTTAAACTGTTATTAGTCTGCTATCCATAATATTGCTTTCTTTAGTGAAAAATTAATCTCATCTGAATCAGAAGAGGAATATGCATAAATCAAGCACAGATTAGAAGAAGGAACTGTCCGAAACAGTTCTAAACAAATATGTCAGTAGATTTTAATGCGAAAAGACGACAGGGGACAGACATTTTCACCGGAGGAAGCGTTATTATGGATAAAAGACTATTATGGATTATTATCTAGAAGCGACAGTTAAAAATTAAAACATCTTAATGATGGATTTGTTTATTACAAATGTGCAACTTTTGATATTAACTGATGAACAGGAGTGGTGTGGATTATTGTGATGTTTTTATCAGCTGTTTGGACTCTCATTCTGACGGCACCCATTCACTGCAAAGCAAATTGGTGAGCAAGTGATGTAATGATACATAAACTATTTTTGTCCATATAATGAAAGTCAATGGGGTCAAAAACAAAATCAGATTTTAAAGAAAAAAAAAAAAAAAACAGATTTGGAGTTAAATGATGACATAATTCTCATTTTTGGGTGAACAATTTAACCCTTTGAAAGAGATTACTTTTGCAACATGGACTCAGTATATGTAATGTGCAATCATTATAGCAGTTTTCAGGGGGAAAAAAAGCCTTCCCCAACACTGCAGCACAAGATACAAAAGCTGCATTATAAAACTTCTCTCTCGCTCTGCAGCACATAACCTCATAAATCTGTGGCCCCTGTAAAGGAGATGCATAAAACAGGCCTTCGGAATCACCAGCTCACCACAGTGCTGTCTATCAAATAATCACACCTCCTCCTAAAGGAACCTTGCTCTGACACCTCAAGGACCTTTTCACACTGTAGATGGGCTGCACTTCCTGTGAGTTTAAACTATTTAAAAGCACTACATAAAGCATTGCATGGTTGATTCATTAAGCAGCCTTGTTCTTCAAGTCTATTACCAATATATAGGCTTTTGAAAACTTATTTGGAGAGCAGACATGACATGCAATACACTTTCTAACCCTCAAAATGTCCCAAGACCACTCAACACAGGGTGACCTCTTTTATTTGCGCTCAAAGGTTGGTTGTGCATGACAAATGAAGCTTTTCAAGGAAATGTTCTCATCTTTTCCTTTTAATGATTGGCAAAACCAACTAAATCATGACAAATGACGTTTGCTTTAACTGATGCGACAGCATCTGAAGGCGTTTCTGAGGGCGTTTTGCATTTCCGTTGAATACTCTACCTCCCCTCTCATCACATGGCTGAAAAGTAATTACTAAACTAACAAACGGGAGAAGAATCCATGCAACATGAGCGTGAGCTGACAGGAATGCATTTCTCTTCTAACAATCATTTATTTTATGCAAATGACAGCCTGACGATATACTGTTCAACACAAAACACATTACTGTTATTGTTTAAAAAAAGAAATCCAATTTAAATCCACAAGATACAAATCCCGTATTAAGTAAAGTGAGAAGAATGTCAAATGTAACTCCTAATATTATTTGAAAAGATTCCTATTTTTGTGAGATGCATTACAGGAAAGTGTGGTTCTTTTCATTTTAATCAATAAAAATGAATAATGACCTAAAGTTTCAGTTATTTTTCAAGGTGCCAAATGAACTTAAAAAAGTTTAAAGTTTTGCATCATCTGTGAACGACTCCTTACTCATGCTCACAGTAAGTGCGGTTTTGGCAGGTCATGATTAAATGCATAATTTCTTTTTATTTTTATAATTGTACTAAATCAATAAGATAAACTGACATCACTACTTTAACACATAAATGTGACTGAAAAATGAGTATAGTCTGAACAAAGGCAATTACTATTTTCACAAAAGGGGAGACATAAATAGTTACCAGAGCAGCCAAAAAAAGTACTGTGGTAATACTATTGTATATTGATATATATATATATATATATATATATATATATATATATATATATATATATATATATATATATATATATATATATATATATATATATATATATATATATATTTACTGCGATTGCAAAGCTGAATTTTCAGCATGCGAATTTGCTGTTTTGTATTACTGTTTTGATGCTTAAGAAACATTTCTTATTTAAAACAGTTGTGCTACATATATATTTATTTATTTTAATTTTTTTGTGGAAGACGATATTATTCTTTGATGCATACTTTCTATCAACCTAATGTATTTGCTGCATAAAAGTATTAATTAAAAAAAAAGGGCTGACCCCAAACATCTGAATAGTAATGTACCATGGTACTGAACGATGACAAAATACCATTTTATAATTTTATATATCATTCTTATAGGATGTTAAACAAATCTATACATGGTACTCCAAATTATACTATAGTATAATCATGGTACATGCCCAAAGGCACTTGTTTCCCCCAAAAATGTTTCTCTTATACCAATTTTTCCCTTATCTTTTCATTACACACATTTGCACATATGGTCTTGACGACAGCAAAGCAAACAGAAAACTCTAAACCCATATGGTGCCAATCAAGATGCAAAAGGGCATTCGCAGAGCTAGGTGAGTGTGCATGTGAGGAAAATATGAACTTTGAATAACTTAATCAAGGTTAGTCACTATAAATCACCAGTGTGAGGGACACTGTTTATAGATTTGCCATTTTTTTGGAGCTACTGCAAAATGGTCAGATTTGCCATACAATATAATCACACAACTGTGCCTTCTGATTATAATCTGACACTGGTATCAGCAATGCAGGTGTAGCGTTAGCAGACCTTCAAGTGGACGGCACTCTTATCACTGAACGGCTCCTGCAGGGACTGTCTGTGGTAATGCCCGTGGACAGCTACAGTTAGGCCACAGTCATTTATAAAAGTGTGCTGTATCAGAGAAACTGGCAAAAGCACCTTCATCCATCTGCGCATCAGATGACATTTCTCCGATTCCCATTATGATAAGACACTTCATCTGTTAGCACAGCCGGGATGCTGTCTCTCCATCTACGGACATACGGAGCCTTGATCTAAGTGTAGATGGTCTGCGTTGCTCTTATACCTAAACATAAGGCAATTTGATTTTTTTTAAAGACTTTCAGATTCTGATTCACTTCCCTCCCATCGTTTATATAGTTTTCCTCCCATTATTTGCTTGTTTTAAACAACAGAGGGCTGATATGAGTGTAATTTTGCAATAGCCAGTTAAAAATAATCAATCCAAATTTAAATAAATATTAAAATAAAATGACAAAGAAATGTACATATAAATGAATCAGTTTCTGGCTGATTTCAATTATGCTTTTTATTGTGTTTTTATACTTGAATCATCTTGACAAGAACCAAATCATTTTATATGGTCAAAAAGCACTACTACAATTATTATATTTGTATTATTTGTCAATTAATATAACCATAGTACCATTACAATTACATTAATGTTATTATTAATAAGTGACATAACTAAAACTTATATGTGTACTATATATATATATATATATATATATATATATATATATATATATATATATATATATATATATATAAAACTTTTTTTTTTACATTTTATAATTTAAAAAATCTGTAATAAACAATTATTTAATTAAAAATTTAAGTTTTTCATTATATATATATATATATATCATGGGTCTCCAACCCTGCTCCTGGAGAGAGCTACCGTCCTGCAGATTTCAGCTCCAACCCCAATCAAACACAGCTGAAGCAGCTAATCAAGGTGTTCAGGGCTACTTGATAGTTACAGACAGGTGTGTTGGAGCAGGGTTGGAACTGAAGTCTACAGGATGGTAGCTCTCCAGGAGCAGGGTTGGAGATCCCTGATATATATATAAAAATATATATATACATATGTGTGTGTGTGTGTGTGTGTGTGTGTGTGTGTGTGTGTGTGTGTGTGTACAATATATATAATGCATTTGCAATGTGTAAGTTTGCTTATTTACATGATTTAATTTGAACAGTTTATAATTAAAAACTTTAAAGAAAATTTCAGTTTAATTTTCTAATATTTAATCTTACGTGGCGACAATAATTGTCATATAACAACAAAATAAATCTCTTATCTGTTTATGTTGTTAAATGCTTTGTAAGCATATTTAAAAATTAGTTAAGTGGTAAAAATCCTTTGGGCTCACAAGAAGTCAATGGATTATTGGTTCTAAATGAAAATACCATGTAATCAGTTCACACACAGCCTCAACTGGTCATATGATTTTGTGTTAGAACAACATAAAACATAAGGATCACAAAAACAATGCCCCTAAATAAATCTATCTAAAAACATGATGTGTTGTGTCATCTTGAAAACCTGTTGGAATGATTCTCAAGACACAATATACTGTATCATCATATATATTTATCAGCAGAAAGAACAAACTGCAATGTTTATGTGGACGGGCTCTAGAACTGCTCAATCATGTGTCTATCTCTCAATGACTGACGGATAACCTGTGTCACCGACTAAGAATCAACTGTCAGAGTAAAGAAAGATAAGATACACTTCCTTGTGACACACATCTTTTTTTTTGTTTTAAAGAAAGGTGGTGGCTAATATGCACTTGCCAGATCTCATCACAGTTTAAAGACAGACATAAGTACATGCAAACACTGGTGTGAAGACAGGTAAAACAAACAGGAAGCATGTTTGAACGGGGTACAAACCAGTTTTGACAGGGATAGGGCTTTCTAGTAAGAACACCGTCTGTTTCCAGTGAGTCTTAGTGCAGTCTGGAGCAGTGGAGAACATGACCTAAAATTAAAACACAGCTGCATTAAAAACCAGTTTATGTTGAGATAAACAGGAAAATGCCTCTTGCCCTGCTTGACTTATATTGAAAACTGACTGATAAGAAAGAAAAGTGATTGATTCTGTAAATGAGTAAGTCGAAATACTCAATTTTGTTTCATACAAATAAATATTTACAAATAATATTTGGGTAGTTTTTTTATTTTGTTATTATTATTATTAATATTATTATCATCCCAGTAACCCCCTAATAATCTGACACTTTTGGTTGCAGAATAAATCAGCTATGGGTGATAAACATGCCTAAAATATCTAAAATATCTAAAAAAAGATATTTTAGATATTCTTCTTTTTATATTCTCTTATAATTGCAAGATATTTAAACTTAGAATTGTGGGATATGAAAGTGACGTGACATACAGCCAAGTATGGTGACCCGTTTTAAGGGTAGAGAGACAAACAGATGGATGTATGGAGTGAAATCACATGGAAGTGAACATACAAACAACGTGAACACACACACGGAGCAGTGGGCAGCCATTTATGCTGCAGTGCCTGGAAAGCAGTTGGGGGTTCGGTGCCTTGCTCAAGGCCACCTCAGTCGTGGTATTGCCGGCCCGAGAGTCGAACCCACAACCTTAGGGTTAGGAGTCAAACTCTCTAACCACTAGGCCACGACTCCCCCTCTTGATATTAATTTTGATATTAAGTCAAAATTGTAAGACATAAGCTCCCAATACTGAAAAAAAAAGTCTGAATTGTCACAATTACTTTTTTATTTTTTATTCTGTGGCAGAAACAAATAAAACAGAATAGCGAGACATTTAGTTCTATGAAGAAGATCAAAACTGTGAGATGCAAATTCAGAAGTCTGTATAGTGAAGTCTAAACTCGCAACTGAGAAAAGAGTCAGAATTGTGAGATTAAAGTCAAAATTAACTTTTTCATAACTTATATGTATAAGGTTACAATAGAGACTGAATTTAGGGAAACTAGAAAGAAGTGTGAAGACAGAAAATGGGCCAGAATAAAATTAAATTAAATTTCCCAGGTCAGAAAACAAACCAATTGCTCCCTTAATCTGAATCAGGCCAAAGCAAAGATGATTGCTGTGGTTATCCACCAGATCATTAACCCAAACTCAGATGCTGCAGTTTAAACAATGTTCTCAAACATCAAAAACAGGACAAAAGACGGAAGATCGCTCCACATCCTCCTGCTTAAACTCCCATTTTCAGAACCCAGTGCACGATAGCTCTCCCAGTGCCTGATGGGTTTAGCTTATTTCATTGCCTGTTCCAGTTGGCCACTGGAGGAAGGCAAATGCTTATTTCAGCATTTAGGTATGAGAGGCTGGCGATTGCATTGCAATTGCCTCGGGCCTAAAAGACAGCAAGGCATGACCGCAATTGCTCGCTGTTAAACAGCACAGCACTATTGCTTACTTTGTTTCCGCAGCTCTTGTCGAAGAAAATATCAAAATAGCCTACGATCGCCTGGAATGAAATAGGAGAGAGAGGTTAGAACATGACATTTTCGTAAATGCTCACACATGTTCGGGCCAGAAGGAAGCAATTAGCAAAACAGGGTAAAAACAGACATGTTGACAAGTCATTTAAAAAAAGCACAGTGTTGTGGAAACGCTCCATCTAAAAAGATAATCTTTTTATTTAATAAAGTCTAGTGATGAATAATTATCCTTTTTGTTTGTTCTCTGTGTTAATACACACAGTGTGTAAAATACCCAATATTATGGAAATGAAAACTACCCTTTTTTTGTCCCAACCTGCCCCCAATGACGGTGGAGCAACTCTATCAATCTCTGGAGCATACTTGTAGTGGCAATGATGCAGAACTAATAGCTTTTAATCCTGACGCAGCTGACAACATGAGGGTCTGCTCGCTCACACAAAGAGCGCAATCAATGAGAAGAGAAAGAGAGAGAGAGAGAATACACTGATAAAGAGAAAATGGGGCATAAAGAGAAAGGTAAGCAAGACTACAATGAAAAAAAGACACCTCAAAGATGTTTAAAAAAAGAGTAGGAAGAAAAAGAAGAGGTGACTAAATTTTAAGCAATATGTTTACTGGAGCTGCTCTTTTCTTTAACCAAATCTGGAGTATTTTCAACTTTAATTTAAATTTTTGACTTATGAAACCATACATTATTTTAAAGTTACTGCATTAAGTTAAATTAAAAATTAACTTTCTGTCCAGTTCAATAGTTATGGAAATGACAGCTGAGATCTAAAGATGCTACCCATTTAAAATAAAATACAATAGTCATTTCAAAACTCTGCCCACAACATACAAATTTACAAAATACCTTAAAATGACCTTTGAAATCATGCATTATTTTAAAGTTGCATTATTAAGGTAAAATATAAATTAACTTTCTGTCCCCAGCTGCTTTTGTAGATCTTAACTGGGTAGACAGATAATCAGTCTTTGATTCAGAATTATATTACACTCTCAAAAATAAAGGTCCAAATTGTTTTATTTGCAGTGATGGCATAGAAGGACCATTTTGGGTTCCCCAAAGAACCTTTCAGTGAATAGTTCTCAATAGAACCATTTTTTTCTTAGTGTAAGAAAGAATAATCTGAAAAACCAATTGAAATTGTTGTGCAATAGAAAGATTCCATGGATTTTAAAGGATCTTCATTGAACCACAGATGCCAATAAAGATCCTTTATTCTTAGGAGTGTATAAAAATTGAAACACAATTCTCAAATCCAAGCAAATCACTTTTTATCAGAAATGACAGTTAAGATCAAGAGACATCACTGAAGCTGTGATAGAAAAAAAACCATCAGGTCAGTGTAATTATGGATTGTAATGAACATTATCAGACATTATGTGGAGCAATAATTACCAAATCAGGGCTAATTGCTTATTGAACGCGTTAGAAAGAGTGGATTTGCGAGTCATTTGGCATGCAGAGATGAACTTTGTCGTCGCTGATGACAACGGCTCATAAATATGATTGATTGGGGACAAACATTTCATAACTTTCTCTTTTGATGACTCACATTGTTTCCAAGTACAATATTTCCCATATACAACTGTTTGCAATCAGCAAAACACGGCAATTTACTGGAAAGGAGTAATTTACATTTCTAAAGTATTTATTTAGTCATGAAATGTGTAAATTGAGGAGGATTTCCCTGAATGAAAGGCTGAGTGTCACAGCACACACCTTCTCACAGATGCACACACACACACACACACACACACACACACACACACACACACAGAGAGAGAGAGAAAACAGAGCGCAGTCACCCTGTGAACTCCCAGGGGACACTGCCGTGATAATGTGAGCCATTCTGCCTGAAGTATCCCAGGGACCTTGTGGGGAGAAATACAGCTCTGGCTTAATGCCTGTGTCTCTCTCTCCCTCCCCTACAAACACCCACCTATTAATCCTCCTCTTCCTCTGTTAAAATAGCTTTAAGAGGACAAAGCCACAGCAACATAATCAAGGGTTTAGCACCACATCCACAAACAACTTCTGTTCTGCATGATTCATTCATACGGGCTTATTTAAGGCACTATTAAAAACAGAATTGCAAAAAGTTAACATTTAATTGTTTATATTTATAGCAAATTAAATTTATATGTATATACAGTATTTTCTTTTGTTTAATTTTATTTTTTTTTTACATTTAAAATAATAATTACAATCAGTTATATTACTAGTATGGTCACATTTTAATATAACCAATAGGCCTATATATTTTAATATGCTTTCTCAAATACATTTTACTTTCAATTACAGTCTTCCGATAATTTTCTATAACTAATAGTAATTGTGATAAAACAGCAAAGTTGAGCCATAATTTGTTCCCTATTTTCTATAAATCTGAGTGTCCTTCATTTAAAACTAAAATTTCTGCATCTCCAAACCGCTTTCCTTTAAACGGGGTCATCTTTTTTGTCAGCGTAAATTGCCCAGAAATGTCAACAGAAACCAAGACCCGCACTGAAAACACGGGGGTCAGAGCCAAATAACTCCCTGCCAGAAATAAAACAAAATAAAACCACCCCCGTTAACGCACCGGGGCGAAGTGAAAGAACAGACACAAAAGCCTGAGTTGCACGGGGGAAAGGGGGACAAATGGTGGAAACGGAGCCTTTTTATTCTCATCAAAGTGTTCAGCCTTCACACCCGGGGAATGTCGGAGATAAGTGATGCGCGCGAGCTGTTTCCCGGCCCAGGAGGCGGCGCACGGTGCCACTCAGCGAGTCTACCTGGAGAACAGGTCGGGGGAAAATTAATAATTATCATCATCGCTAACACCAACGGGGAGCAATTCATCATCAAGCCCTTTCCAGTGCTATCATGTCGGAGCAGAGCGTGGTGCAGCCAGATACAATTATGCGGCGAGCTGCGGAGGAGGGAGAGCTAATGCGCTTTTGATGGGGTTTATTCACTCGTGCGAGGCGTCACACTCGACCACCTCGAGCTCTCTACCCCCCTCCTCCTTCTCCACCCGGCGTCTCCCTTATTCTGTGCACAACACACATCAATGCCAACGAAACTCCCGTTCCTGTTATTATGCTTTTCCCTTAGAGTTTGACGTTCCGCCGCACTGGAAACAAATACACAGGGTTTAATTAGAGGGGAAGGACATTACTGCAGGAACACTCACAGTCACCGACATAAAGTCAAGTGGAGTATAGAGAGAGGCAGAAATGCTGTAGAAAAGTAGTAGCCTATCATTAGTTAATACCGAACAAATGCAGCCTTTCTTGCTTCTCTTAGAACATGATTACAACACTTTGTCTTGAAAATAACTAAAAATAACTTCATACTATTTCAGGTCATTTGAACAAATAAGTGGCAAAAACTGAGCCTCCCATTATATTCAACTGTTAATGAACAATGGAAAAATCACTAGTTATGGTGCTATATGCCCTCCATTTACATGATCTGATCTAAAAATGTATAATAAAAACATTTTAACTAAAATAGATAGTGCAGACAATAAATGTACCAGTAAAATCTATGACTGGATTAGCCATACTGGTGTTTGGGCACGTGCATTACCTTCCTCCAGCCTGTTAAAATCGACAGTGTTACTTAAACACTGATGCGGTGAGTGGGTTTGTACACTACTGACTCTAGTTTGACACTCTGCTAGAACTAGTGTTATTAAAATAGCCTCACATTCTAGTAATTATTAGTCTTCCTCACATAGCAAAGCACAATCATTCATGCAACAGAATAATTTATGAGCACATTAAAATGCAAAACAACTGTATGCATCATGTACATGAGTATTTGTGTACATGATACATCACACATGTCACTCGGGATAGCAAGGACATGGATAAACTTGTTTCTACAGCCATTGCGAACCAGTTTTCCAAAACATAATATCTTTCTACCAAAATCTTTGCTTCTTAAACATTTCTCTCAAATATATTTTAGGCCCTCCTGTATACAGTATACTGTTCTGTTAAAAACAAGTAGCTTTAATCATGCCAATAAAAGTCTTAATGTGGCCACCAGAGAAGCAGCAACAAAAATAGAGTAAGAATTGCAGAATTTTTTGTACTCAAACTTCACTTCCCTGCTGATAAACTATCATGCATTTACAGTATCCCCTCTTTGATTACTCTGGGGCATTTTTAATTATAAGAAAGTAAAAACTAGGCTTGATTAGATTCAGAGCTTAATTAGGCAAGTCACTTCGAATAAATGCATTTGCAAGATTACAATTAATACTACTTTACGACAACTACTGGAGGTTAAGAACATAACTTGTATGTACAAAGGAAGTGTAATTTGCGTAAAATGAACATTTACTGTACCACACTGATGATCTATACTAAAACTCCACTAACTTGAATTTACCCAATGAGTCTCAGCAATTTGGGATATTTAAAGATGTCCCATTGTTAACATTCACTGGAAATGTTGAGTCAGTCTCTGAAGTCGTCAGATATGCAGGCTGAGCGCATTTCAAGATGTCACTTGGCTTTTTAACAGAAATAATATTCATGATGCTGCTCACAATGAATCATAAGAGATGGATATTAGAAAGGGTGAGTAATACAGTGATGTTGGTAATAACTAACTTTTTATTGCACAACCACCTACACTTTCGTTTCAATTTGCAAATGTTTTTCAAAGACTCTTTTGGCCAACAAGGCTGCATTTTTTGTTGTTGTTGATAAAAATACATTAAAATCAGTAATAATGTGAAATATTACTGCAATTTGAAATAATTGTTTTCTACTCAAATATTTTTTTCAAATGTAATGGCAAAGCTGTATTTTTAGCATCATTACTCCAGTCTTTAGTGTCACAAGATCCTTCAGAAATCATTCTAATATCCTGATTTGGTGCTCAAGAAACATTTCTTATTATTATCAACATTAAAATCATGTGCTGCTTATATTTTTGTGGAAACTAATACTTTTTTTTTTTTTTTTTTGCTAGATTCTTGAATAGAAAGTTCAAACGTACATCAAAAGAGCATTAATTTGAAATTTAAATATTTAGTAACACTGTAAACCATTTAAACATCCTAACATAACTTGCAATTATAAGCTAAGCACATTTTTAAAAGAACTTCATTACTGCTAGTACTTACACTCCTTATAACTAACTTCTACTCATTGCTTTGTCTCCACTGACATTTTACAAATATGCAGAAAACATGCATTATCCTTCTTTCTTTTCCCCTCAAATACTGTATGATCATTACCAGGATTGTTCTTGTCACAGCTTGATGTAACATGAAGTGTCCTTAAGGCAAATCACCACTGACGCAAACATTACGCACAGCCATCTTCAGATGTGCTTTAACTGCAGTGCACAAGACGTGCCATGAACATTTTATACCTAGTATACAAGCTCTAGGCCCTCAATGTTAGCTGTATTTTTCTAGCAAACATATTGTCTTGAAATGAAGAGTTCACAAAGAAATGGATTTA
The DNA here is from genome assembly GCF_018340385.1 of Cyprinus carpio. Taxonomy (NCBI): domain Eukaryota; kingdom Metazoa; phylum Chordata; class Actinopteri; order Cypriniformes; family Cyprinidae; genus Cyprinus; species Cyprinus carpio. The sequence continues at coordinate 9,963,284 of NC_056603.1, forward strand.
CTCACCCTCATGATGTTCTAAACCTGTATGATATTATTTTTTAATGAAGCAAAAAAGAAGAAACTCTCAAAAATGTTCATGCTACACTTAATGTAAACAGGCGGCACAGCTTAGCCCATTTACTACTACTTTGGCCAAAAGTGAGCTTACCGATACATATTGAATTTATCAAAATGAATCGGACCCATTTAGAAGGGACACATTTTTTTTCTGGAGGGAGGTGAAAGAGAAAGCAGCAGAGATACTGAGAGAGAGTAAGGAGAGACTGTCGTCCCTGTGGACAACGTGAGGCAAGGACCAGTGCAACTGTAAGAGCGAGCGTTATTTGTCTTCCGCCGGCCGAGCACGAGAGCGCAGGGTAGCGCTGTTCATTTAATGCAAGGTTAGGCAGCCTGATGTGATGAATGGACTGTCGGCGGGAGAATAAGTCCATGCACTCAATCATGGGGACGACAGCATTTTCCCTCCGTTTTTGGGGTGCCTCCATAATTACATGACAAAGCAGTGCAAAATAGGGCGCTGAATCCCATCTATGACTATAAACGGAATTTTCCACATTACATTCAAGGATATTTAAAAAAAAAAAAAAAAACTGCAAATTGCTTGTACCTGCCTCCTATCTAAAAATAGAAGTTTTTAAACGGGGAGGAAATCAGGATGTGCTTTTCCATTACTGGAGAGCAGCAGAAAAATGAGATGATGTTTACAAACTCCATTAAATCCAGAGTAACTCGGAGAGGGGAAGGGAGATAATAATACAGTATTGATTAATCCATAAAAGCTATAACAAAGCAGTAGGAACAATAATGCTGGAACAAAACTGGGAGACAAAAGAAAAATTACACTTGAAATTTCAGTTGCTTTCTTTTGGTCCGTCTCTCACCAAGTCTCACTCTTTCGCTGACAAACACACACACATACTCTTTCTCGCCAGAAACTACACCCGACACGAATGGTGAACTAGCACGCAACATAGCTAGAAAAAAAGGAACATATTGTCTTGAAAGGAATAGTTCACACAGAAATGGATTTACTCACTCTCATATTGTTCTAAACCTGTATAATGCTTTTTCAATGAAGCACAAAAGAAGAAACTCTCAAGAATGTCCATGCTGCTCCTACAGTGTAGGCTGTTCAAGATCCAATAAAATCAAAAATAAATAAATAAATAAAATAAAAAACACTATAATAACAGTCCAAACGACTCTTTTAAAACCGGCACTGGTTCTCGCATGTATCATAAATGACCGCATTGCACCAGCTCGATTAAGCTGAATCTACAACTGATTAATTTCAGTGACTATTGACAAAAATATACTGTATGGTTTCAGAGAAATATATAGCCTACTTTGAATATATACTACCATTTAAAAAGATAGGTGTTGGTAAGGTTTTTGGATTGCTCTCATTTACTTCATCAAGCTATATAATCTACTTTTTTGGAAGTTTTATGGTATTTTTTTTTTCTTTTTCTTTTTGGAGCTTGATAGACATGACAACAATGAAAAGTTCCTGAAACAGAGCTTGACATTTCAAAATTTATACATGGGTGAGTAAATAATGACAGATTTTTGGATCAGATCTTCCTTTAATAACCTCCCACCTTATTTGAGCTCACAAATGGAGACATGCGGTTGAATTTAGGCCATGAAATAATATAAGTAAACCTTCCACTGCCTGTCTTTACCTTCACCTGTAAGAAAACTTGCCTGTCCATCAAACCAGACTGATGTCTGCGCTACCTGATCCATCCCACCCAATCAAATGGCCAATCCATCTTCCCACCCCTAATTAATCTCCACACCTGACAACCTTGATTAGCTCTGAAGATTGAAGTGTGTGTAAGACTGGTAATAATCAGAGTTTGTTTGTGAGTTTGTTGGAAAATGTGTGTTTGTGTAAGAAGTTGTACACTCACTGTACAGAAGGTGCTGGCAGTTATCTTCAGACTGAAGTCTTCAGTGAACTCCAGCTCAGACACAGTCACAGAGCCACAGTCAATAGTCTAGAGAGGGACACACAGACACACACACAAAACTTTTTCAAACATCCTAATGTAGCTGAATAAAAAGTTGGGAGCAGTAGAGGTCAAGAAAATATATTTGTTTATAAAAAAAGATTATAGCCATCCCATTCCATTTTATATCATTATGAAACCCTCCAGTCAACTTTGTAATTTACTGTTAATAACTTTTTGTATTATAGTGGTTCAACTTCAAGGAACAGTTCACCCAAAAATGAAAATTTGCTAAAATGTACTCACCCTCAAGCCATCCAAGATGTATATGAGTTTGTTTCTTTATTGGAACAGATATGAAAAAATGTAGCATTACATACTTGCTCACTAATGGATTGTCTGCGGTGAATGGGTGCCGTCAGAATGAGAGTCAAAACAGATCACGACTCTAGTCCATCAATTAACATTGTGAAGTGAAAAGCTGCATGTCTGCAATAAATCTATCGCTTCAAAATTTATAATAATGCTTCCTCCAGTGAAAATGTCCGTCCCCTTTGTCCGCTTACATCAAAATCCACTGATATAGCTGTTTAGAACTGGTTTGGACTGTTTTCTCATCGCATTTTAGATGGCCTGAGGTTGAGCAAATTTTAGCAATTTTTTTTTTTTTTTTTTGCTAATGAATGTGTACACAACAAATAAGGCAGGGTTTCTTAGTTAAACCTGGATGTCAATTTTAGACATTCATTTTTTTATTAATATTAAATAATTGAATTTAAAATGATTACATGTATATCTACATGATAAAATTATAAAAAAAAAAATCTTTAGATATAATAAAGCAGGGAATGTGGAAAGTTTAAGAGGAAGATGAGTCAGTAAACGTTGTAAGAGAATTCCACGCTAGAGTGTGTTCATTTAATGGAACTCTGAATACCGTTAAATGGCGTTATTGGGGTGGGTCAGTGAGATAATGGAAGTAAGATGTGCAATGTTTCTGCACAGACAGGAAAAGATTGATTTGTGCATTGAATTTTCATTACTGCTTATGTCTGAACCATTTTATGATCAAGGTCAGGGAATATACTGAAATTCAGTTCCCAAGGTTGAACATATGGGTCAAAATTTCTGATAAGAAAAGATATACTGCAAATGAAAGAAATCAGCTAAATATTACAATTGTGGTCTGTCTAGTCAAAACATTTACCGTATCTACAGTTTAATCACATAACCTAATGCTAGCATACAGTAGCTTTCTTGGAAACATAAAATATCACATTGATTTGTGAAATTTTCTGAAACAAAACTTTTGTAAGATATCCATGTTATGTATGACACTAAAGCTGGTTTAAGGAAAAACTCCATAAAGCAGCATTAAACAAACACAGCATTAAGCATATGTGTGTGTTTGTAAGTGGACCCAAGGCCATGGCGGTGGTAAGTAATGAAGTTTACTAAAGAGGACGTTAAACAAGGATTAGAATAATCAATCAGCATTTCTGTCACAGACAGTCTCTGAGGCTTTACTTCCTCTCTCACGATCTGTCACTCTCTTCATCTTCTCCCTTGATCCTACCTACATTCCTTCCCCTCCTCCTTTCTTCTCAAAACAAGGCCACAACACAGGAAATTGGCTTTCTGTCGGGCCAAGCTTCAATCAATTAGGGATTCAGGTGATCTAATGATTTGCACCTAATCCAATAAGACAGAAACCATTATATAGTTAAAAAGAGGGGATTAGTAACAAGATTAGTCAAATGTGTAGGGATAGTTCACCCAAACATGAAAGCATCACCGTATAAATCATCATCCACTTTTGATTTATGAAACAGAGCAGCTTGGACATTTTCCAAAAACTCCTTGTTGGTTTTCATTAGAAATTCAGGAAGGTTTCAAATAACAAAGGATCAGTAAATTATGACATTTTAAATTTTTGGGTAAACTATCAATTTAATATCTAGAATTGAGATGCACTACCATTCAAATAGTTTGGGCTCGGTAAGTTTATTCTTTTATTTTTTTAAGTTCTTCAAAGAAGTCTCTTATGCTCGCCAAGGCTGCATTTATTTGATCAAAAATACTGTAAAAGCAGTAATACTGTGAAATATTATTACAATTTAAAATAACCTGTTTTTTATTTTGATATATTTTAAAATGTAATTTATTCCTGTAATGAAATGTTGTTTATATTTAAGATATTGTTTTTTTTTTTTTTGTATATTTTTAATTTGTAATTTATTTTTGTATTCTGACTTGGTGCTCAAGGGATATTTGCTATTATCAATATAGGAAAAAATGATCAAGCTTTATATCTTTTGTGGAAGCGAAATTTTCATCAATTTTTATTTATTTATTTTTTGCATTGACACTATTTTCACTATTTGATCCTGTAAAGCTGCTTTGACACAATCTGTATTGTTAAAAGCGCTATATAAATAAAGGTGACTTTACTTGACAGCATTTGTTTTAAACAGAATTAATAAATGTATTTAATGTCACAATTGAATGAGTCCTTGTGAATAAAAGCATTAATTTCGTAAAAAAAAAAAAAAAAAACGTTCCCAAACTTTTGACCAGTAGTGTATGGAGCCCTACTCATCTAAACTACTGTGCTGTCAAATTATTTTAAATAAATATATACATTTACATTTTCATTTACCATGGTTTTATCCAATTCGATTTGAAGAAACATCACAAGCACAAAAGACAATATGTTTTACCTGAAGACACATTATTAAATCTTGATAGATGGCACACTCCATCGCTCCCCAAGGGGACATTCAGAATTAAATAATCATTTCGCTGATAATTCCATTCAGACTTTTCTAGAAAAACCCTACTATGGTCTCTTCTCTTACCCTAATCACTACAGGCTCTGAAATGACCGTCTCAGGCTTCAACATCTCCACTACTGGCTCTGGTATCACAGCCTTCTTCATACACGTCATCTTGAAGTCATACACAGCATCCCAGAATGCAATGCGGTCACTGTGTTTCTGAGTGTCCCCCACTGCCGCCAGGCTGATATTGCAGCGATCTGGATAGACTGAGAAGAAAGATGATACATGAAAGTGAGTAAAAGACATAAACTGCACGGCTTACATATGATATATGTACACAGTCAAACGAAGCCCTCATGAGTCAGTACTTCACATGACAAGAACATTATTCATTTAACAGACACTTTCTTATCCAAAGTGAATCACAGTACATATTTTACTACACTCATCCGGAATTGAGCTCCCAAATCGTACCTTCTGGGGTTTGAACCCACAACCTTTGGCTTACCGGACCACAACTTCAACCACTAAGCCATGTCACATCCATTAAAAGATTTATATGCAGCTTTTCAGATCTCTAGTGCACTGGTTCGCTCATATGATCTAGACATATCTGGGTTATACTGCTCCAAGGGATGCTGGTTCGAGTCCATTAAACTGGAAATTACTCCAATTAAATGTCCTACATTTATAAACTTTGACTGCATATTAACTTGTTGTCATTAAATATACCAGCTCTGAATGTTTGAACAAACTCACTGGCATGAATCAAAGAAGGAAAAGCTTCCAAAACTATATGGAAATAGCAGTCTGAATACACCACAACTAAGACAAGGCATGAGGAAGATTAATGCAATAATCAAAACACTTTACAAACAAGTAAAACAGTAAACAGCAACAGTGAATGTGTTTAAAATACACAGATGAAAAGCCAACCAAACCAAAGACCATTTCAATTAAAGCTGAATTTAGGATAACATAACTAAAAACTAAAAATATGACTAGTTTTTACAAAAATTGTGGTTTTATGTAATTGAAAGCTGAATCAAAACAGACGGCTGGTCACTGTGTGGGTGTATTAGACCTCATCCTTTACACAAATGTGCAATAATGAGCACATCTATCATGAAATGGTAAACCACAGCCTTGATGGTCTCTTTCAGTAATGTTTTAGTCGTTTCCAGCACTCGTAAAAGTCCCTGTGTGATAATGGTAATGGTTACCATGCACATGCTTCTGGCAAAAAAAAAAAAAAAAAAAAATCAAAATTCTGCTGATGGTCATAATCGTAAAAACTCTGCATTCATCAGTTCTTAATGTCTGTTGCGTTTGGCCATCAGACACAAACTCAAAGCTGCTGTGCATTTATTTCACATTCCAGGAGAAAGCAGACGTCACTAATATCTATACTGCCAATAGGAGATCATGAAAAGTGCAAATCCTTGTTTTCCCTCTTTAAGCATGTCAACCGTATGAGTATTGGAGGAGATCAGGGTAATTGTAACACTAAATATTTTCAATTACAAACAAGTTACAGTTTATGCAGTATGTATGAGGTAAAGTTCTCTCTGTGCTTGAGAAAAAGAAGTGATTGCATCAATGAAAAATGATTGTAGCACTAGTTTAGTAGCTATTTTATCTATTTTAAGATTTAACAGCCAAACAATATATTTAAATGAAAAGAAATTTAACTCCTTTCAAAGAATTATAATTTAGGTTCCAACTTGATGCATAAATAGTTCTGACAGCTAAAGAAATTAGTATCATATAAAGGTATGAACAATATTAACTATATATATTTATATATATATATATATATATATATATATATATACACATACACACACACACACACACACACACACACACAAACATTACAAATGTAAATATTAATTTAATTTTGAGTGAAAAATCTTAAAGTGACTTACCAGGTTGAACAAAGCTAAAAATAATAAAGTAATACTTTGTAAAGGAATTAATACTCATATTAATACTTTTATTCAGTACTGGACGCACAAAATAGACCAAAGTGACAGTAATGACTTTTACAAATGCTGTTCTTTTGAACTTGTTTATTTGTCAAAGAATGCAAAAAAGACATTTTCACAAAAATATTGTAATAAAATAAAATAAAAAGTTTTCGACATTTATAATGATCTTTTTTCTTAAGCAGTAAATCAGCATATCAGAACGATTTCTGAAGGATCATGTGATACTGAAGGAGTAATGATGCTGAAAATTCAGCTTTGTATCACAGGAATAAATTACATTTTTAATTTGATTAAAATTGATTTTAAATTATAATAATATTTCGCAATATTACTGTTTTTACTGTATTTGTGATCAAAGAAATGCAGCCTCTGTGATCACATTTTATGTTTCAGAAACAAAGAATCATAAGGATTAAAAGAATCATGAATGGTATTCTGATGACATTACATAATAGAACACAGAGAAAGAAAACTAACTTTCTTGTAATTAGATGTTATAGGTTCAGCAGTGAGACCTATACAAAACCAAAACAGCTATTTCAAATCAGACAGTACCATTAACTCTGTCCAAGACAAGCTTCAAGAGACTGAAATCCATGATGGACTATCTCACCAACTTTGTCTGACCTTTAATCAAGGGTTAAGGGTGCACATTCACTCTTGCGCGCCATAATAAAGTGTGTGCCATCAAAATCTCCTCTCACATGTGACAGGATTGTGACTGGCGAGTTATACCCCCAGCCTGTTCCTCAAAGCCTTCGCTGTGACCCTGCGAGTATCACGTAGGGTAAAAAAAAACTACACACACGCACACACCTGGAGTGGATTTGTCACCTCATTTTCTCTGATTAGTACAGCTATGAGTGATTGTCTTGGGAGACGCAGCTGAGTGCTGATTGGGTGCTACACGGGACTGTCCCGCACCTGAGTGGGGAGCGGAGGCTAGAGAGAGAGAGAAGAGGGACGAGGGGGAGGCAGTGTCCCAAGATTCATAGCATTGACATCTGCGTCCTTCTCGACTCGGTGCTCATGGCCCGTTTGTCAAGCACCCCCCTCCAGTTTCTCTTGAGGGCAGCCGTGAAGAAGAAGAAGAGGGTAGTGGGAACAGGGGTGGAAAAATAATAAAAATAATATTTTTTATTGTTTGTTTGATTACGTCTTTAATTGATTTTTACCATACATTTCTGCCATATGTACATCAATTTGACATAGTCACCACTGATAAGCTACTACTAAATATATTGTAGAAACTTAATTTTCTGTAAAGCTGCTTTGCAACGATTTGCATTGTGAAAAGAGCTATACAAATAAACTTGAACTGAATTGAAAAAAAGCATCCAGTGATGAGATAGAGAAAGCGTGGGTCAAGTTTCGGGCTGAAGAGAAAGGTTAATAATATGAGGTATAAAGGAGAGGTGAAAGAAGAGAGAGGGAGAAACGAGGTTATAGTGGCAGGGGTAAGTAATGTTGATCTGACACAGTGCAGAGCTGCCACATGATGGGCCATTATATCAATCTGCTTCACACCAGGTAAACATGGCTGTGGGCTTTCCGACTGAGCAGAAAAATAGAAACGCACTGCCTCACTGGACGAGACAGTGCTGTTCAGCCGGTGCCTCTCAGTTTCTGGCTTTCCTAGCAGATGTATGGATTTAAAATGTTCAACATTTCTTTCCCTGGAAAAGTGTGGATAGCTCATCCTACATGCAACATGTTTTTGAGCAATAAAATGACAATGTACCTCCCCCTAATACAAGATGCATGTATTAAGTATAAATAGTTCATGGCTGTGATGTAAATAAATTTAGATTAGTTTCATCTAAATATATACTACTTAAGACCAAATATTTAGATCTCCTTAAACTATGAAAAGAACCATTAATATAATAAAAAAGAGACTGGAGTCATTAAATGGAATCATAATCATAACTAGAACTGTTAAATTCCTTAAAATTCCTAACCCTACCCATCCTCAATCCCATGATGCCTTAAAGATCAGGAGAGATTAACATCTCCTGTGTCAGGATCCTTGAAGTTATAATTCATCCAGTCAGCGTGTGCACAGTACTGCATACCACAAACCTCCTCAGCATCTGTTCACTTAAACCTCCATAGTGGACAAGAAAATGACGCAGAGCCACAAGACTCGTGCAGAATGTTTAACATCCACTTCCACTCTGTCCACGACCTTTGCAGACTTTAGTTTCCCGAACAATGAAAGAAAAACATGTTTGATTTCTGGTATCTAGAAGGTGAGTGCCCAAGGACTGTTTAGGTATTCAGCACTTGGTTTAATTTATGTTTTATTGATGCAAATCAATATGTAGTAAAAAAAGCAGAGAAGCATGCATGGTTTGAGATAAGAGAGAACACCTGGAAAACACAGAGCATTATGCTGTAAACTACGCAAGTGTGAAAGGTAATTCTACAAAACTGTCGTGGTGGGACGACTTTTACAAATATAAAAGGCCTAAACTGCACTGAATTATAGTGAGTTGAAAAGATTCTATTTATTTTTTATTAATTGATTCTATACTGTCTAGATGTCTAGAACCACTGATGTCACATGGATTATGTGAACGATCTCCTTGCTACGTTTCTGAGCCTTGATCGTTTAAGGATCCTTGCTGTCTATGGGAGGGTCAGAGAGCTCACGGAATGCATCAAAAATATCTTAATATGTGTTCCGAAGATGAACGGAGGTCTTACAGGTTTGGATCAACATGAGGGTGAGTAATTAATGACAGAATTTTCATTTTTGGGTGAACTATCCCTTTAAGGCACCTTAACTCGCCTCTACGTTTTCAATGGTCATGGTCTGGATAAAGGGGGATGCAAAACAATGTTCAACACTACACCATTTTCATAATAACACCTCCTTAAAATGTCCCTACAGAGGAAACAAACACACACGTTGACTCATCTTTTATCGGTTCGGACAGCCCTGATTCAGTCTGTATGAAATCCTCCTATTACAATAAATAAATTAAGTCTGTTTGATAGACCTTGAAAATAAAAGCCCTCTATGAGAGATGGGCTCACTGTGTTCCATCAGTAAAAAACTATGAAAAACTATTTGTAGGTCTGGCCAAGGACCTCCCAGATACCCCTAATCTCAGAATGAGAAGGTAAAAGGGCTGCAACATGCACATGTGACTTACCCAAACCATCTTCTGCGAGGTACCGATCCCTGGCGTACAGCACAGAGTCCAGCATTGACTCAAATAGTAGGAAGTAGCCCTAGAAAATGACAAAGTTGGGGGAAAACTTTTTAATATTTAAAGATACATATAAAGAGTTAGAGACTGCATTCAGGTACACTGTTAAAAAAAAATGTGATTTTAACAGCAAAGGACTATAAAACTGTTACGGTAAAAACTGGTTAATAGTACATTTCTGTACTATATACGGTGAATAACTGTAATAGATCTAACTTTACATTTAATGTAATTTTACAATAGAATTCTGTTAAAATTACATTTTTTGGAAGTGAAAAAGAACAAGTCATTGTATAATGACACTTCACCTTTGACGTTTCTTCATTGAAATAGACTTCTTTTATAGTTTTTTCTTATCAGATTTGTACATTAGGGTTTTATCTTAAATCTAATGTTAAATTAATGTTTATTTAAATTAATGCATTATTTTAGCATCATGGGTGTTACCATGATGGTGTTTACCATCTCATCTTGTGGAAAAGCTGCTTGTGATGAGCACTGCCATTTTTGCTGTCAGCAATGGTACAAAGCAGATGGTTGGTATATTAGCATAATATCAATTAATGATATGTGCAGATTTTTTTAATTCTTTTTTTTATATTTTGTTTACTGTAAATGTAAGTTAAATCTGTAAAAGCTAAAATGTTGCTACCATATTTTTTATGGTACATTTCTGCCGATATTTTACCATAAATGTCACAGTTTTTTTTTTTTAATCTATGGAAACAGATGCTAAGAAAAATCACCATACTACTTCTTTCTTCTTCTGTTCAAAGGTCGTTTGCATACTTGGTTCATATCACCACCAAACTAGTGATTGTGCAGTCATTTTTCTTTTCTTTTTTTTTTTTAATCTTTAATCCTTGAGAATAAGAATTATATTGTTTTTATGCTAATAATGAGCTTCTGCTTGCGCAAACTCTGCTTGCAATATCTTTCAAAAATGTTTCAAGACAAACATTTGCCATTTAGTTATTTAGCTCTCACACATATTCTAAACATGCATCCACAAACACAACCAAACCGATATCAAACACGAGACCTCTGGATTTATGAGACCTTCAGAATGCACCATTTAAACCTATATGCATGGCCACTAAGCGTCCCGTTTCACTGCACTGACCCCTCACTGACACCGGTTTTGCATGAGTAGTTGACACGTCACCTCCTGAATTATTCTATTACTGCTCAACTGCCCCTTGACCGCATCTCACTGGACTCAATCTGGACAGCAGCATAGACAGCCATGAGTGAAACAAGGCTGCTTCTTGCTAACTCAGAGTAATCTAAATCAGAGGCATAATAAATTGCAGAAGACAGACGTGATGGATGTACCTAGAATGAGGGGTAACATTCTTCATCAACGTGGTCTTCTGCTGTCTAGTTGCTGCAAAAGTTACATGGAAGTCTAAAAGCAAATAAGTACAACAAGACGTTCTTTAACACCAAAGTGTACATGTGTCTTGCATAATGTGTATATTAGTCTGGAAATGACAGCTCTCATGTGCATATCACACTTTCCTTTAGAAAAAAAACAAAAACAAAAAAAACATAATATTGTAATATTTAACAAAGGCTTCCTTTCATGACGTTTTATTTAAAAGTCTGTTGCTGTAAAAGGTCACATAGGCACTTCTGTGCTCATAGAGGTCAGCTGGCCCAGCACCCTCAAAAGCCATGCTGTGACAGCGACTCATACTGGATCTCTCTGGGTCAATTTTTAAACAGACATAGCATTAGAGTGATGACTAGGCTTCTCCATGGTGTAATTTAGAACCCAATTTCACAGGCGGCTGCCTCCACTGCAGTGTGAGAGAGAGACAGAGAGACAAAGAGAGAAAGAGAGAGAGAGAAGAGATGGGGGATACGGGGGTATGTTGTATTCACACTACCTTTCAAAATTGGGGTCAGCAAGATTTTACTTTTTAAAAAAATAAATTAATACTTTTATTCAGCAAAGAATACTTTAAATTATTAAAAATTACAGGAAAGACTTTTTGCAATTTTGTTCTTTTGAACTTTCTATTTATAAAATAATTCTAATAAAAAAAGGTTCAAAATTCCCATTAAAAATTTAAGCAGCACAACAACATTGTTTTCAACACTGATAATATGGTTCATTTGGTTTCTTGAACACCAAATTAAATATTATAATAATTTCTGAAAGATCATGTGACACTGAAGACCAGAGTAATGACTCTGGAAAATTCAGCTTTGCACCAGAAGAATAACTTAAATTAAAATTAAATAATCAAACTAGAAAATTGTAATAATTTACTACATTACTGTTTCAAATATTTTTTTATTTATTTGTTATAAATTTTTATTAACTTAAAAATATTTTAAAAATTACCAACCAAAATTTTGAACAATATGCCTGTCTCTCTCTATCTATCCATGCATATACAGTATCTATCTACCTACCTAATTCCAAGCTACAAGAATAAGTAGCTATATGTAACTGTATTAAAGCTGTAAGGGAAAATATTTTTGATTACACTTTATTTTAAGGTGTCCTTGTTACAGTGTAATTATATATTTAAGTACTGAGTAATATTAATTAACTACATGTACTATATTTTAAGGTTAGGTTTTGGTTTAGGGTCACTTGCATGTAATTGTGCATAATTTATTGTTATTATAAAAGCAAGTACATGTAACAAGGATACTTGATACAGTACCACTATAGCATTAGTACGTGCTATACCACCACTACTCATTAAATAAAAGTAGTTTGTTACTGGAAAAGCTACAATATTTTGAATACAGTTGAGATTCTATTATAGCATTGAAAAAAAGTAGTGAAGTTATCAGATTTTCTGCTTTTAGCTAGTAGCACACCAACACTGCTCTGTAATCCTAAAATCAAGTTATTTTTCTTTTCGCCCACCAAGCATTTAAACATCAGTAGTGAAAGAATTATTCAGTGCAATCACCAGCCTTTTTTCATGGTGCGTGGATCCATTGTTTCCCATGATTGTTTCCTGAAAAACAGCCTAAACACTTTTTCTGAAACACATTTTTTGAAGAAATCCTTTTATAAGCTGACATCCTACAACTTCTAGTCCAACAAGCAAAATGTGCACAACTAGGTAAATCCCAAAGAGAGAAGATACAATAACACACACTGGTGGTAAATCATTGCAACATTAATGGCTGAATGTGGCCAAAATGCTGATCGATTCATTAAGCCATGTGGAGCTGGGGCAGATTTACATGAATGCAACTAATGAAATGCTAATGAAAATTGGACAGCAGCATTCATGCACATTAAACAAATTACCCAATAAACACACACACATATATGAATGCTACTTTTTTCCATTTAGATTTGGAGCAGAGAATTCATTATGATATGTAATATAATTACAGTTCACACAACAATAAATTAAATGTGAGGATTCAGATGACTAGTGCAAAAAAGTGCTTCTCTAACAAAAAGACAAACAATCAAGTGTTGAAACACAGGTCAATTAAGTCAAGAGTGTGTTTTAGATCATGCTGCTGTAATCTGTTTCTTGTGAACATCAGAGAATAGTGTTCGTCTGGCCCAGAGTGGCCATCTCTGCTCTAGAAACACCTGGCATCAGCACTATTTAACCTCTGCCAACGTCATGAGCATTCAATGAACAATCCTCTCAATTACAGTACAACAATATCAATCCAACTCCCAAGTGCTGTGTAATCTAGCTCTCATTCACTCAATCCCACAAATCCAGAGCCAGAAAAACATAACATGCATAATATAAATAAATACTAATGTCCTAATAATTACCCGTGCTGTTTTTAATCCTTACACCACTATGGGACAGACTGGGAGAGACATTACAAGAAATCATATCACTTATTAGTATATAATAAGTCTTCTTTCTCGCATCTTCCTCTTTATGATGCGCCAAATGTTTTCTATGGGTGAAAGATCTGGACTGCAGGCTGACCATTTCAGTACCCGGATCCTTCTTCTACGCAGCCATGATGTTGTAATTGATGCAGTATGTGGTCTGGCATTGTCATGTTGGAAAATGCAAGGTCTTCCCTGAAAGAGACGACGTCTGGATGGGAGCATATGTTGTTCTAGAACTTGGATACCTTTCATCACTGATGGTGCCTTTCCAGATGTGTAAGCTGCCCATGCCACACGCACTCCTGCAACCCCATACCATCAGAGATGCAGGCTTCTGAACTGAGCGCTGATAACAACTTGGGTTGTCCTTGTCCTATTTAGTCCGGATGACATGGCGTCCCAGTTTTTCAAAAAGAACTTCAAATTTTGATTCGTCTGACCACAGAACAGTTTTCCACTTAGCCACAGTCCATTTTAAATAAGCCTTGGCCCTGAGAAAACGCCTGCGCTTCTGGATCATGTTTAGATATGGCTTCTTTTTTGACCTATAGAGTTTTAGCCGGCAACAGCGAATGGACTGTGTTTACCCCAATGTTTTCTAGAAGTATTCCTGAGCCCATGTTGTGATTTCCATTACAGTAGCATTCCTGTATGTGATGCAGTGCCGTCTAAGGGCCTGAAGATCACGGGCATCCAGTATGTTTTTCCGGCCTTGACCCTTACGCACAGAGATTGTTCCAGATTCTCTCAATCTTTGGATGATATTATGCACTGTTAATGATGATAACTTCAAACTCTTTGCAATTTTTCTCTGAAAAACTCCTTTCTGATATTGCTCCACTATTTTTCGCTGCAGCATTGGGGGAATTGGTGATCCTCTGCCCATCTTGACTTCTGAGAGACACTGCCACTCTGAGAGGCTCTTTTTATACCCAATCATGTTGCCAATTGACCTAATAAGTTGCAAATTGGTCCTCCAGCTGTTCCTTATATGTACATTTAACTTTTCCAGCCTCCTATTGCTACCTGTCACAACTTTTTTGGAATGTGTAGCGGTCATGAAATCCAAAATGAGCCAATATTTGGCATGACATTTCAAAATGTCTCACTTTCAACATTTGATATGATATCTATTTTCTATTGTGAATAAAATATAAGTTTATGAGATTTGTAAATTATTCCATTCCTTTTTTACTCACAATTTGTACAGTGTCCCAATGTTTTTCGAATTGGGTGTGTACTTCTTTAGCTTTAACCCCATAAGAACATTTTCTCATTAATAGCACCGTCCATTAAAGATCATGTCAGAGTAAGGACAGGAAAGCTGTTTGCGTTCAGCCAAAAATAATAAGTTAACACCACTGCTTCATAATATTGCTCATTTATCAGTTATCATGTATAACATGAAAAATAATAATCAGCCTGAATTCCAATATTGGTGCATCCCTAATTAGTACCAACGTGTGCAATCTTGACAATGCTTTATGAAAATTAAGTCAGCTCTGTGTTACAGCTTGAAAAGAGAACAAGACAAATAAAACCAACAGTTTGTGCTTAATTAAAAAAGTTTCTACCCCTCCATCTTAAGAAGAAAAATTAAAGGCAAATATAAAGATGCATTGTTTGCGGCAACCATTAAAAGACATTAAGATAAATGACCATAACACTACACTAAACGCTATTGTTAATAAAGCAGTTTGTGAAATAAATCAAAACACTAGGGGCAAAACTGTTTGCTCGGTGTGGATCGAGTGTGAAAGAGCCTGATTTGCATATGAATGCAGACGAGTAGTAAATGTACCATATTGTACAGGCATATTCAAATGAGGCAAGCCCCACGTTTCCACGATTAATTTTAGAGGGACAATAGATGCTTGAAAGCTTCGGTGACAGATCCAGGTAAGCACTGTGGGAAACACAAGTTAAATATATCATGGTGGAACATAGAAGAAAAGGGAAACCATGACGGAGTCCAAATCTGGGAATATCAGGAAACGAACAATCCTTTTGCAAAAAGAGCGAATTTCCTTCCAATTGACCTCAACACAACATTCATTTCTCTGTGCTTAATACATATTGTTTATACAGCAAGTGTATCTGGGTACTTCAGAGTATGTGTTTGTTTGTTGGTGTGTGTGTGTGTGTGTGTGTGTGTGTGTGTGTGTGTGTGTGTGTGTGTGTGTGTGTGGCAGGCAGCTGTAGGCTGTGGACAGATGTGAGTGATTGCAGCTGTCCTCTTCTGCGACAGGTAAGACTGCTATCAAGAGATAATGAGGCCCAAGATGGGATATGCCATTAATTCCACTTGGCCATCACCACACAAAGCAGCTCATCGCTTCCCAAATGTGCTAAATATCAAAACATACCTCAAATCAAACTTAAGTTGAAGGTTCAAACCGCTATTTTAATTTCGAGGCACCAAACCAAATAAATGATGATGTCATTTTGGATGTTGGGATGATGTAAACAGCTGCTGAGCAAGTTAAAGGGACACATTTACGCAACAACATGTCATTATAAATCAGTTCAACAGTCGGGGTCTGAAGTAAAAACACTCTATACAGGAAATTGATTTTTTAAATGAAAAAACCTTTAAAAACAGACCCACTGAGAGCTCCAAATTTGTTAATCGATGTTATATGCCTTTGTTAAAATAATAGTTACATATTTTACCATATTTTTAATTCGATTATGTTTTTCATTTCATGAGGTTTCATGGGATTGTAGTTCTACGAGGTGATTCACGTCGTAGCTGGTTGGTTTGGTTCATAGCTTATAGGATACTTTTTTTTTTTTTAAATATCTATGGGGAAAATGAATGAAAAAAAAATTAAAAGTGGGTGGACACTAATGAACTTCATTCTTCCATTAGTGAAAAATTAAAAATTAAAAAACAAACAAACAAAAAAAAACTTTTTTTTCTCAAAATATCTTCTTTTTGGAAACCTATTTCTGCCACTGAACAACAAAAATAAAAAGAGATAATTGTGACTTTTCATCTTACAATTCTGACTTTTTTTCTCACAATTGCGAGTTTACATCTCACAATTCTAACTTTTTTCTCAGAATGAAGTATAAACACAAAATTATGAGTTATAAAGTCAGTTTATGTGTCACAATTCTGAGAAAAAAAGTCAGAATTGCGAAATGTAAAGTTGAAATTGTGAGAAAAAAGTTTTATTCAGTGGCGGAAACAGGGCTTCCATACTTCTTTTATCTTCCTCTGAGGAAAGAAAGAATAATGGTCTGGAATGACATGATGGTGAGTAAATGATAACAGAATTTTCATTTTTGGCCAGGGCTTGTATTAATCATTACCATAATCATAATTTTTTTTTCTGTTATGGTGAACCTGGCTAAATCTAATTTCATTAAATCTTCAAGCAGAGTAGAGGGTGTACAAATGTTTTGAGGTAACAAATTCAAATTAGTTGAAATTAATAGATGAATTACTCCAAGGCACTCGTAGTAGCAATAAAAAGCCTTTAATTGACTGGGCTAAATCATTAAAATTATCAACCTTTTTAATAATTTTAATGATTTAGCCCAATCAATTAAAGGCTTTTTATTGCTACTACTAGAGCCTTGGAGTAATTCATCTTTTCAGTTGATATTTACCTCTAAATATCCAAAGAGCACCGCTGATGATGTGAGAAAACCAGTGCAGCATTCTTGGCTCCTGTTGTTTAGTTGAAATTATTATTATTTTTTTTTCTCAATTTCAACATTAGATGAGAAATATTTTCTTGGCAACTAAAAAATATTAACTAATTCTATTGATTAGAAATGTTGCCTTGGCAACTAATTAATTTTTTTTTTATTTTTATTTCAATAAACATAAATTATTTTTAATAGTTACACTGCTATTTTTAATACAACACTGCTTGAAATATAGTGAAGAAGTCATGTGGACTATTACTATGATGCTTTTAATGGTGCTTTTTTTGGAGTCAGACAGACCTTTTTCCCATTCATGTTCATTGTATGGAAGAAAAATTTTATTTCACAGAATAAAAAAATTCATATGTGGTTGGCCATATACAACAGCAGACAATCGTAAAGCAGATCTTTTTTACGGTTTTATTCGATTATTTCAAGAGCTGCAAAACATGTTAAAGCTTCCCTCAACTGCCCGATCCAGCATCCTCACGCTTCTTAGGTGTAACCCAGAACTGAAAAGCCATAGCATATGATGTGATGGATCATCCTGTGACAACCTTTATTTAGCCTTCTCCTAATTCACTTCTCCTCTCCTCCACCTAGCCAGTGGCAGAAACCATCCCTCTTTCTATTTGCCCCTTAATCTAATCCAGTCTGTTTGTTTTGCTGGGTGTTAAAGTACAGATCAATTGTGTGAGTTATGAAATGACATTACAGCGGCTCAGAGCCGTCTCTCCCTGCCAGACGACATCTCGTCCTTCTGAAAATTACCCCCTCTGATTTATCGATTCATTCTCACTCTCGTTCTCGCACTTACAAGTACACATCCAAACTCAAGACAGCTGAAAAGTAGGACAGTCAACCACCCGGGAGAAACTTTCTCTGACAGTTTCTTTGGACTATAGATGCACCAATGTGAGTTTCCAAGACACTGTGGCATTCATTAACTGTAACATTTAATTTAAAAAAGTGCAAAAGGTGTTTTTTTTCATGCTAATTGACACTCTGTTTAATGTTGAATAATGAAGCATGTGAAAGCAAAAGAATACCAATGCAAACTTTCAATACTGCACAATATTGTTACATTCAATACCACAAGCACACAGTGTTGCATTCTCAGCACTGCCACAGATGGCGCTAATGCAGGCGTCAGCATCTTCATGGTCACAATATTTATGATCCGCTTTCTCTTTCAGGTTATGGAGAAGCAACAGTTTAAAGAAAATCTTGCTGACTTGCTGAATGTTTAAAATCAGCTACCTTAAACACACATGCGGTAAAAAAAAAAAATGCATGGTTTCTATAGTTAACTTTGGCTAAAATTAAAACAATAATAATAATAAAAAAATTACATTACAAAAAATGTATTAAAAAAAAACATGTTTTCACTAAATTGTCCAGTAGCCCCTCACTGCAGAACACAAGATCCACATCTGTGGTTGGATCCACATCTAGGGGATGGAGATTGTTAGATTTAGGGGTGGAGGTGGGTAGGTTTAGGGGCGGAGAAGGGTGGGTTTAGGGATCAAAGGGTGGAGACAGGTAGGCATAGGTATATGTAAGGTGGGAGGAATTGGATCTGGATCCAACCACGCCCCCTGGATCTTGTGTTCTGCAGTAAGGACCATCTCAAATTGTCAAGGCAATTTTTTCACAATCATTTAACAACATTAAAATTAAAAAAAAAAAATACATAAAATTAAAATATAGACATTTATAAAATAAATTATAAAAAAAGACAAAAACACTAACAAAATTATTAAGATTTTAACTAAAATTACACTAAAAAAGTAAAAACTAATTCAAAATATTAATACTGTAAGAGTACCTGAATGGTACTAAAATACTGTCGTACTCTTTAGCCAATCAGATGCGAGCTTACCATTCAACCAATCATATCATAAGCCACTGAGAGTGCATTCAAGGAGCACGATTCTGCGCACCTTTTGCGCAATATGGATTAATTAGAACGGAAATTAAGCCTTTACATCAGTAATCCCATAGACAGTAAAAGAAATGGACACAGCGACCCAATTGGAACTCAATTGAGACAAGTGAAGCCCATTTTTAGCGTCTTCCGTTTCTGACCCGCAGACTCAAACAAAGGAAGCTTCTGCCATTATTGTGACTTCATCTGAATATGTGCAAAACTACTCTCCTTGAATGCACTCTCAGTGGCTTATGATATGATTGGTTGAATGGTAAGCTCGCATCTGATTGGCTAAAGAGTACGACAGACCCACGTGGGAAGAGAGCTCTGCCAGGAAAGTCTCAAAAACACACACACACAAATCCGAGTGGATTCGTAGTAAATGACGATTTGTACATTCAGACACTCGTACATTTTAAACATTCAAAGGTTTTTGTGCACAGTTGTATATCTACGAATTGTGTTTTGCATTTGTGAAATGTATTTTATGAATATATAATTCTATTTTGCGCATGTGAATTGCTTTTTGTGAATATTTTTTTTTTTTCACGCACGTGAATTTTTCATGCATGTGAAATTGTCTACGCATGTGTGAATCGTGTTTTTTGCGTGAATTATATTTGAAACTAATCTGCTTCCATATTAATAAGGCAAGGCCAGAAGTTTTTTATTTTTTACTTGCTCAAAAGTTTTTTAATTTTCACTGCAAAAATTTACCCCCCCAAAAATAAATAAATAAAAATACAATTTCATATAGTTGTAAAAAATAAATAAAAATAAAATAAAAATAAATTTAAAAAATTATATATTAGAGTACATTTTACGAGAAAACACAATTTCAGTCTTTCTGCTTCAAAATTTCATGTTTAATTAACATTTATTTGTGAAATTTACTCCTTTACAATTTCTGAGTGGAAACTGTTTCCAACTAAATCCTACACCAGTTTTTTCATTGCTTATCTTGTACTTTACTTATACGGTCTGTTCTGGAAGCTTTTATGGATCAATGTACAGCAATACTTTGCTCACGACCATTTGACCCGATTCAGCATCAAATCCTTTTGGATTGACAAACACGTCAAAGTTAGATATCCGAGGTGGTGGAGCAGGGTGACTGCATTTTTCTGTGGACATGTGTCTCCTACAACTCTGTGTAATAAGGTAATTGTAAAACTATTGTTCCATAACATTTTGAAAAATGATTTTCAGAAAACGGCTGTACGCTCCCCTGCTTTCACAAGGAAATGGTGGCAATGCACAAACACTTCAGACGTTTTCGGAATGAAATGGACGACATTGCACAGATGATGAAGGGCAGGATTTTTACACCATTTAGCAAGCCAGAGTTGTAATCATAAAATAATGTGCTCCAGCGACCCAAATCTCAGGTTACTTTGTCAGAAGCATTGCACACACACACAAACACAGGTACATACTGGAAAATCATACACACGCTCGCCACTGCCTCAGGCACTGAGTTTGTTGAATTATAGCCCCAACATGCAAACAAAAAGGGACAAAATATAAAACATTTATTATTTTACAATTAACCTGCAAGCGATAAAAAACTCAGAGACAGCAGAAAATTGCATGCACGTCAAATTCGCATGGGAATTCCTGGAAGTTTCCAAATTTAGAGAAAAATTCTCCAATGTCCTTTTTTTGAGCCTGTGGCTAGGTGGCTCGAGTTATGACCTACTTTTCCTCTTTCCTACTGGACTACAAATTAAGGGAACTTAAACAAAGAGAGCAGTGCAATACAACCTTTTATCGCCTTCCTCGCTGTCAAATCCATAATACCAGTTTCTCTGTATCGCTAGGATAGAAATCAAAGCAATTATCCACAAGATGCCATGCATTACAGTCATTTTTACATTATTTTAAAGGGAGTCAGGCACAGCATGAAACATCCTCATTTTTCAAGCAATAGCAATTTGACAAAAGCAATATGTGTGTGTGTGTGTGTGTGTGTGTGTGTGTGTTCACTGCTGTGTGTGTGCACTTTGGATGGGTTAAATGCAGAGCACAAATTCTGAGTATAGGTCACCATACTTGGCTGTATGTAACATCACTTCACTTTCACTTTACTCACTAGTATGCTGACTATTGCATTGGCTATTTTACAGTGGATTAGAAATGTTTGGTCAGATTTAAAGAGACAGCTCACCCAAAAATGAAAATGCTGCCATCATTTACTCATTTACTTTAACCAGTATCGGTTTCTTTCTTTAGTGGAATCTAAAAGAAGATAGTTGAGAAACGTTTGATGTTCAACAAAATAATGAAAGTCATACATGGTTGAAACAACATGAGGGTGAGTAAATGATCACAGTTTTTTTTTTTGAGTGAACTATGCTTTTAAGACTGAACTATATGGTTTCAAATGTAATATTATTCACATTGATAGCACTCTTTAGAGTTTATTTTCAAAAGCACCTATGAGGTTGTTTGCATTAGTGGAGAAATATCTATTAAGAACTGTTTTTGCTTGTAAAGGATGCTTAATCTGTGCATATTTCTCTCCCCATTCAGATGAGGTGAGTTTTTCCACTGGAGAAAGCAATATTATGGATAAAGGACTCGTAATGGTTTGAAGTAAAAAAAAATCTTGATGGATTTGTTTAGTACAAACACAGCTTTTTGCTTCACACTGATTACTTGTGGATTAATGAGATGTTTTTATCAGCTGTTAGGACTCTCATTCTGACGGCACCCATTCACTGCAGAGGATCCTTTGTGAGTAAGTGTAAGTAATCCTAAATACCTCCAAATCTGTTACGATGAGAAAAAAAAACTCATCTACATCATGGATGGCCTGAGTGGGAATCAATTTTCAGCAAAGTTCGGGTAAACTATTCCTTTAACATGTGTCTCTTTAAGTTTTGCTTCTCATTTCTGATCGTCAGTCATGTTTGAATAAATGAGGAGTGATCCCTGGCTTCTAAAATGAACATGAAAGTTATGCCATTACAGATTAGGCCTGCAATATATCATGTATCAATCAACAATACATCATCTCAGCTTTTTTTTTTTTTTTCCCCAACACCTGGGCAGGTTTTGAAAAGGGAAATGACTGGGCAGAAAGAGAGATGCTAACACATACAAATCCTTTATGTCCAATTTTGGGTCAAACCCAACTATAATTGTTGCAAATGCAGTCTTTTATAGGGAAAGCTAGTCATTTTGCTTCAATGAGCAGTGCATTCCATTGCAAAAAAATTGATGTACTGTATAATGAATTTTTCTTCTCTATGGAAAGCATATTAATAGTTACAAACTGAAAAATTCACAAAATCATCCACTCACCATCCATTCTGAAATGATTATGTCCACTTTTTCCACAGGAAGGCCAATTTCCTCTATTCTGCCCTTGATCAACGTGATGGTGTCTTCAAGTTTATTTGATCTAGAGAAAGCAAAAATAAACTTATTATCTAACACTTATAGTAGATGTCGGTATATTGATTATATTAACTAAATTATATTAAATTAATACATTATAAATTGTACATTATTTTTTGAGTTGCGAGTGTTCCAATGAATAAAATTAAACAAAACAGAATTAAATTAAATTAAAAAATAAAATAAAAAATAAAATAAAGAGCACACACACAAAAAAAACTATTTGGAAAATATATTATAAAATGCAGGTTACTAGTTTTGAACACCTCGTCTGAGACAATGAATGTTAATTATGCTAATTTGGCCAGGAGTCAAACTCCTCATAGACGGCTGCTAATTAATTCAAATTACACACACCACAGCAGACTCATCAGGACAACAACACTAACAGCCCCAATTTGATAGCACCTCCTCCCATGACCTTTTGCACTAAGGGTCAGCAAACTACCATTCACCTGAGTGTTTGTGTGTAAGTGTGTAAATGTGCATGAATACCCCCCATCCCCCCTTATTTAAATGATTGCTCCCATTTTGACCGGTAACCCTGAGCATCAATCTCTCTAAATACTCCATTATCATGACAGCTAATGTTAGTAGGGACAGAGTCATTACTCAAGGCTGCGGAGCGCATTTCTGCCCAACCGATCCTTATCTCTGCACCTTCGCGCTATCACACTCTTCCAGAATCCCATTGTAGTGCTCCCTCTATCCGCCCCTCCTTCAGCAGACTGTCTTGAGCTAGAAAACACTAATCTCATTACTGGGTTAATTTAGAGGACAATGTCAGCTATGGGGGGAGAAAGAGGAGGAGGAAGGGGATTTGGGATGCTTTAATACTTCCCTTCATTGGATGGTGGTTGGTTTAGGGAATATGATACAAGTATATTGATCCTCTGGGACTAATGATTGGATTAAAGATATAAAGTGATGATGGCAGACTGGATTATCCACCAAATCACCATCATGACTGGTGTTAAACGGTGTAATCTAGGGAATAAGCACCTAAATTGTAGAGATTACGTGGGGATTATCTGGATTTTTGCTGTAAATTCTCCTAAAACCTTAATAAAGACACTTATGGAACAAAAAGCCAGGAAAACAATTCACACAATACAAGTGCAATCATCTCATCTAAATAATAAACTTGATTGTTTTTGCCCATTAAATATCATGACTTTCTTAAAAAAGACTGTGGATCTCAAATATTTAGTATATATTACTTATCCTAAAATAAGTCCAGGATGAATTTGTGCAATGCACATGCATTACAGAAATAGTCCATATTAAATATTTAAGAATGAACAAATTATTGATTCACCCCTCAGTTTCTACACCGAAAAAATAAATAAATAAAACTACTTGAAACAATTTCACTCAGAAATTGCTAGTAAATTTCACAAAGTGAAAACAACTATGAAATGATAAACATACTGCTTAAACGTGACATTTTAACTGAAAATAGTATGTTGTTGTAAAAAATTATATTAAATTTTAAGTGTAAGGTAGAAAAAAAAAGGTGATTCAATAAATAATGTAAACATTTTTATTCAGTTACATAAAAAAAAAAAAAAAAATAATAAAAAACTGGTATGGAAACGGTTTCCACTTAAAATTTGCTAGCAAATTTCACATACAATTACAAAGAAACAGCAAGTAACACAGAATTAAACATTACATTTTGAAGTAGAAAACCTGACTAGTGTTTTATTGTAAAACTTACTCCAGTCATCTTTGTTTTAATTACTTCTTTGAAAAATCACTTTTTACATTCTTGTCTCTTTCATGATAAATTGCTTGTGATTTCCCTCATTTTTAATCACTGTAATAACTAAGTGCTTAATTATTTAATGTAAATAATACTTATCACTCCATTGTACATGCGTTTCTGTCAAAGTGTTTATTTAATTCCTTTATATTGCTTTTTTTATGTATACATTTTGCATCAATTAAAAATTAAATTGAGATACTTCATTTTTGCCTCTATAAAGCTGCATAAAGCATCATGCACATCAGAAAACCACCTCTGTAAAACCCATACACACTCAGGCGGCATGTAGGAGGCCTCGGCCCAACAGCAGCCCAGCGAGCTGTAAAATTAAACTTCATTTTCCTTTCATCCTCCTGCCTGCCTCGGCTCCTCAGACTTGCATAATAACAATAACCATAATCAAAAAAATCTCCTAGAGACACCACATGTGGTGAACACATCTCAGCTCCAACAAATAAAACTATATTCCTGCTTCTGGATGAGATGGAAGTGCCCTCGCAGGTGATACATGAGGTAATTTTAATGGGCAGACGGGTCATAAAGGAAGCAGATAGGGCAGGCTGGAGTTCATCTGTATGTTTAGCGTGTGTATGAGACACAGGGGCGGGATGGAAGCAGGGGAGATTGGAAGTCGACTAGGTGGAGGTAAATGACAGGCCTTTAGGGACGTGACTGCAGCCCGTAAACACATTGAAGTCAAGCACTGAGACAAATAAAAAGAGGACTAGTTTGGGGATGAGATTGCAAGGTAATAAAGCTCGCTGGCCCAGGTTTGGTTTCTCGGGCCACTTGACAAAACTGCCACTTCCACTTTTAGGCCAATTCTGCACTGTCACTGAAAATGTTGCATTAAGTGATCTTGCACATCCATTTTTATGACTTATATGTTGGGGTGTAATAAATTAAGCTCAAAAGGGAAATGTATTTAAATAATTACAATTAATTATGATTAATTACAATTATTTATATGAGCTGCCAGTAGTAACTGTAACAGAATTAAACTGCCATCAACTAATCTGTTCATCCAGCGAACATTTAGCATAATTTCATATAAACTCTAAGAAAGGATATTTTCGTGGCCACAGAAAATACATTCATACAGTATTAATGCATTAGATCATGTAGCAAAATCAGAATCCCAAAGGGACATTGATTTGTAAGGCAGAATCAGAAACTCATACAATTTGTGCACAAGAGTTTTATTAACTAAACACTAACGCAAACTAGTCTAACAAACAAACAAACATACAAACAATCACTCATACAGGGGAAAGGGCAGATGAGATTTGATGGATGATACCATCAGGAAAAACCAGAGAATGAAGCTATGAAAAGAGTCAGTTAACCACCTGAGTACACCCTTCAGCGCCGTTTATAACAGGGTCTATAGCTAATACTGAACCTCTGTTTCGTTTAGTTGAATGTATGATACTTGCATTTCCTTGGCCTGGAATGAGTGTCTGGATGCAAAGTCTTGATGGTTTGGAGGTTCGGTGGTGTAGGAGTCGCGATCACGTTCTTCCGGTTTTGAAGATTGATGAATTCCAAAGATGTCCTGACTCGATGGTGATTGGGAGTTTCTTCCCTGTGGAAAGTGAAGAGAGCTAAGAGGGACGTCAGCTGAGATCCTAAGATCATTGGTCCTGAGATCGGAAAATCAAGGCACGAAGGCCTGGCACGTGCTTAGGGGTCCAAGAGAGTTCTAGCTCATCCTCCTCATCCCCTTAAGGGTCTAAAAGGACCGCAGACTGAAGGCAGGTCACTGATGTGAGGCCTTTAAGATCTGAGAAGGTTCACGCCTCTCAGGATGGGCTTGTCCAATGAGAAAGGCAGAAATTCCAAGCGGGAGTTCGGAACTAATGAAGAGTTTTACAACCCTTTGTGTGAAAGCATAGCAATTTGCAAAATGGAACTTGAGTGGGGGTTCAAGAGAAGAATCTTCAAGATTTATAAAATACTAATATATTGCTTATGTACCAAGATATAATATACACTCTCATTTAGATCATCAGAAGATGAATTCATAGATACTAAACATGGTAAGATTACATAAATGAGTGGTTCTATCATAAGCATGCATAAAACAGTCAAATTCAACAGACAATATACAAGAACAGCAGTAATATACACAATGGCCTCAAGGATACGTGTGTTCATTCAAAGAGAGGTTTTCTTATGAACTTATTAGAGCAGAGTCCTTTTTTATGGGCATTATGTGTCTCTTTTTGAGAGACTTGAGTTAAGAGTTGCTTTGCCGCATTCCTGGGAGCCATAAACTAGTGTTATTAGATAGTGTGCCTTTGGCTGCTATGGAACCAGAGGCCTGTTCTGCCTTTTTTGAGGTGATAGTTGCATTTCGGGGGAAGGGTCTATAGACCCTTTGGTGAGATGAGGGAGCGTTAGATATTATTTGTTAAATATAACAAATAGTTGTGTGTCTGATTGGTGCTACAGGGCTTTTTTTATGATGAATTCCATACGGTGTTTGCAAATACTACTGATTTGTC
Organism: Cyprinus carpio; assembly: GCF_018340385.1. Classification (NCBI taxonomy): domain Eukaryota; kingdom Metazoa; phylum Chordata; class Actinopteri; order Cypriniformes; family Cyprinidae; genus Cyprinus; species Cyprinus carpio. Next base: position 9,990,341 of record NC_056603.1, read on the forward strand.
AACAACATGATATTGTGCAGCTGGCTAACATACTGTATATCAAACTTGCCAAAACTGTACAATTTACTTTTGATAGACTTGTAAACATAATTAAGAATGTTTTCCATGCTTTCCAGCAAAAATAGGTTTATGCATTATAAAGTTTGTTTATGAATGATTTACACACACATATATGCTTCTATCCATTAAAAAAAATCTTTCTTTTGTGGTGAGGTCAGGGAATCACAGCCACCTCCATCATCACAGTCACCTGTTCCCACTCAAACCCGATCCCTGCCACTCTCACCACAGTGCTTCAGCATCCGGTCTACCTTTCACCAACCCGAACTGTATCCAGACTCTATGTGTACTTACCGGTGTTATTCTCCTGCGTTGTTCTCCATAGTTCCTGGTTCCCTCTCTCCGACGATCCTGCAAGGATATCCTCTATCAATCTTTAGCTAAGACCCATTGAACTGACTCTCTATATTCAAGATACTCACCTGACATTTGCTCCTCGCCATCTTCATTCAAGTCTGTTAATAAATCACCTTGTTATTCCTCTTACCTGTTGTTTCTGGCTCGATTTGTGATAGAAGACCTACACCGACACCTCCATGGATCCCCAGTCTACCACTCCTGCGAACATTCTGCAGGAGCTGGTCAACACTCTTCCTGCCTCTCTCACACCAGCACCCAGCCCTCAATCTGCCTCTGCCAGTCCCATGGCTATGCCTGCATCCTACGCGGGGGAACCAGCTGGATGTGGCGGCTTCCTCCTTAAAGTGGTGCTTTATATAGAGATGCAGCCGCAGAAATTCACCACAGAGCGCTCCAAGGTAGCATTCCTGATTTCTCTCCTTTCTGGTCGTGCATTATCATGGGCAAAAGCAATATGGAATGCCAACAGTGTCATAAATAACTCCTATGAATCTTTCACTAACCACTTCAAGGAGGTGTTTGGCTCCACTACAGGAGAGCTCTCTGTTTCAGACCAGTTACTGCAGTTGCGTCAGGGCACCTCTTCCACCATCGACTACACGGTGCAGTTCCTCGGCTACATTATCGGCCAGGAGGGAATTCAGATGGACCAGGGGAAGGTGCCAATTTCTATCGGGGCTACATCAAGGATTTCAGTCTGTATACAGCCCCGTAGACCACCATGCTCCGAGGAAAGCCCAAGTCCCTGTCCTGGAACTCCAGCACCCACGAACGTGCCTTCGAGAAGCTCAAGAACTCGTTTAGCATGGCACCCATCCTTCGTCATCCCGATCCCCATGTACCGTTTGTGGTGGAAGTGGACGCCTCCACCACTGGAGTCAGAGCCATGCTTTCTCAGCAATTTGGTGAGCCTCCGCACGTCCAGCCTTGGGCATACTATTCCAAGAAACTGACCCCAGCAGAGCAGAACTACGATATCGGTAACAAAGAGCTGCTGGCCATAAAAATAGCCCAAGAAGAGTGGCAGCATTGGCTGGAGGGAGCCAACCATCCTTTCACTGTCATCACTGACCACAAAAATCTCCAATATCTCTGTGATGCCAAGAGACTCAATCCCCGTCAGGCCCGCAGGGCTCTATTTTTCATCCAGTTTAATTTCATCATTACCTATTGCCCAGGAAACCGAAACTGTAAAGCCAAAGCCCTGTCCCACCTCCATTCTCTCGACACTCCATCAGATCCCGAGCCTATTCTCCCTCCAGCCCTCATTGTAAGCCCCATCCTCTGGAACATCGATGAAAACATCAGAGCCGCCACTCAGGCTGAACCCGCTCTGCTAGGAGGACCAGAAGGGAGAACATTCGTTCCCTGGTCCCAACAGCAGTCCCTTCTGGGCTCAGTGCATAATGTACCGGGCTCTGGACATCCAGGCAGCCAATGGACCCTCTCTCTCCTCCAAGCTCGGTACTGGTGGCCCAGTATGTCCCGTGATGTCAACCGGTGCGTCCGCAGTTGCTCAGTCTGTGCCTGTCATCAATCCCTCGTCACCTTCCGGTGGGCAAGCTCATGTCCCTACCCATTCCTCGTCGGCCCTGGTCACACATGGGAATAGATTTTGTAACTGACCTACCTGAATCCGATGGTAACACATGCATCCTAGTGGCAGTGGATCGTTTCTCAAAAGCTTGCAAGTTAATTCCCCTACCAGGGTTACCAACTGCCCTAGAAACTGCTGAACAACTGTTCACCCACGTCTTCAGGAACTTTGGGATACCTGAAGACATAGTCTCTGACCGGTGCCCTCAATTTATCTCCCATGTGTGGAAGGCCTTTTTTCCGGCTGCTAGGGGTCACGGTAAGTCTGTCCTCGGTTACCATCTGCAGATACCTCCGGGCATACTGCCAAGAAGATCAACACAGCTTCCTCCCTTGGGCCAAGTATGCACAAAACTCCCTCCGACAGAATACCACCGGCCTCAAGCCCTTCCAGTGCATACTCGGCTACCAGCTCCCACCCTTCCCGTGGACAGGAGAGCCCTCTGAGGTTCCAGCTGTAGACTACTGGTTCCGAGCAAGTGAGAGAGAGTGGGACTCAGCTCATGTCCACCTCCAGCGTGCAGTACGGAGACACAAGTCCTTCGCAGATGCCCGGCGTGCCTCCACTCCCTCTTACCATCCAGGAGACAAGGTATGGCTGTCCACCCGGGATCTGTGCCTTCATCTGCCCAGCAGAAAGCTGAGTCCCAGCTACATTGGTCCGTTCACGATCCAGAGGCAGATCAACAAGGTTACCAACCAACTACAGTTACCACCAAGGTATAGAATTCATCCCTCGTTTCACGTTTCCCTCCTTAAACCCTTCTCTTCTTCCACTCCAGAGTCCCGGGAGCCAGACGAGCCCCTTCCTCCAGAGATACTAGACCAACCATCCATGTATCAGGTCAGAGACATCATGGACTCGAATACCTGGTCGACTGGGAAGGTTATGGACCAGAAGAACATTCCTGGGTGGTCCGGGACAACATCCTTAATCCTATGTTACTGGAGGAATTTCATCGTGTCCATCCTAATCGTCCCGCACCCAGAGGCTGTGGTCGCCCCCGTTGTCGTATAAGGGCATCAGGAGCCACCCCTGGAGGAGGGGGTAGAGTCAGGGAATCACAGTTACAGCCACCTCCATCATCACGGTCACCTGTTCCCACTCACACCCGATCCCTGTCACCAGATTACTGATCACCTGCACCAGCACTCACTAATCAAGTCAACTACAAAACTAGTATTCAGACTCTATGTGTACTTACCTGTGTTATTCTCCTGCGTTGCTCTCCATAATTCCTGGTTCACTCTCGGACAATCCTGCAAGGATATCCTTCATCAGTCATCAGCTAAGACCCATTGAACTGACTCTCTATATTCAAGATACTCACCTGCCATTTGCTCCTTACCATCCACATTCAAGTCTGTCAATAAATCAACTTGTTATTCCTCTTACCTGTTGTTTCTGGCTTGATTTGTGACAGGTGAGGCCAGTAAAAATGCTGATAAAAAAAATAAAGTAAATACTGGCTCATGCAGTAAAAAAAAAATGTTGAATTGCTGCCATTTTTGCATTGGCAAAAACATGTGATTTTATATATTTTTTTGTTTTTGTATTCTGTTATGAATTCCACATTGCTGCTGCAAATTCCACTGATTTATCACCAATATAATGCTATCTAGTTGGCTTATATAGATCAAACATGTTGAAATTGTAAAAATGACTTGAGACAGTTATGAATGCATCATTAAGAATGTGCTGAAAACTACAAACCATCAGTTTCAACAAAAATCAGCAATTTCATCATATGCCTCTGGTTCCAAATTTATCTTATGGCATGTTACAAAATTTTGGGGTAAAAATATAAAAATTTATAAATAATAAATAAACAAATGACATAACATTACAACAAAACATTTAATAAATAAATAAAAAAAGAATAAATAAAATATTTCACGCAAATATAAAAATATGATGCTTAAAAGATTTAATTGTGGTCAGGCCAGTAAAAATTTTGATAAAAACCAGAAAAAAAAAGAGAAAAGAAAAACTCTCATTGTTAAAAGAAGCTGGATTGATGCAAAGACAGCAAGAAGTGTCTCAAAGTGGATGAAGTTGGGGAAAAAATTATGTGGAAAACACTTTGGAAGCTATTAAAGGATTTCACATTGAGAGAGGAGATGTTCAGGAAACACTAAAGAGGAACACAAGATGGCAAGGTGGTTTTATTTTCCAAAAGGAGCAATACTAAAAACAAGTAAAAGTATCCCAAAAGGCCCTTTCTTATAAGAGCCTGTTTATTACTTGAGTGAAATGTTGACTCACCTGACAATGTCCATGGCCTGGTAAATGATCTCAGATTGGTCGACAGCAATGACCTTCCTGGCTCCCGCTTTGGCGGCGAACATGGAGAGGATTCCCGTACCACATCCCACGTCAAGCACCACCTGCAGGTTAAAGAAGCACTGCGTAACCTTTCCGTGCTATGCCAGCTTGTCTGTGCCATCTTAAGCGTGCAGATGTGTAATAATGGCACCAGAGGCATTTATCATGCTGACAGGGTCTAACCCTTATTTGCCAAAGTCCACTGGCTGAACCACGATGGCCGAGATAAACCTCTCGTTGTCTACCCCCACTTCACCTTTTTCTTTCCAGCTCAGCGCGTCACCTCGGGATCTATGTTCAACCGTGGCCGGCTAAAGCTGATCTAGCCAATGTCAGCGCAAAATTAATGGTTTGTATATGAGCTGTGGTTTATGTTGTGTGTGCGCGTTGAAGCACCATTATCCTGTTATCAGCCCACTGCAGTTGACACATAAGAACCCCCCTTTAAAAAAAAAAATACTGCAGCTTGGTATAATGCAAGGTTTTTTTTTATATCAGCTCTCACAACGCAATCATTACTCTGTCTTAGCTTTTTCTTTTGCTTTTTTTTCCCAACACTTAAAATTGCCAAAGTGGCTGGGCTTTAAGAAGCCCATACTCACCTTGCCCTTGAAGATGTCCATGTTGCGGTACATGAAGTCTCGATAGCTCTCAGTGCGCACCTTGTCCTGTCGAAAAAAGAGACAACCAAAGTCCTAAGTAATGACACAACGTCACCATTCTACTTTCCATTAAGAAGACAGAGCGCACCCATCCCAGTGCGAGAGGAATTGCTGAACACGATCCAATCATTCAGAGCAAAAATTTAATTTTAACGCCTTATCCACAGTTAAAGCTGACAGTCAAGGAGCACGCTGGAAATCAAATTAACAATCGTTAAACAGCATGAAATAAAAATCTCATTTTAAACAGAGTCACGATTGAATTAGAAAGCAATTCAAAGGATGAGTGACTGGTAATGATTTTTTTTTTCTTTGAGGGGAGGAGGTTGGTGTTGTTGGGAGTGGAGATGAAAAATTAAATGAAACTGACCCTGACACTTCTTGCTTTGCCAGCAGAATTTCAGCCAGAAATGGCTAATTAACCTGCCAATCAGACCAAGTACCACCCAGAACATACATAATGCCGGAAGCTATTTACAATCCAGGCCAGAGCCATTACATTTATATTGGTTTTAACCAGGACAACATTTTTGTATGTTTAAACGTTCAGCTTGAAATTTTACTTTTTTTTTCTGGACATTTTTCGTTCAAACTACTGGACAAAAGTTTGAAATAATTGTTTTTATTTTATTTTTTACTTTTTGAAAGAAGGCTGCATTTATTTGATCAAAAATACAACAAAAATAATATTGCGTAATATTACAATTTAAAATATTTTTGTTCTATTTTTTAATATTTCTAAATGTAATTTATTCCTGTAATAGCAAATCTGAATTCAGCAGCCATTGCTTCAGTATTCAGCATCTCATAGTCCTTTAGAAATAACTGTAATATGGAGAATTTGCTGCTGCTTAAAATGTGAAAACCATGATGCACTACCATTTAAAAGTTAGAAAGAAAGAAAGTAGAAAAAAATTCAGCAAGAATAGACCAATTAAACTGATAAAAAAAGTATCAGTAAACACATTTATAAATTTCTATTTCAATCAGAGAAAGTTAAAAATGTATCACTGTTTCCACAAAAATGTTAAGCAGCAAAAAACAGTTTTCAACACTGATCATAAGAACTATTATTAATAATTCAGTATCAATAATAACTAATAATAACATATGATAATAACTGAGCACCAAATCAGCTTATTAGATTGATTTTTCTGAATTTCTGTTTATCAAGTAGGATTTTATTTTTTCTTATCTATGCTTAATTAATTAAAAATGCTTTCAAATTATGGCAAAAACTCCATTAGCTTAGCATTCCATTAGGATTTGATGTTCTGAAGAGAAAACATATTTAAAATCTGTGTTTTTTTAACAATTAAATTTATTTGAGTGTCCCTTCTGATGCAGAAAAAAAACAGATGACGGAAAAGTTCACTTAACTTTCCTAACATGAAAAGTTTTGCATTAGTTAAAGGGTTAAAGATCGCGGCATCTGACTCGTGACGGTAAACGGCATCATTTTACGGTGGACAGTAAAAGGCGTCATCGCTTGCGTTGCACCATACAGCTCTCCTCTCCTCTGCAGAGTTTCAACTCTGACGCAAACCGTTGTTTAATGAAAGTTGGAGGAGGCACCAATCACTGGCCCTCTCCAGGACGTACTGCAGTATGAGAGCTGATGATCCAAACGCTCCTCACTTGAACCTCCCTTACTGCAGTTACAGCACTCAAACAATGACATCCTAATAATAAATCTGGAAAATTGCAATGTGGGAGTATAAATAATGGTGAATAATGAAAATATGGTGCATAGAGCAAACCAATGAATGTTTTTTTTTAAGTAGTTTGCACAAAGTGTGAGTTGCTTGTGACCTTCTACCTAAGCAAATAAGGCCGCAGACATATGTTAGAGAGGGACAGACCTACCTTCAGCATCTCCTCATGGATGCTGTAATGCCCATAAGAGCTAAAGTAGGCCTCATCTTCATCTTCTCTCAACTCAGCAATGGCCCCTGAGCGTGATGGGCCACGACTTGTATCTGTGTTCAGCACTAGACCTTGTGCCAACAATCTGGGGCAATGCAAACAACACACACACACGCACACACACACACACATATATATTAAGACAGAGGAAGGCTTGGTCAGTCCACCAGCACACGTGCACTTGCATGTGACTACTCACTCAAAATCTTAACCACTGCAGTGGAATTTTACCCCATATCTAACTTCTATTGCCCCGCCTCTTTTTTTGCACCTCTATCCACTTCAGTAAGTGTGTTTGAAACTGAACTCTATGCTGCACCCTGCTGGACCCACTTATACATTACTATTATATCTATTGGACTTGCACAGCTTAAACACAGAGTGAACTGTTCTTTCAAATTAGTCAAGACTGAAGGTAATGTCCCAAATGTTTGTGGACAGTGCCATTATTGTATTTGCTTGGTCAGATCAGTTTAAACAGTGATAAAGGCAGATTTACTACATGTTAAATTAACTGCCACTGAACAAAACCTGGATTTGGTTCTTTTCATCAACCTTTGAATTTTGAACTAATTTTCAGGCATCTTTGTGAGAATCTATGACATACTGTTACAACAGTTGATACAGTACTGTATGTAAATAACTTGGTCTTCAGTTTGGAAAAACAAAAGAGAGATGTGTGCCGTATGCTCTCTTATTACAAGTCTGTGGGAAAAGTCACATATCCAGTCCACAGAGCTTGCATTTATAATTGTATTTAAAGGAAGAGTTCAGCTAAAAATTTAAATGCTGCATTCATTTAAACCAGTGGTCACCAACCCGTCAATCACGATAGATTGTTAGATCTTTATCACTGTCCCAGTAGATCCCGAAAATAACAGTAAAATACAAGTTCAGTTATTATTTATTTCCATCAGTTGGGTTAACGTTAGGCCCTGTAATTAGCCAAAGGAATTTTCTAATCTGTGTAATTATAATTTAAATCGGGCTACTTTTCAAATTGTATTTCATAAACCAACATTTCAGAAGTTATGTCAAAACGTTATGGGGTTTCAAATCAAAAAATGACTTTCTGTTACAGAACATGCAGGGCATTGATTTCATACATGTCCACTATAGAGGACATCAGGACTTAAATCATGTTTATCAGGCATTTTGGGAGACACAACAAGTGAATATGGAAATAAATTATACATCAATATTCCTATGAAATATTAGATATTATTATTAAAATGTTGCCAATTATTACTCCAATTATTACACTTCTTTTTTTTTTCATTAAATGTTGTTCCAAGAACACATCAATATGCAAATTAGATACAGTGTATAGACACATAACTGTGCAGAATTTTGTGGGGGGGGGGGTATATCGTGCAAACGATATATCGCCACCTGCTGTCAGAGAGTGAATTTGCACCACATTCACGTTTTTGTTTCATGCAGATGTGTTTTATTTTATACAGTCTATGGTTTTATGTAGCAAAAAAAATTAATTAAATTAAATTAAACCTCAAGTCAGACCAAAAACAACTGCTTGTGCAACATGTGTAGCATCTTTGTTTGGATTGTGATTAAAATGCAGTGGTTGCCTCTAATTTCAAATGGTTACAGATATTTTTGTTTGAGGCCAGTTTGTTTTTTTATAAAGCAAACAGCCAATAAATAAATTTGCTTTGAAAATCTGTATCAGAATCATCCAATTTGCTAGTAAAAAAAAAAAAAAAGAAAAGAAAATCAGATTCTATGATCGATGCATCACTAATTAAAATACTAAATAAAAGGCTTAAAATTAGAAATACAATCTGGGATGTTTATATCTATCAATTCTTCAATAGAAAAGCTTAGGTCAGGAATCCTAGGCTTAAAAAGTTTGGTGACCACTGATTTAAACCTGTCTTTTATCTGCAGAACACAAAAGAAAACATTCTGCACTAAACCCTGACTGTCACTGTATGGACCAAAAAAATCTAAATATCTTCTTTTGTGTTCTGGCATAATGATGACAGAAATTTCATTTTTAGATGAACTATCCCTTTAACCCCCCCTTTTTTTTCAAATTCAAATTCCTTTAGGGTAATTCACTGCTGGAAATATGGGGTTTAATAAAAACTCTGTCTATGCAGGAAAAAATATTTTTTTATGTCTGTGATACATGACTCAAGAAAACAGGAAAAAAAGTGCTGTGGCAAAAAAAGGAAAACTTCAACACCCATAATGCACTGGGTTCAATCTGACTATCTACAATTAGGAATACAAAAATCTGTAGTTTTCTCAAAAGCCTCGGAACTGTCAAAAGTCTGCTGGATAACGCATTTTTTTTTAACTTCATACTATCAGGTAAGGCATATTTAAGATGGCATGAGCAACATTGTGTTATTATTGCAATCAAACTAAAGATGAAATATTGAACACTACAGTTCAATAAATATTATTCAACACCTCAGTCGTGGTATTGACGGCCCGAGACTCGAACCCACAACATTAGGGTTAGGAGTCAAACTCTCTAACCACTAGCCCACGACTTCCCCCAAAAAAAGCACTAAAATGCTAAACCACAGTGATTCAATGCATACTGTATGAAGAGTAAGGCTGAGGTTATATGCTGACTTGAGTTTGTGCAGATCGTCCATGGCCCGGGCCAGAGCTTCCTCAGCTCTCTGAGCTCTGTCTTCAGCTTGTGTGGCTCTCTGAAGCAGAAGAGACACCTGATCATCAGCCGCAGGGCTCAACGTCACAGCTGTGACCTCGCTCAACTCTTCAACATCTGACAAAATGCAAGCCAGTAGCACACACGTGTTTCAAACATGTAAGAAAGATTACCACATTCAAAAGTTTGAAAGTTAGTACGTTTTTTAAATAAACCTATTCCAGAATAATGCATTAAATTGATCAAAAGTGACAGTAAAACACTTAGTAAACACTTAATAAATTTTGTTATAAATTTTCTATTTTTCAAATAATCCTGTAAAGAAAATCACTGTTTACACACAGAATTTAAGCAGCAAAATAAGAAATGTTTCTTGAGCAGAAAACCAGCATATTAGAATGATTTCTGAAGGATCATGTGGCTATAGATCATGTAAAATAGAAAACAGCAGGAATTTGTCCTTATAAATGAGACAAAAACAATGATTCTCATACCTATCTGCAATAATGGGTCATCTGCTAAAGCTGGTTTCAGATATTCATCACTGTCCCATGGCAATGGACCATTTGAAGTCAGTAGCAAACTCTCTGCAGAGAATTTCTAAAAATGTATATAGATTAGTCACGTCATCTCATCGCAAATATACACTTGAACTGTGTGTGTGTGTTAAAAGGATACGTACTGTATTTCTAATGTAGTTTATCATCTTTATGTAGCCATAGTCATCAAGCCCTAAAGAGAAATGAAACCAGATTTGTATTTTGAGACATCAGGCATCACTGAGCCCTCCTTGTGTGGAAAACTTACTGTGTTTTTGGACAAGAGCTGGAATATCCACACCTAGGCCTGGGCGATATGACGATTTAAATCGGATGGACGAAATTAAAAGTCTATCGATTCATGTTGTGCTCTATCGTTTATTTTGTGGTGCCGCAAAATACATTGTTTACGGCAATACGTTTTCATTATTTGAATGACGGCAGTCACATGCATTACACGGGGATGCAGGCAGACGCGTGAATAACAGCATGTGCGCGCTCACGTCACGTTGCTGTGCGAGTGGTCATGAAAACTTAATGTTTGCATCATAGACTGTATAGGTTTGCATGCGCTTTTAAGCATTGCAGTTTTAACCCCTTAGCAGTATACTCCCGTTTTCGGCATAAAGACAGAAATGAAATGCCCAAAATAAAAAGGTTTCTGCTAGATACATAATCAACATATGTTCACAAAGCTGACACTTCAAAGTTTACTGTTCAGGAATCAGAATTACTCAGACTGTTATGATAATAGCGATATATAAGCTCAAACATAAAAACAAAAATAAAAATATTTAAAACATATTTTTTTAAATGTATTAACTACTGATTTTAGGCCGTTGAAACACAAAAACAGAGCTATTGCGCGCGCTGTCTCTGTTTCTGTGTGAGAGGAGTGCGTGAGCTGCGCATCAGCTGCTAATAGAGCTCGTGAGAATTTTTGCCGCTTTATTGGCTTTGAACGATTGCATAAACACTTATATGCGTCCAAATGCAAGTATCCTCATAAACACATTCATTTAGGTTTTAAGGGAATGTAAACAGTTGCGAGAGGAAGCGCATATGTAACAGTATATTGGCTCTGGACTTCAGTCTTAAAGGGGTGAAGCTGTCCAATATTCGTGATGTATGGTATTCATGAAAATCTCTCACTGCTCTTGACTAAATCACTTTTGTAACTAGAATAAGAAGAAAATACATAAACAAATAATGCTAATGATTATTCGTATATATATATATATATATATATATATATATATATATATATATATATATATATATATATATATATATATATATATATATATATATATGTGTGTATGTGTGTGTGTGTGTGTGTTTTGGAATCGGGTTTGTGTATATAGATAGATAGATAGATAGATAGATAGATAGATAGATAGATAGATAGATGGTTATTTGTATATATATTTGTGTGTGTGTGTTTGTTTTTTTTATTAATATATTTCTTATTTATCGTAGTTCTTGCCCTATTGCTTGTAATTAGTTTCTTGTTCTTAATTCATCAGTGACTGTTTATGTATCTCCAGTGAGCTTGAGTTTTTTTTTTTTTTTTTTTTGTTTTTTCTTGTATTAGTTTGATATTGACATTGGTGACAAGGATTATGAAAATTCTATGGTATCAAATCTTAAAACCATAAACCTTATTAAAAGAAAAAATAAATATATCAAGATATATGTCGTTATCGTGATATAAAATTTCTCATATCGTGAAATAAGATTTTGGTCATATTGCCCACCCCTATCCACACCATGATCTGCCTTACAGTGTTGTACTGTTTCAGACACAGAGGCGAGAGTCCTGTTTAAAGAAAAACAAACCCTTCATTCTTAAAGGATCAGTTCAACCAAAAATAAAAATTCTGAGGTTTTTCCACTTTTTTCAGAACACAGATTTGGAAAAAAGAGGTACAGATACACCTGGACTCCTGATCTTCTCATGTACAAGTTGAGGCTTTCCTGTTCAGTTCTGACACACAAAACCAAAGCCTTACTCAGTTTGCTACTTTTAAATAAATAAATAAATAAATAAATAATAGAAGTTCAGATCAGGGTTATTTGTTGTAAACTAAAAGTATGAAATAGTTTAAGTTTAAAAGGATTAAAAGATTTTTTTTTTTTTTTTGTTAATGGAAATGAAACTGAAATAAAAATACAAATAAATACTTAACTAAATACTTAAACAACCCAACAAAAACATTGTTGAAAAAATAATGCATGGGCAGCTAGTTAAATTATGTTTAAGTTGAAGCACTGAAATTACTAAGTGGAAATAAAAACTAAAACTGTAATAAAAATATATACTACAAATTAAACAACTTAAAATGAAAACTAAAAATATACAAATAAATCTATTTACAGATTACAAATAAATCTATTTAAACAAATCTATGATAGCATAAAAACAAAACTAAAATAGCAATGGCTCACATATCCATCCTTGTGACATCCATGAATTCAAAAAGAGTTTGTATTGTTGTATTTAATCTTACTTAAATTGAAATGTTAAAATGTTTCTCTTAAGGTTATACATCTCACATTACACTAATAGTGTAGAAAAAAAATTAAAAAAATAAGATACATATAAAATACATATAAGCCAAAGTACATATAAATTCATATATTTGTAATGGCTACAAACACTATAGTATTTATGGTAGTCCTGTTTGGTAGGGTGAGTACGGTAGTTTCTAGCCTATGTGTCCTTTATGAATGGGATGGCATTAGCTTTGGAGTAATGGCAGGTGCATGCTGATTGCCAGATGAGTGGTGGTGATTTCTTGCTTGGAGCCTGCAATGATGGTTTGTGCCAGCTTGGGAAAACAGTTGTCGTAGCTGTTGTTAGGTATGTGACAATGTTGGATGTAATACTTTTTAAAAGTGTGATATTGTGTATAATCATGTGCATTTAAATGTTTTGTGCAGATGGCAATGATGGTTTGTGCCAGAGTTGGAAAACTCTTGTCTAGCTGGTACTAGGTATGTGATATATATGGTTGAAGTGTATGTTTGTTTTATATTGTGCTGTATTGGAATGTGTATTTTTGTATTCATGTTATTTGATTTATGGTGTTTTTAAAAATGATTTTGAATGTTTTAGCACAATAAGGAGGGTGTCTTTCTGGCTCTGTTTTAGGAGCTGGCCTGTGTCACTGTTTTGAATTACTGTTTTGGTCTGGTGTAAAGTATTGCACATTTACACGTGAGATATTGGGGGTTGTTGAACCCTTATGGTATCAACTTGCTACCAGCTAAGCCTATTTGTGTTTTAGAACTTTTGATGAGTTGTTAATAAATTTCGGTTACCTGGATGATTAAGTGGAGAAATTTATTGCTTGACATTGATAGGCTTTACATATTTTAATAATTTCCCCTGGCTATAAAAAGCCAACATAAAAGCTAATTATTTAAGTTTGGAAATTAATCATGCTCCATTTTCTCACATATGGGTATTCAGACATGAAAATATATTGCTGTCTATTGTCATATTTGGAGGTTTCTGACAATAAAACGTTTGAAACAAACATGAGCAGATCCACAAAACCGTCTCCAGTCAGTTATCTTTCAGTTTTCTTTTAGGAAGCATCAGCATGAATGATTTCCTCTGTATGTCACCTGTCACAGAGTAAACACGGGACTGTGATGTGTTCAGATCCCTCCTCCATCGACTGCCATTGTTCCTCATCACTGTCAGACAGCGCGGGTACATCATCACCTACGTCACAAGATACAATGACAAAAACTAATAGACAACTTCTAAACAACTAGTGAGAACTATTGACAAAAATAACAGTTATAACCATTAATCACGCCATTTAAAAATGCCGAGCTGCAGTACGTTTTCTCTACGATTAAAACACACGATCCAACTCGCTAGAATAACGCAGTTTAAATCGCATCATAGGTTAAAGCGTCACATTTCATACATCCACGTGTACCTGTGTACGCTGCCATGATGTTGTAGTCTCTTGAGTTCGCGTTTTTCTCATCCGGGTCATTCGTATTTTGGCGTACTTCGCTTTCGTCGTCGTGTGAGGTCGCTGTTTCTTTATTAATCGCAGTAACCGAGAGCCTTGTGTCGTTAAATACTTCAGTTATTTTTTTTGTTTCCTTTGTGTATATTGTATCTTTAAAAAAAAAAAAGCCATCAAGTCGTTTATGTAATTCTAGAATAACGCACTAGGCCCACCTACTACAGTCAAGACTTTGGACTCACTATAATTATTGTTAGGCTTACAATAATACTATATTTACCTAATATTGTATGGCTATTTTTGGATTAGTATTGTCACTTTTCTGTGTGGGATTTATTTACCAAGATGAATTTTAATTGATTTTTTAAAGGATAAGTTAGATAAGAAAGAAAGCAAGAGTCAAGCACACATGTAAAATCTCCCGACGCTGGTTAAAAGCATTACCGAATCATAAAGTATGAACATAAGATAATATAGCAGCTGCCAAGTTCAAAAATTAATATTCTGAATGCAGTTGAACTGTATGGCTGCTGAACAGCTTCTGTGTGTTATATTGTGTCCTATATTTAATACACTAATTAAATGCTTTAGTCTTTCAGTTGTGACTAAAGAGGTGACTGTTTTAATCCACTTTTCAGATATTACACACAAAATATTATTACTGTATACACAATAGTTGTTGTCAAGTATGAACATAATTTATTTTTCCTGAGCAATATAAAATTACATAACAAAAAAAGCACCAGAACCCAAAAATAAAGCTTACAGAAACACGGCACATATTAAATTAGTGTCAAGCAGTACTATATATTGAATATGTTTTTTAAAATACTTAATATGATAATCACATCCAAGTAAACTGCAGTAAAACAATATTTTGGATTATCCTGCTGAAGACCACACAGCGGCAGAATTAAGTAAAAAAAAAAAAAGTTCTTATTTTTTGTCTCCAAGATTGCATATGGCCTTGTTTTCAAGAATTTCCACTCTCTTTTCTCCATCTTTAAGCGTGTTGACAACCATAGCTCTGGCCACTACTGTGATGGGAATAGACATTGTAGGGAAAACAGAGGAGAATGCACCAAGAAATTTCTGGGCCACCCATTCAGCCGGCCTGCTCTCCTCTCTGTCCACTAAAAGCACCCTAGAAAAAATAAATTAAAAAAAGTCACGACATGATGATTTAGAAATAACTGAAAAAGCAGACATGCACAACACAAAGATGTATGACCACAAACTAAGAAATATAATAAATCACAAGATTTATTCCTTGATTTAGTATTTAAGAACAACAAAAAAAAAAGCCACGGGGACTCACGCTGGTCGATAGACGGAGAAACGCTCAAACCCAAGGTCTTCGATTTCTGCTTCAACCTGTCCCTGTAAACACACCAGTGTTGGATTGGACAAAGATTGGCTTGAATGACAAGAAAATACAAGCTTCTTTGCTCTGTAAATCAAATTAGCCATTTGATCTTAACAGGGTTTTATAATACCTTCGTTTTCAGGTAGAGAAAGCTGCTGGTTTTGTCTGCACCTTTGGAGGATTCGAGGTGAAAATGTGAGCAGCCTCCTGCTTTGGCAAGTTCTGCAGACTTGAGTACATAGTCATGATCCACCCGCACAAACCCTTCCTGTAAGCCCATGCAAAACGTATGTACAAAAGGTTATGTTTTTTAGTATGCGATTAACAAACTGTACCACAAAAAACATGACATGAAATGTAAACTTGCCAAGGGTTCCCCACAAATGCATCATTGTTTACTAAAACAGGAAGTGAAGGCTTGTTGCCAAAACATTTGATTGTCCATTGCTCTGTTGCGAAATTAAAATTAAATTACAAGTCATTAAGAAGATACAGCAAGTGCGGATCTTTTATCTGAAAGTAATGTTGCTGATTGATCTATGCACCCAAAACTAAAGTTGAGCACAGTGATTTTATTTTATTTTTATTTTTTTTGCGAGTGTTATACAAATATTGAGAAAAAAAAAAAATCTTATATTTCTAATGTTGAAATAATTATGGTTGAGCAGAAAATCCTTCATGCATTTATACAGTTCACAAAATGATCAGATCTGGAACATACAGCTCCTGCTTTGGCCTTGGTTGTTCCTAGACAGCAGTATCCAACATCATGGCCCTGAAAAGCCTCAGCGTATTCGTCTAGCTTCTCAAAATCAACCACATTTTGCACCTGAAGAGAACAAGGAGGACAATAAACAGTCAGAATAAAATCACGATAACATTTTTTTTTTAATGCATTGCATTAAACAACAAAATATTAAACTTTGTACTAGCTGCCTTTCTTTCTTTAAAAGGATAGTTCACCCAGAAATGAAAATTCAGTCTATGGAAGTCAATGATTATCATCAACATTGTTACCATAGACTGTATCAAAACATTATTTTGTGTTTAACGTAAGAAAGAAATTCATACAGGTATGACGTTTGGGACAACTTAAGGGTGAGTAAATGTTTACTGAATTTTTGGGTGAGCTCTCCCTTTAAGCCACTTGATTTGATATTTTGTATGCAATGAAATTCTTACATTTTTTAAGCGTGAATACGTTTTCAAGCTAATTATGGGCTACTGTGCATGAACACAATAACATTCTCAAACTTGACACATTACCAGATTTTCATAGGCTTTATCCTCGAAGGTCAACTGCCTTCGTCCAATGAGAGTGATCTTGGAGAAGATGTTGCGCTCCACTATTTCCTTCAGCAGGGCCTTTCCAGTCTCACCTGAAGCGCCGAGAATGAAGCACGTTCTGTTCTTCTGCCGGTAATTCTCCTCCATCGCGTTCAGATCCATTCTGTAATGCAGAAATGATTGCATACGCAACCGTTTGAATCTCGCAACATCACCATGACAGTGCAGAATTTGCACAGGTGTACTATAATAATATAATACATAACCTGACCTGAACTAATTGCTGAATTGAATTATTGCATTCAGCAACGTCTAGTCGACTTATTTCATGCATATCCTAAGTTTATATATATATATATAGTTATTTTATTCTTTATTCTACTTTTTATCACTCTGATTCAAAATCTCCTTCTGTATTTTTTTTTTTATTTAATGTTATTTACCTAAATACAATAACGAGGGAAAATTGCCATTCTTATGAGGTGTGGTCGTTTATAGGCTCCTATGAGCGAGAATCAAAAGATCACGTACTGCAGAAAGAAAAAAAAACATATTGCCAGCACAGGCAGGACAAAGCAACAATATACTATACTGGGATACATAGTAGGCTAATAGAAGTGACAGTAGTAGTCTGTAATGAATACTTCACCTTGGGATCTCGTCAGTATCTGAATTCTCCAGATAATTAAAAACAGCGGCGAGAGCCACAACAAAAACAGTGAAGAAGCTTAAGGTTTTAGCCCAGTTACTCTCGAATATATTCATGCCAAGCTCGATAAACAGAGGACTTTGGGAGTTGATAGTTGACGCTGGAGCTTCTTCCTGTTGTAGCGTGCGCTGTTTCACACTGCGCCTGCGCACAACGCCTACATAGACTGCAGCGTGTAACAGCTGTTTTGAAAAGCATGCACGAGCACGACTGCATTTGGTTTTACTGGCTCTTGAATCACTTCATCACTTAAGGTACTGTGGCAGTGCAAATGAATACCTCTCAAAACAAAGCAAAAAAAAAATAATAATAATAATAAAAAACACTGTGCTCAGGTTGCTGCTTATTGGGTAGTGGTGGTATATAATATATAATTGCACAAATACATTTTTTTTTTCTGTAAACTGGGATTGATGTTCAGGAATGTAAAAGTAACACATTTAAAAAAAAATACATGAAAAATTGTTTGAAAAATAAGGACCAAAAACAGAAAAAAGACAGAAAGAAAAACAAAATAATGGAAAAGAGCATCCACCCATTCAAAAAACAACCCAATTAAGTACTGTATATGTTAAGTTACAGTGTATAAAATCTTTATACTTTATAGTGTTTACAGTCTTTGATGTAGCAACTACAACAATACTGACCATGCAAACTATATTGTCACCCAAGCTCTAATCTGCTAAATGCGACTAAAAGGTGTAAAGATATTAAGTTATTATAAACATTAACATCATGACTTTCTGTAAAGCTTCTTTAAAAATGTATTGTGAAAACGTACAAATACATGGACAACAAAAGTATATAATCGTGATACAAAACATTATTTCTAGGCACAAGAATACCATCAACATAATGGCTTCTTCATGAAATGTAAAACTCTGTAAAATGAATTCGCAATGAAAAATCATTCAGTGTAGATAACAGGTGAGATGATTACTGGGGGAGAGTCTTGACCTTCATCACCTTTACTAAACAGACAAAAATATAGATGGAGTTTCTCACTGAAAGACTGACCAATGAAAGAGTAGATATGAGATCTGGACTCCACATCATAGAAGGAGACCAGACCCTCCTCGTAATCCACAAACAGCCCCACCTTCTGTGGCTTCACTCTCAGAGACAGAAGCACATAGGAATCAGCACAAGCCCAATATTCATTCTCATTCCACAGACCCACAGTCCAGTATCCATTCTGAGGACTCACTCTGATCTTTCCCTTCCTGTTAATAGATTCTCTGGCCACTACTAAATCCCACTTACTCTTTCCCTTCAGCTGCACTTCAAAATAAAATCTCTAATGTCTCCATGTCTCACTTGTTTCCCATCATCAGACAGAATGAGATTTGGATGAGTTGTATCAGGATCCAGAGTCACATCCACTGAGAGAGAGAGATCAGAGAATATGAATCTTCACAATACAAAGATTTAGATGTGTTTAATATTTAACAAAAAATAGTTTGTACAATAAGTGATTATATGTTCAGCTGTCATATGTGTATCTGTATTTCTGAATGTGAGAGAAAAGTACAAATGGCACATTTTACCTGCATCACCCTTAACACTGTGGAGGAAAATATTAATAAAACATCAACAAGTGTGGATAAAACAACATCCAAATGCTAGTTTGTTTTCATATAATTCATACTTTTATTTAGCAAAATAATAATAATAACTGTGAGGAAAAAAAGAAGCAAAACTGTTTTCAACATTGATAATGATTAGAAATGTTTCTTGAGCACCAAACCAGCATATTAGAAGGATGAGATATTATATTATACAACATATCATGAACGATCATGTCACTACGAAGACTGAAACAACACCTGCTGAAAATTCAGCTTTGTCATTGCAGGAATATATTACTTTATAAAATGTATGAAAATAGAAAGCAGTCACTTTAAATTATAAGAATATTTCACAATATTACATTTAACTGTTTTGCTGATTAATTAAATGCAGCCTTGGTGAGCATTTGTGACCTCTGCAGCCATAATATTTCCCTAGATAAAGCATGACTGCTGTCAAGCATGACTGAAGTTTTGTGTGCTGTATTTGATATTGACTTACCAGTTTGACTGAGTTTCTGGTCTAGAGTTTCCTGCAGCTGAGTCAGAGCTCTCCTCAGAGTCTCCACACTCACATCAGTGTTCATACTGATCTCAGGCCAGTTCCTGGTGTGTGGAGGACTGCACAGGGATGGATCAATCTACAGCAGGAGAGAGGAGAAATCCCTCAGCTTGAGGAGTGTGAGTGCTGTCCTGTGATGTGAGCAGACAGAGAGACACTGACCTGTAGGAGCTGGAGGTGATCCTCAGTGTGTAAGAGATGATCCAGCTCAGTATCTCTCATCTTGAGCTCAGAGATTTCCTGCTGCAGCTCTTGAATGAGCTCTTCATCCTGTTTCTCTGCTGCTTTCTGCTTCTCCTCCATCATCTCCAGTAGCTCAGCCTGACATTGTTTAATGGAGCTCATCAGATCATTAAAGTGCTCAGCATTAGCTGCTTTCTCTCGCTCTGTGCTTTTCTGAAAAATACAGTATTACTTAAAAAAATATATTTTTTTAAGGCAAATCAAAACATTACCCATCAAATATTCAATATCCTCTCACTTTTCTGAGTTCTGCCGAGTGTTTGATGTCTTGAATCTTCTTGATTCCGTCCTGGATAATCTGCTGCAACATCTTTCTGTGTCTTCATCACATGAGTCTATAGACAAACAGGAACACACAGACACATTTAATTAATTGTTATTAAAACCAGATTATTAAACTATGTTTAATGTCGCTAGTTTCTCATACCTTCTTCTCTTTATAAAAAAAAAAGTTGAATGTAAAGAGTTAAATTAAACATAGGTTAGGGTTAAATTAAGATAAATGTATTATGTCAATTATATGCAGTCAACATTTCAAATGAGATAAAAGTATGCAATTCTTACACATTTTAATATATCAGTAAATAAAATCAATACTTTACAGTCCATGAACTGATGGTGGCATCTTATTGTAATATTACTTTTTTTTTTGTAGTGAAATCTTTATCTATGGCAAATGTTATATTTTTCATATGACATACATTATTTACCTATTTTCACATTTGCATTCCATATGTAACAATTGCAACTTCATACAATTTCACCTTTGAATATACCATTATTACTATTTATTGACTCAATCAACATTTAAAATTGAGATAAAAGTATGTAAACTCTACACATAGAGTTAATATTTCAGTAAATAAAACCAGTTATTTAGTCCAAGAACTGAAAGTTAAAATAAACACTATTCTTACATAATAATCTCATATTTTCACATTTATATTTAATCTCACAATTGCTGCTTTATTTCACCCTTGAATTTATATCTCACAGGGTGAAATTTCTGTACCTCATATGTTAAAATTTATCACACAATTAAGGTGTTTTTCTTTCTCTTTTGTTTACTTAGAGACTGAATAGAGAGACAGAAAGTGGGATTTTTGAGAGTTATTTTGTCCTAATTAAAAATATTATGCTAACTATTTTTAACAAAATAATCATTATTTCAATTGATAATTATTACTTCGAAAAATATATGTTGTCACATCACTGGCCTAGAATAATGAAGTAGTTTTGGGCTACATGATGTGTTGCCTCATTTTGACCTGGTTTCTTGTTCTTGTAGTTTTCTTAAGAAAATGTTATGGCAAAATTCTACTCACTTTATCACTCTGTCCTGAAAACAGGCCATTTCTACAATGGCCAATGGCATCTGCAAGCAAAAGCGCTCCTGTGTGATGCCTTATTCTCACCAGGAGGTGTCAGTGTAAACCCAAGATCTCTGAACTCTGTTTTCCCCCTTGATTAATACTTGGGGCCCCTGCATTCAGAAGATGGGCTCTTGCCTGCCACTAATCTAATACTGGTGCTTTTGATGTCGAAATACATTCAAAAACAGTTATATCTTTCTGTTTAATGTTTCATTTGTGCTAAATTCCTGTAAAGTTGCGGAAAGGCTTTCAAACCATAAAGTACAATTCATAAATGAACATATTTTCACAATATTACTACAGGAAAGCATGATTCAAGTCTTCAAATGGAGCAATACTGCACCATACCGTATCGTTAAACATATCAAAGCTGTGAATTAAACCATTTCCTCTACAGCCAATGAGGCCACACCATATGCTCCAATCCTTTAAAGCAGATTTTTATTGTCCAACTGTTTAAATTCCACCTCTTGTTCAAACGTTTGTTGGCCACTGGTATGAATAGACCCATATGTCAGCTGACAATCCTCTTTCAGATGTTACTGAACAAATGCAGTGGAGATTTATAGAAGGCTATTGATATCAGCTTTCATTATTCCTTCTTTAAAATGATTAGGGAAAATAGCTTTTTCTTAAGAACAGACAAATGTTTTTGCATAAGTTTGTCATGTCCAATAAACCATATCTTAATACATGCAGTCATTCTTCGACTACTCTTGTAGAATTAAATGTCTGTAAAGCTCAAGTAAGGAAGTGTTATTCAGAAAGCAACCCACAGTGCATCTCGATCTGCCCAAGCAATGAATTAATTTTCCCTGCTGATTTTTTACCTTTAAGCCTCCCTCTGAAAAGCTGCTCTTTTTCTACTATTGAGCTTAAACCAATCTCGTCAAGGAGAGGGAAGAATGACAAAATGCGTCATGAATGAATCCACATCCCCCTCGCCGCTTAAGACAAAAGGTTTCGATCCTGCTGTCCTGTCGGTGACAGGGTGACCGTGGTGAGCTCTGGAGATGCCAGCGGAGTATAGTTTGTTAATTACCACTAAGTGGAATCAAAAGGGCTTCCTATTGTCCTGTCTTAGTAGGGGGTTGGTGGCAGCCTGCGGAGGAGAGATGGCTTTGTGTAGGCCACTGTCATACACACATGTTGAGTCATTGTGGCCTGACTTCGATCGGATGAACGTATGTAGGAAATGCGATTGAGGCCATGCTGAGGTTCAGTGGAGGGTTGTCATTCACAGTGTCAGTAAAAACACTTTTTAAAGCCATGCTGTTAAATGTCAAAACAGCTTGATATGTGGACGTGAATTCTTGAAGTCATACATTTGATTGTAATTCTAACTCAGCAAAACCAGATATTTAACTATACTTCACATTCAATAATTCTAAGAAATAGAAGGCTACAGATAAAAACTAGCTAGTGGTAACTTAAGTGTATGTAAGTGCATTAAACTTTTTAATATCTTTTGACAGAAGACCAACCAAATTTACAAATAAGTACATAAATAATTAAATGACAAATGAATGAATGAACAAACAAATAAATACATAAATAAACAAGACTGCTAACAAAAAAAGGTATAATAAATTAATGAATAAGACAGTTACACAAACAAACAAACATAATGAATAAATGAATAAGACTGTTACAATGAAAACAAATAAATATACAAATAATAAATAAATAAATGCATGAATGAATGAGTTAATTAATGAATGCAAAATAAAGCTTATTGATTTTAAATGTTTTGTTGTTGACAATTTAAAAAAAGTTTTAAATTAAAATTAAAATTTTTAAAAACTGAAAACAGAAAGTCTGAATGTCTGTTATATACCTTTATGAATGAATGAATGAATGAATAAAAAAGTAATTCTATAGGTCAATTTTGGCATGCTTTCTTGTTAAAGAAATATTTTTCTTTTTATATAAATTGTAATTTAAATTTATGTAAAATGTTTTATACCATGTTTTTTTAAAGTGTTTTGTTTATTGGGATTCTTGAAGTTTATGTTTATGTTATTTTATGAATTATAAGTATCTGTTATTTTAAAAATTATTAATTAATGTTTGATTGTATAGTGAATATATTTTGTTTTATTGATAGCAGCACTTGAAAACCTGAATAGCGATCTTGAAATTAGTGACCTGGTTATTTCAAACCCATGTTATGCTATAACATTTGTTTAAAATGTTTTGAAACCCTAAAACCTAGTTTATTTCTAGGTCTAAATTAGATTATCTCAAAATATTTAATGTAGCATTTACACAGCAAAAGTATTAAAAGCCTCCAAATGACTCTGAGGCTGTTTTAACCATAAGATCTTTAAGTTACAAAAACTATGTCTAATCCAGAAACCACAGAACCAGGAGGCCTAATGCCCCACTGCAGTGCAATATGTCCCATTTCCTGGCCAAATTGAAACCTGCCCACTGACACAGAGGGCTTAGCCAGCAGAGCCACTGACTCTTGAGTGTGATGCTAATGATGGTCATTAATGGAGCCTGACAGCACAATCTGCTCCTCATTGTAGCACCTTTGCAGAATCTGCAGCTTGCAAGGGGCCAAAGAGGAGGTGGGCGGCTCGAGACATCGGGACATATCAAGTGGCAAGTGGAGGTTTCAAGAACAGAACCGAAGAGCTGCCACAGAGGGACTGCGGATCGCAGGCCAATCCCAGCTGATCCCCGGGTGAGGATTAGCTTAATTAGAGCTCAATACCCTTTACAGTCAAAAGCAACTGTCAGTTACTGTCAAAAAAGCACTGTCCAATATTGTGGGCTTAATTCTTCAGTGGTCCCACAGGTGCAGGAATCACAGGCTTCACAATCCCAGAGCTGAACAGGAGTGACATCATTAGACTTGACCATTTGCCTTGTTATAATTTTAATTTGCATTGGCTTTCATGACCATTGGCTTTCCCAACACCCTATGATTCATATCAGACCAAGATCTGGAAGGGATTTTATTATATTTGTCCATTTGTATTTATTTATGTGAAGAATGTTGTGTTTTACATTATATTTTGATATGATGAGAGTAATCAGTATATAATCAGAAAAACAGTATGTGTTGTGTGTTTTTTGTTTTTTTTTTTTTGCAATATTTTTTTTTTGTGTTTTAAATGTATTTATATTTATTATTTTTATTTATATATATTTGTATTTATTTACAGGGCAATTGGGTGACTGTGAGGCGGCATAGTCGCAGGTCAAAACACCGCTCTTCCGTTCTGATCAAAACATCAAACAGGTTCTCCCCATTCAGCGACGCACCCACTGAAAAACCTGATGAAAGTGCTCTAGTTATTGGCGATTCTATTGTACGGAATGTGAAAATAGAGACACCGGCCACTATAGTCCAATGTTTACCGGGAGCCAGAGTACCTGACATCTTGGTTAACATGTGCTGGCTAATGCTAAACGTAAATTCAGTAAGATTGTTATTCACGTTGGCACTAATGAAGTTCGACTTTGCCAGTCGGAGATAACTAAAAATAACATTAAAGAGGTGTATGAACTTGCAAGTACGATGTCAGACATTGTAAATATGCTCTGGTCACGTTTCCTGCTTACTTGTGGGTGATGAGCTAATAGCAGACTGTTGTCACTCAATGGCTGAATGTCTAAGTGGGTGCCCTCAGAATAACATAGGTTTCATGGACAATTGGGACAAGTCTGGGGCAGACCTGGAACTGTTGAAAAGAGATGGGTTCTATCCCTCCTGGGGTGGTGCAGCTCTTCTCTCTAGAAAATATGTAGCATATAGTCTTTAGAGTTTTGTACTTGACTTAACTGGCTAAACCGACCATAACTGCTAGCCGCCATTCATGTCACAGAAATCAGTTAATTCTCAGCACATTAGAGGACTCTTTCACCTAGATATCACACTATAGAGATTGCGTCTGTTCCCCAAACTAGAAAATACAAAAAACGTCCAAACCAATCTAAGAGTAGCAATTTAATTGATGTTCAATAAACAAAAAACAGATTTAATATGGATAAACAAATGATAAAGCTTGGCTAATTGAATATCAGGTCCCTTTCTAAGAAAGCACTTTTTATAAATGATATGATCACGGCCTCATTAACTAGATGTTGCTCTGTTTGACAGAAACCTGGCTAAAACCTGATGATTACATTATTTTAAACGAGTCTACCCCCCCCAAGATTACTGTTATAAACATGAGCCACGTTCAAAGGGGGAGGTGTTGCTCCAATTTATAACAATATTTTCAGTATTTCTCAGAGGGAGGACTTCAAATATAACTCATTTGAAGTAATGGTGCTTCATATAACATTATCCAGAGATACACATGTTAATCATAAATCCCCTGTGATGTTTGTACTCTCTACTGTATACAGGCCATACAGACTTTATTTGAAGAATTTGCTGATTTTCTATTAGAGTTAGTGCTGGCTGTAGATAAAGTTTTAATTGTTGGTGATTTTAATATCCATGTTGATAATGAAAAAGATACATTGGGACCAGCATGCATAGAAATTTTGAACCCTATTGGGGTTAGACAACACGTCTCAGGACCTACTCATTGTCTAAATCATATTCCAGATTTAATACTGTCACATGGAATTGATGTTGGTGTTGAAATTATGCAGCCAATTGATGATATCTCAGATCATTATCTAGTCTTGTGCAAACTTCATATAGCTGAAACTGTAAATTTTAATCCTTGTTACAAGTATGGTAGAACCATCACTTCTACCACAAAAGACTGCTTTGTAAGTAATCTTCCTGATTTATCTCAATTCCTCAGCATATCCAATAGCTCAGAACAACTTGATGATGTAACAGAAACTATGGATGCTCTCTTTTCTAGCATTTTAGATACGGTGGCTCCTTTATGCTTAAGAAAAATTAAGGAAAACAGTCTGACACTGTGGTATAATGAGCACACTCGCACCCTAAAGAGAGCAGCCCAGAAAATGGAGCACAGCTGGAGGAAAACAAAACTAGAGGAATTTCGTATTGCTTGGTGGGAAAGTACCCTATCCTACAGAAAAGCATTAAAAACTGCTAGATCTGATTACTTTTCATCTCTTCATCTCTTTTAGAAGAAAGCAAACATAACCCAAGGTATTTATTCAATACAGTGGCTAAATTAACAAAAAACAAAACTAAATCCATCAAGTGTGTTGACATTTTCCCAACAGCACAGCAGGAATGGACTTTAGGAAACTACTTAACTTGAACCCAAAGAAACTAAGTAAATTACAGACCGGATCTCAAATCTCTCCTTTTTCTTGTCCAAGATAGTGAGAAAGGTATAATCCTCACAATTATATTACTTCCTAAAGAGAAATGTATTATCTGTGAGGATTTACAGTCAGGAGGCGCTAGACTGGTATCCTAGTACTGAGACTTGCTCTCATGATGAGTCCATAAACACAAATGAACCTGCTTCTTATAATCTTATTGTTGGGTTGTATCTTCTCTATTTGGGATGCGTACTGGATCTTCCCACTTTAGCGTTCGACCACTATTGACCACACTATTCTTTTGCATAGACTAGAACACAGTTTGTCCGGCTCGAAAGCCGCGACAAAGAAGGGAATGACACGTTGAAGTTGTATGCAAAAAAGGAATAACATTTATTAAAGTAAAAGTAATAAAGTAAAAGAATAAACCAAAAACGGGAACAAGACAACAAAATGGCACGAGGGGAGAGCAACCCCCGTCACGACTGAAGGGAGCTGCTTTAGTGTGCCGGCATCAGCTCTAGCACAGGTGTAAAACCATCAGTCATTATGGCGTCACTCACTCCAACTCCAACCTACAAAACAGATAACAAAAGGACAACCAAACCCACACAATATGACCCACACTGGGGTCGTAACATGACCTATGCTCTCAATGTCAAATGCAGAAATGTTAATTTCATGCATTCATGACCTCAAGGTTAGATTTTTGTAATGCTTTATTGGGTGGTTGTTCTGCACGTTTAATAAACAAACTCCAGCTAGTCCAAAATGCAGCAGCTAGAGTTCTTACTAGAAACAGTAAGTATGACCATATTAACCCGGTTTTGTCAACACTGGCTATGTATTATTAAAATTGGTTTAAAATTTTTTTAAGTTTTTAAATGGAAAGTAGTTCATATTTATTTATTTATTACAATTTTACATTACAAACAATATATAGTTTAAAAAAAAAACGTCCTATATCTAATGTACAGTATTCCTTATTCATCCATTTTTAATGTGGACATCATTTAGGTTTAGGGAAAAAATTGCTCTTTTACACAGTTTTCTGTAGTCAATTGCATAACTAAACAACTTCATCATTACTCGTTACACAGGTCTCGGACTGAGTCTCTGTGCTGGTAGAGTGGCCAATCCAGACTTAGTATCAGTGCAGCTCAGCTCAGCTTTGTGGCCCAAATGCCATCAGCTAAGCTGGTCTCAGACCTGCTTTGACCAGGCTTCCTGCCAACTCATCCAAAACAATGGCATAATTAAATAAGCAAACAGATTAGAGCAGCCCGACACAGAGGGAGATGGGAGCATAGATGAGGCCCCTGCCAGGCCACAGCAGGTTCAGTTAATACTTGGAAATGCATTAGCACATCTGTCCAGCATGCTGTGTTAAGCACAGATATGTTAGCTTACAATGGGACAAGAGGGTGAAGTGTATTACAGCGCAGGGCTGGCCAAAGTTTTCTTTTAGGGGTGGCTTCATCAATTGAATTTGCATTAGTATTAAAAAGTTATTTTCTGCTATAGGGGTAGTAAATGAAAATGTTTGTTTTAAAAAAGTTAATTAGTTAATTAGTTAATAAAGTTAGTTAATTGTAAATGACTGGTAAAAAAAAAAACTTGTCCCTGAACCAGTACCTTTTTAAAAGTTACAACTTTGCACCTTATTTACCCCTAAAGGGTACATATTTTTACCTTAAAGTTACTGCACCAGTGAGAGCTTTTTTAAAATATACAAGTAGCTAAGATAGATAGATCATATATATATATATATATATATATATATATATATATATATATATTATATTATACTACAAAGTTATGTGAAAAATTAAGTGAATTTTTTTGTATTTGATGTGTCCCTTTTTAAATTAATATTTGAATATCATTTTAAAAATATATAATTTATGAATTATACTCAAATATTAATTATAAATATAGTAATTCTACATACATTTTCAGATACACTATAAATAAATGAAGAAAATACTATATATATATATATAAAAAATAGTGAAATATAATAGAATGTAAATAATAAAACGCAAATAAAATAATATAAATCAATCACATCCATACATCATGAGTGAAAAAAACAGGTCAGACTGCGAATCTAAAGGAAAAATGCAAAATCAGAGTAATACATATATATGCATTACTTCGTTTTTGTTACTAAAGGAAAAATGAAGCTCCCCTACGATCTCAGAAAACCGGAGCTGTACCTTTGTAACTTACTTACACCCAAAATGTGCATACTTGATACTTTAAAGTTACATATTAATACCTACAATTTTTTAGTTTTTATTGGGTTTGATTTTATTGTTATTATGTTGAGTTGTATTACAGAGCTAATGAAATACAGTTAGCATCTAACCAGAAGTGCAAGAATATAGTGTTTTATATACATATAAGTGCAGAGTAAGTGAAGCTATGATTAACATAATGTACAGTGGAGTTGCTATATACAGTATTAAGCAGAGTATGTACAGAATATAAATAGTAATGCAATGTAGGATTATATGTACATTATGAACAGCAGCAACGTAAGAATGGTGGTAATAAATACAGTTGGTTGAGTGTACAATAGTATTGTTAAACAATGTACTGTATTCTATGCAAAATATCAGTAGTGCAATAATATTTTTATAGAAATAGTTTACTGTGCTTTGTACAGTAACAACGTTAGACAGTTTAAAGTGTAGTAGCTTGAACAATGTACAGTCTGTGCAAAATATGAGTAGTGCAAATACATGTATGTAAAGTACTGTGACCAGTGCAGTAAGAAAGCAGGTGCAGGTTAGATTGGTGGTGTGGAATTCAGAAGGGTCACAGTCTCGGGGAAGAAGCTCTTCCTGAGCCTACTAGTGTGAGAGCGTAGGCTCCTGTAACGCCTGCCGGATGGAAGGAGGGTGAAAAGTCCATGGTTAGGGTTGTAATAAATGTTCTCAATAGTAGTTAACTGGGTGCCGATGATCCATTGAGCAGTTTTCACCACTCGCTGGAGTGCTTTGCGGTTAGATGTGGAGCAATTGCTGTACCACACTGAGATGCAGTTTGTGAGTATGCTCTCAATGATACAGCGGTAGAAATCCACAAGGATCCTGGGACCTAGGTGAACTTTCTTAAGCCTCTGTAAGAAGTTAAGGTGCTGCTGTGCCATTTTGACCAGGGTGGAGGTGTTAAGGGACCAGGTGAGGTCATCAGAGATGTGGATGCCAAGGAACTTGGAACTTGACACACACTCTACTACAGCTCCATTGATGTAGATGGGGGTGTGTGCATGATACATGAAGATACATATCAGTACATGGTACATATTACTACCTTTTAAAAGTACTAGTGCATGAGTGACAGCTAGTGTACCTTTTTCATGTAGACTGTAGGTTCTTTCAAACACATGTAAATAGATGCTTTTTACATGAACTATACAAATTAAAATGAAAATTTTCTTTAACTGAATCAGGTTCATAAACATACAGAAAACTTGACTTTAAAAACACAACTCAGTCTCCTAGCAATTGCTGTTTTACAATTACAAACTCTTTGCAAAGACAGACAGACAGACAGACAGACAGACAGACAAAGATTTTCCCAAGTCTGAGCCTTTTGTTTTCTATGAAATGCTATAATAAGAGAAAGCTTTATAGCTGATATCTATGTTTGATTTAGGTTTTCTCTATCAGTTGTGTTTGCAGACTTCAAATCTCTCTTTTGTCACATGTCTGGACTATCCTAATGACTTCTTTGAACTGCCGTTGTTCTCTGAGGTTCAGCTTTGTGTGCTACTCAACCTCTCATCTGGAAACACGCTAAGTCGCTAACCTTTTCACTCTTTCCCACGTCAGTCATGACTGATTTGAGCGATAATGGTTTCTCAGTTTTATTTAGAAAATTTATATTGTGCCAAAATTCATACTAAACAAACAACATGAGCAGGAGCATTTACGAAACAAGATCTTATTCAACAAAAGGTGGAATCAGCATCTTTTAGGTGTTCATTGGCCTCTCAGCAGTACTTTGGCTTAAAGAGCCTCATTAAGATGATCCAAAGTAGCCCAGGGTGTAGACTCTGAACCAAGCGGAGGATCATATCAGACCCACCACAGCCCTGAGATTTCTCCCTGCCAAAGAGCAAACATAACTACAAATGGCCAGGCTGCTAGCACAATGCCACAGTGAAAGGACCCAAATTAGCTGGAGGCTAACAACAATTTACCAACACCTGTATTAGTGTGCTCACACTGCAGGGAGCTGAGCTGAACAAGCGCTAATCCCTATAACCCCTACAGTACTCCTCCTACCAAATCAGCATTTGCATATTCTCCATTTATTGGTTGATGAGGAAGGTTTGCAGGGATTGGGCTCGTTTCATTTCTCCACACTCTCACTCTCGCTGCCTGGGTGGTTCGATGATTATCTCCAGGCCGTGTTAGTGTGTTAGAGATTAGCAGGCATTAGAAGATTCTCTCACCCCGTGACTAAACCTAATTGGAGAGGTGGAGAAGAAGGGCGAGTCATTAGCCCGAGATGTTTGCTTAGGAGTCGACCGACTGTGATGTTCAGTCTCACGATGGTTTCTGTTTGCCGTTTCTTTTTAGAATGGATGAAAGAGAGATGCCAGAACAAGAATGGGATGGGAACTTTTTTACACATCTTATTCGGATGGATACGAATGAGAGGAAAAGAGAATGATGTTGGGCTGCTGGGGTAAAAAATTAGACTACTTGGTCTCTTTTGGGTGACGGACAAAAATTGGTGCATGAGTTCATCTGGCATACACTTTTGACCACAGTATTTATTTACTGTATAAGTTGGAGGAAATACATGCACATGCTATTACATTATAAAAGTGTAATGGCCAGAGAGAGTTTTTGTTATTTCAGTAATCTGTGGTTTACCTTACTTGAGACTGAACCTTAACCTTTACATTGTTCCTATCAATGTCAATACAGCAGATATATCACATATGGTTCTTAAAGGCATAGTTCACTCAAAATGACACTCCGGTCATTATCTTCTCATCCCGATGCCATTCCAAACATGTATAAATTGTTTTCTTCTGTGGATCACCATAGGGTAAAGGATATAGAAATTTCTATATGGTGAAAGTGAATGGGGACTGGGACTGTCAAGCTCCAAAAAGCACCATAAAACCATCATCAAAGTAGTAGATGTGCCATACATGATGGACAGACTGAAAAACAAAGTCACAGAAAGTTAAAAAGTTATTCAAGTTTGACTGACATAAAGGTTTTTTTTAGGTTACATTTATGGGCTTTTTATGCCTTTTATTTTGAGAGTACAGGGGAGAGATGACAGAAAAGTATCGGGGTGGAGAGAGGGGAGCGGGATCAACAAAGGACCTTGAGGCGGGATTCAAACTCGGGTCACTGTGAGATAGTCAACACACTAACCACAAGGCTATCAGTGCTGATGACATAAAGGGTTTTGAAAGACATGCTGTTGAGTGAATAACAGAATACACCACACTCTCACTAATATGTAAAGGTACTAACAATGCACCTGTAAGGTATTAATATGCACCTTTAGGGGTGAATAAGGTACAAAGGTGTATCTTTTGAAAAGGTACTGCCCCAGTAACAGCTTTTTCTGAGAGTGCAGAGAAAAGTCTGTATTTACTAAACACTGATTTATTATTATTACTCTGAACTTCATACTGACATGATTTCTTCTATATATGTGTATGGTAAGAAAACATGATAATTGTATGTAAGATATTTTCGCTTGTATCATCTGGACATTGATATATTGCCAGCTAATAAAAGTGAGACAGAGAAAATGGTCTGTCCTTATGCTTTCATCTCTCATGCGCTATTTGCTCTGCTGACATCAGTGTCTCAAACCTTGAGCCACTGCTGGCAAGATCTACATCCTCACAGAAGCTCAGAAGGCCCAACAGTGTGGTTTAGTCTGATTTTGATTTTAAGTGAGCATCAGATCAGATGTCAATGGCTATTCCCACAGGCTGCAACCCTGTCAGATACCCCTCTGTGCCAATTAGTCAAGAGAAAGGATGAAAGACAGGGACAGGCATTGGAGGGGGAGTATGGCAGAAGCTGCACTGCTGGGGCACTAAAGCCCACCAGTGCAGGGGCTAATGGCTAATCAGAGAGGGACTTCCTCAGAGTGGCTGGATTTGCTAAGTCCTTTTGGGGATAGCTGTCCTGAGAGACTGCAAGTGTGGAACATGTTGAGATGCTAAATGGTGGCTGTTGAATTAGATATTAGTCTGATCTTGGGAGAGATTAATTAGAGTTTTGACAGGACAAGTAAATATGTTATATACTTTATTATTATTACTATAAATGTTGTTGCAAACTGTATGTTTTTAAGTTCTGAGAATGTTTCACATGGTTTTAAAAAATATTTTTAAAAAATGTAAGAATGTATAGAATGTGCAGAAGCATGTTTTATATAAATGTTCAATGTCTGGTGTATAAAACAGGTCCGGTCTCCCATATACTGTATGCCACCTTTGACAGTGGTTCTCAAATAGTGGGTTGCAGCCCATAAATTGGATTGCAGGTCGATTAGGGCCATACGCAGCAGGGGAAAGATGCTAATATGTAAATAATGAAATGCAACTAACCATATAATTATGCATCATTAGGATATCAAAATAAATTAAGGAACAAACAATTCCCATATATTTTGTTGTTAATCTAATTTTCCAACATGAACACTATTTTTGCAAAAAAAAAAAATCATTTGCCATATTGTTAGGCCACAGCTGAAGGTAATATTAATATTTATTGTATTAGAAAGTTTTGTTCGGTACTTTGTCACCACTTGATGGCCAAAATAAAAAATTGACTGTTATTTGATTATTATTATTATTATTTTTTAAGAAGTCTCTTATGCTTACCAAGGGTTATTAATTGATAAATACAGTATTTACAATTTTTGAATAATAAAAATAAATAATAAAAATACAGCATTTTTACCATTTAAAATAAATATTTTCTATTTTAATACAATTTTATCAAATTTAATCTTTTGGAAACCAGGACACTTTTTTTCAGGATACTTTGATGACTAGAAAGTTAAAAAGAACTGCATATATTTGAAATACATTGTTTGTGACAGTGTAAAAGTCCTTATTGTCACTTTTGACCAATTTAATGCATCCTTGCTAAATATTATAAAAAGAAAAAAATACTGATCCCAAGATCAGTAGTATACTTGTATAAGTAAATACAATAATTAAGGACATAATAAATAAATTAATGGATTCGATTTCAAATTGTTTTGTTACTAACAAAACACGCCTAATTACATTTCCAATAAAAACAACTGGTCATACTTTATTTACGTCCAGTTCTCACCATTAACAAACCACTAACTATGACTTTTACCTCAATAAACTTCTAATTTGCTGCTTATTTCTAGTTAATAAGCTAGTTGTTAAGTTTAGGTATTGGGTAGGATTAGGGATGTAGAATATGGGCATGCAGAATATGTGCTTTATAAGCACTAATAAACAGCCAATATGTATATATGCCTGCTAATAAGCAACTAGTTAATAGTGAGAATTGGTCCTTATACTAAAGTGTTACCAAGTAATTACTAAAATGAAGTGAATTTAAATAAAATAAAATAGAAAATAAAATAAAATTTTGAAAAAAAAAAACATAAAAAACATGGTCATTAGAAACCTCTCATAAAATGAATATGATTCAGTGTCAGATTGGGAGACATTTAATCTCCCTTTGAAGCAGAGGTGAGATGATGTAGAGCAAATAAAGGGTGTTTATTATAACCTGTCATGACAAGGAAACACTAACCGTGACGGATGACCCATAAGGACTCACACACACACACACACAAACACACACAGACTTTAAACAGTCCTGTGATCTCAGTGTTATTGATCGTTTCATTATGGCTTTTTGCTTTTTCCGTGACGGCCATTCAATCTTCGCTGTCATCTTCTTTTGAACCCTGCGCTCGGGGAGGAGCGGGATTGAAAGTGATGGGTAAAAACGGGACAGAGAGCCGGGGTGCTAGCGGTCGGGGGGAGCGGGACACCGTCTGTCGCTGCCATCGTGGTTGTGAACGAGTGTGTATTCAAAAAATGAGTAGAGCAGGTGGTGTGACTAAGCAGAGCCTGGCGCAAATAGGCCGTGCATATATGTGTGTGTGTGGAGCGATGAGACGGGGGTGTTACCTCTTGCTCTTCCGAATAGAGAGGCCCAACACACCCACCCAACTGTTTGGCATTCAGAAGTGTCCACCTCTTTTTTTGCCTCTCTCCTTTCTTTTAGTCCTCCCTTTCTTGCCTTCATAATGCATTGTTAACAAAACAGTTTATCAGGCTTGGCTGGTACATTATCCAGCAGGCCTCTGGAGACGCTGTGATTTAGGCAAATGGATTCAGAGAGAGGTGTGTCCGTGGCATCTTAACAAAACACCACATGAGTCGAGACTGAATCTTCTCTCTTCTGCCCTATTCAGTCTCCTCCATACATTAAATAGCAATTAGGCTCTGTATGTGTGCAGTGTGCTGAAGGGAGAAGAGCCGCTATGATCTCACTGCATATGCATGAATGAGCCATACTCATCACCTCACATGATCTCCTCTGAGCATTATGAGACCTATACTTGGCTTTCATAGAGGGCAGAGGTGGATCATGTCTTTAAATACCAATTTCTACGGTTCAGCCCAGTGTATGAAATTAAAAGTAATGTATTAGAGAGTCAATGAGATGGTGAGGTAGTAGAAGTTGACTGCCCTACCTGATCAAATTCAAAGTCTTTTTTTTTTTTTTTTTTTTTTTTTTTAATCCAGTGATATATTAATTCTTAAAAGCATACTACAAAGGTACAGCATTTGAAAGGAGAAGGATCACAAAATCTTTTTTTCTGATTGCTCTAAACTATTTTACATAACAGATGTTTACATGTTTTCCAAAAAAAAGAAAAAAATGAATATACAGAAATAATGGAATATATGTAAAATATCAGTTATGTGGAATACCTTTTGTCAGTACTAAAAAAAAGAAAAAAAATTTGTTTACATAATATATGTATGTGTACTGTGTTTATTTATTATGTATATTTAAATACACACACATACATTATATATTTTGAAAATATTTACGTGTATATGCATTTATATATTTTATTATTATATTTTATATTATATATAAATACATTTAATATATAAACATCACATATTTCTCTTAAATATATACATGCATGTGTGTGTATTTATAAAAAAAAGGGGTCATCGGATGCAAATTTTCCACAAGTTCCACAAGATTCTTTAGGGTCTTAATGAAAAGTCTATAACATACAAATTTCTCAATGGTAGACAAGATATATCCAAATATCAGCCCCGCTACAACTGCTCATATGTTCTGGGCATGTCCAAAGTTGGAGGAGTTTTATAGTGAG
Source organism: Cyprinus carpio (assembly GCF_018340385.1). Classification (NCBI taxonomy): domain Eukaryota; kingdom Metazoa; phylum Chordata; class Actinopteri; order Cypriniformes; family Cyprinidae; genus Cyprinus; species Cyprinus carpio. Next base: position 10,026,188 of record NC_056603.1, read on the forward strand.
ATTTTTAAATCATATAAACATATATATTATAGCGTGATTGATGCTGATCTTATGATGAGTATTTTTGGTGTGGTGCCTGAGGGTATAGAACTTAGGAAAGACATTTGTTATTTTATCGCCTTCACTACTCTACTGCGAACCGTTTAATATTACTTCAGTGGAAAAGGGCAGACCCTCCAAAGCATAGTAGCTGGATAAAAGAAGTAATGTTTCACATTCATTTGGAAAAGATTAAATATATGATTCGAGGTTCAAAATGTAAGTTTCAAGATATCTGGTCCCCCTTCATTGGATATTTTGAACAGCTTCCCTCCCTCTAAAATGGAATGATATGCCTGAACCTTCTTTTCTATTCATAACCTCTTTTTATATTTTGTTTTATTTATTTATTATTATTATTTACTTAATGTATTTATTTATGCATGTGTATTTTCTATTTATGTTAAAATTTATAGGTTTAGCTCTTCTATTATATTTCCTAGACTGGTATTCTTACAGGGTGTACTTATTTTTTATTTTTTATTTTATTTTTATTTTTTTATCCTTCTGTGAACATTTTTGCCTATTGCCATATACATCATATTTATAAGCCATACATTTCCTTGTTGTTGTCAGGCCTTTCATGTTAAATGATCATTTATGGACGAACAAACATGGGATACCTAATTCCTGCACTGTCAGTTTTGTACTCTGGATTGTTTATTTTTTTGTTTTGTTTTTTCTTTCTTTTTTTATGCCGTTAGAGGGGGGGGGGGGGTGATGAATGTTACTGTAAGTGTTAAAACGTAATAAAGAATATATATATATATATATATATATATATATATATATATATATAAAATAATCAGGGACTTTAAAGGGACTTTAAAATTTCTCTTTTTACCCTGTCAAAAACAGCTCTTTTCAGAGCAAGCTGTTTTCTTGCATGCTGCTTTAAATGCAAATGAGCTCTGCTGACCCCACCCCTCTTTTCCAAGCTGCTCTCTGAGAGACTGTAAACTTTCATGAAACTTGATAACTAGCACATTATTAGGAAAGGCGATTTGCAAAGTTTCATAAAAAAAAAAAAAAAAAAAAAAAAAAACGTACACTCACTTCTTCTATATGGGTGAAGCTGGATAACGAATGATTCACGTGAATAGACGCATTTAGGTAGATTGGCGCATTCCCTTCACAAGCAAACGTAATCTACTGCGTCTTCAGCTGTTCACATGTCGGGAGTAAATGACTGCTACTGTATGTTCATTATTACATCCAATAACAAAACACTTCACTCGCTTAGAAGTCATTCTTGTCTACATCTGTTTCGGCATCAAAACAATGGTGGACTGATGACAGCTCACTCAGGGCGGGTCTAAGGTAAGATGCTAGTGTCAATCAACTGTCATGGAAAGGCCTGGGTCTGTGTGATGTCACACAGACAAGAAGCTGAGAACGGCTTGATTTGAGAAAGGGGTTATGATTTTAGTAAATTAAAAAAAAAGAAAACACTGTCTGGAGTTTTATTATTATAAGGTGATTGTGTAAACACACTACCAACACACATTTATGTTCAAACAGCTTGTAAAAATGCATTTCGCATCCGATGAGCCCTTTAAGACAAACATGTGCTGCTGATGCTTATAAAACCGGGCCAGTGGTGTACAAAGATGTCATAAAAAGTCTTTTAAAATCACAGGCACAAAATAAAAGCCTTGAATGCCTCCAACTGAGCTGCCACCCTCTGCGGACACACTTCACCGTGGCCACTGTGCTTTCCACGTCAGCGTGACCTTTTACAATATCATCTCTCTCTGAAGATCTCACTGTGAGGGGTGGCAACGCGGAAAGGGCCAGACCTAAAGACCGGTGCCGACCCGAGGTGAAAACGGGCATCTTGTCCAAATAAATCATGGCGTAATGAGCCCTTCATTGTGCCTTGCATTGTGCTCCAGCACTCCCGCAGTCTGCCACCTTTTGCCTGTTAAGCTGACAGGAATAATGAACTGGCTGCTTTGAACTGGCCTCACAATATTGACTGGTTGCACACAGCAGATGTCTCCAGCTAAAGCAACTGGTAAATGCACATTAGGTTAACAAAAGGGGCCTTTGCTTTTAGGGGGTGGGAGGTGCGGCCACTGGGGGTGTGTTAAAGTTTTTTTGCAGGGGGTGCTGGGGAGATCGGGGCGTAGGTGCAGTCAACAGACAGACAGGGAGCTTCATTTTAAAACAATTCATTTGTTAAAGTGGCCATTCAGCCCGGGATTGCTTTGTACGGTTGAAGCGTTTGTGGGTGTGTGCTGGGCTAAAAGCGGCGCCGGCCTGTGCTGTTTCGATGACTGAAGAGAGTGAAGGAGATGCCAGCACGCAGCAATATGCTAATCGACAAACTTTAGCTTTTTCTGCATTTTGTGATAACAGCAATTTGCTCCCCTAATTACCATCAAAATTAGAAAGACTGATAAAACATTTTCCAGAAAACCCTCTTGCTGGTATAAAATGGGGCACTTTCTGGGCAGGATTTATATTATCATATAGGATTTATATTATTTATAGGATTTATATTATCATGGACACAAATCACTGCTGAGATGTGTTTTTTTTTTTTTTCTTAAATCAACCTCAAAGGCATTCACTCATTTGTTGGAGTACTACTACACTGTAAAAAAGGTTTTATAAGTTAAACACAGACAAAACAAAAGAAAATCAGTCATTCCACTTCAAAATTTCACATTAAGTTAAATATGTTACTTGCTGTTTCTATGTAATTATTTCACAGTTTCAGAGTGAAAATTGTTTCAAAGTAAATCATATTCAGTGTATGTATGTACAGCTGTTATTTTAGTATCGATGAGATGTGCTATACTATCAATCTGTGTGCATGCATCGTCCGATACATAAAAATAAAAATATAGGATGGCAAAAAAGCCAAGCATTTTTGTAAAAATTATATTCATTACATACAATTACATTCTCTATCATCCTAATAATGACTATAACCTATCATTACTACATATCATTATCATTAATATGATTTTGAACACAGAGGCTGAAAGCGCTAGCGTCTGCGTGGAGAAAGCCAGATTTAAGGCGTGACCGTCATAATGGGGCTGTAATAGGCCGTGACTAAACACGCTCACGGGTACCAGCTCAGATACACAGAGAGGCACATTGCAGCGAGAGGGCTACGGCAGGCCAGTGCTGATTAGCATATAATTGCTGCCATTGTGTTTGACATGGAGAATTAAGAACCAGCTTGGTGGCAAGATGTCCATTCGTCCCAATAACAGGGGACACGACGTGGTGAACAGACTGAGGAAACTAGACCGTAAAAATATACACTGAGAGTTGTTTACTTTACTAACTAATCTGGGTCTCGAAAATCTCTTTGTTGGTTAAATGCGCTGGATTAAGATTGAGTTTGTCCTATTAAATTACATTTTTGCCAAGAATAAAACCACTTAGTGTAGCTTTTACCACATTAAAAACAAAACAATTTACAGTCAGTTACGCAAAGGTATGAATAGAATTGTTCATTCAGTTCAATAAAGTAATATACATTGCATGTATAAATTATTAAATTATTAAATAATTAAATGAAATATAATTAATGATTAAACACTATGAAGATGGTCAGGTAACAGAAGTGAATATAAACTGATGTGTTTTATTCAAAATAATTTATGTCTAAATCAAAATTAGTTTGCCTCAACAAAAGTAATTTTTAAGGTTCAGGTTAATGTCTTAAAGTTAAAAACTGGCACTTTTGACACATTTCACAATTGAATTCATTCTTTTAGCATTGGTGAACATTTGTAAAACTGCACATTAATGCATGTAAATAAGTTCTGTTCAATGAACCAGAACTGTAAACTCTGAGCTCTTCAGATCACAAACCATGAATTTGAGATTATAAATATTTGATAAGATTATAACTATCTGCTTCTTGAGACGAAATAAATGATAATTCGCCCCCTCCCCTCACACACACACTTTTCAGCAGTTTCTTTTAAATTCTAAATCTCTTTTAAATCGCACATTTCTATCTTTTGCTCTTGTCTCTGTGACTCTTTTCGGTGACCCGACTCAAAGGGAGAGAAGCTATGTCTTCCCCCCTTTACGTTCCTCTCATGCGACAGCTGAGCGAGTGAGTGTGTGGAAAAAAGAGAAAGAGAGGGAAAGAGAAATACAGCCCGGCACTGAATGACCTGACCACTGGTGACAAAGCAGGATTGGTCACGCTGGCTTGTGAGTAATGGGGCAAAGAGAAATGCTATGCACAGGTGCATTAAACTTTCTCTCACACTGTCTCTGAATAATTGTAATTTTATCAAGGAAAAATTTCATGGAATGCCTCGTGTATGCAAACATAATCAAGAAATAGATGCACTGTTGTATGGTTAGCACTCTGATGAAGAGCTCATATTTATGAAATAATATGATAATAATATCTTTCAGCATCAGTCAGACATTAAAGTATACACCAAATGCATAAGCGATAACTGTAAAAACTGTGCAAATGAGTAATTCAGTTTATCAGTAAAATGGATAATAGATCCAACAGTAGTTCGCTAAGCAATCAAACAATTTTCAAAAGAAAAGTATACTACCATTCAAAAGTTTGGGGTCGGTGAGATATGTATTGTTTTTGAAAGAAGTCTCTTATGTTCACCAAGGCTGCATTTATTTTTATATTTACATATTTTAAAATATTATTACAATTTAAAACAGACGTTTTCTATTTGAATTATTTTAAAATCTAATTTATTTCTGTGATACAAAGCTGCATTTTCAGCATCATTACTCCAGGCTTCAGTGTCACATGATCCTTCAGAAATCATTCTAATATGTCGATTTCAAGACTTCAGCGTTCAAAAGATCAGTAAGTGCACGATAGCTAAATAGATGCAATAGATAAAACATGACAGGTAGTGAAAAAAGCTATTTTATTTGTGTTTAGGTACTAGAAATAATTTGGGGTCCAATGATCATTTGACTATAATTTATTAGCTTAATTATTTTACTTATCAGGCTAATACCAATAACAAGAGTCATTCATGCACACTAGCAATCAACACACATTTTCTTCAGAAAACATAAAAATCTAGTTTATTGTGACAAAATTAAATTAAATTTTGTGCCACACTAAAACTTTGACTAGTAGGAAAGAGAGTAAAGTGTTGTGCTGCACATGAGCAACAGCTTATTTTGGTGAATTTATGCTGTGTTTAGTAATGAGCATATATATGTATTGTATAAATGTGAGGGAGGTCACATTCTCCATGGACATCCTTTAAGATGAGCGGCACATAGCAGGATTGTTATTCTCTTTCTTTGTCCTCAGCTGCTCCTCAAGGCTTGAGGAAGGCACATGAGGGCCTGTCACAGGTAGAGCAGAATAGGGATGGCTCCTCTAAAATAACCCTTGCCCCCATGCTTGATTGCCCCCTTATTGACACTCACTCTCAAGTCCACAATAGCGGTCCTCAGACACTGCTGAATAGACTTACTCTTGACGGCCCACCTCCCAGCCACTCTTGCCCTAATCCAATCCCCCAACCTGCACCACGGGGCCAAAGATGTCCCAGCAACCCCTTGTTCTTCTGTGGATTTGAGTCTTTGAGGATTGAGTCTATCTGACTTATGAAAGTAAAGTAACACAATCAAACACTAATATGCACATGCAGTAAAAATGATATATAAAATCTATGTTCAAACGGACGTTCTAAAAAAACTTTGTTGTTAAAATCATCATTTACAGGAAAACCTTTGGCAGTCTGAGTACAAATGTATAAGAGATGACCATAAAAGGAGGAAATGTAGCATGGAAGATGAATGGTAACACTTTACTTAAAGCCTTTATATTTAATGCATTATACAAGTAGTTTTCATGCATTAATTATTGTAAAATTAACCTTGTAATGTACCTTATAATACATTGAACTGCAAGATCTCATGAATAATAGTAAGCACAGTTATATTACGTTATAATATTTATTGTTACAACTTTTTAAAGAGTTCAAAGCATTAAAACACATGATAAACAAACTTTTAAATATTATAATGCATTTTAACTTTGGTTACAATTATTTAAGAAAATATGTAATTCATTACAATGTACATTATGAATACCTTTATAATGCATTATACATAAAGTAAAGTAAAGTGTTACCAATGCATTTTTTTTTTATTTCCATTCTGAACACATAGCTACAGTTTTAGGTCAATTGATTTCTATCACTAAAATGTTTGGGGGGGGGGGTTACCAGGTGGTTACCAGGTTTTCTGAAGAAGCAAAAGTTATCAGCATAATTCATTTAAGCTGCAACTGTCCTAGACTCAGGCTCTTGGAATTTTCAATTAGAAGAAGAGCCAAGAAGAACTTTAGCAGTGTCTGTGCTGAATAAAACTTAGATTACCCAACTTCAAACCCACTTTAGCACACTTGTGCCGCACTAAAGCCTGTGAAAGTGTGCATAGAGGTAATGGAGGGCCTTAATTAGAAACTTCATTTTCCCATCATGCTCCTCTCCTGCAGATTAACCCCTGAACAATTCCAATCAACAACTTCAGTCTGATAAGGCACACAGTTGACTTGCATGCTGGAAAGCCTCTATACTCATACTCCTGGTGTCAATGGAGGGATCCCATTAGATACAATGACGGTGTGTTTTATAATGGGACACAAGCCAATTTTAAAGCCGTCTTCTTTGTCTAATCAGGAGCAGCTCACTGTCATTAGTTTCCACTCTGTGTGGAAGAATGGCCGGAGTCATCTGAAGACTTCTCAAGGTTCTATGTCAGTCTAATGAACTGAGGCTCTTTGTGGCTCTGTTGGGTTTATTATTGGGTTCAGAGACCATGGAAAAAAGAGAGTGCTTCAAAAAAAGTGATTGGCTAGCCAACTGCTCTAAAACCCCTCCACTGCTGCTATTTACATAAGATCGCAACACAGTCTTGCTACTATTACTGCTAGAAGTCGCTGGACAAAAACAGCTCAGCTTATTAAATATCAGCTTTGGTTCTGTGAAAATAAATTTGAGAATTTATAATTTACATGTTTCTATATTCATAATTAAATCTAAAAAAAATTGTAATTGCAATTGCAATTTCTGAATAAATGATTTTTTATGATTATAGCATGATTTATATACACTATATACACACACCTTTTCATGGTATATATGGGTGTTTCTTCAACTTTTTGAACCTCTGTACATTGTTCAACAGTGCATATGCAAACATCACTGGATAATTCTGTCTTTTTTTTCTGTCAATTAATGAAAATTCCTACTATAATGTCATTTCAACTAAATCTCAAATTACAATACTGCTCAAGTGTTTCAGTTACATTTTTTATGTCTGTGTGAGAAGTATCTTAAACTCACCAAGACTGCATTTATTCAATCAAAAATCAGTAAAAACAGTAATATTGTGAAATATTATTAATATTTTAAAAAAACTGTTTTCTATTCAAATGCAATTTTTTTGAGTGATGCAAAGCTTGATTTTCACCATCATTACTCTATGTCTTCAATGTCACATGAAACAACTCTTACTAACCCCAAACTTCTGAACAGTAGTTTGTTTTTTAAAAATAACATTCTGTGATGGAAATAATGGTTGTGAAAATGACATTTTTAAGATTTTTTTTAAATAAATAAACTGGCAGCCTTTTTAGCGAGCATTAATTCTATTAAAAAAAAAAAAAAAAATGCATTAGTAAGATTAATTATTGCTTAAAATGTTGTTATGTTGTGATGATGATTTTTTCATTTTTTTTTGTTGTTAAATTATTTGGTGTAAAAATTTATAAGGGTCAAAACTGTTGGGATAGTCATATTTTTTATCAAAATTTCAGTTCTAATGTATTCTTCATAAAACAAAATGAAAATGAAATAAAATCAATCTCTGTGAGATAAACACATCCAAATTGAAAAAACACCCATATATGCAGCATCTGATGCAGATTGTGTGCCGCTTATACTGTGTAAAGACAACATGAAGACAAATATCAAAACTTCATGCTGAAAGGGAAATCTGCATTAAATTAAGTAAACATGAGTGACAAGAAACACAAAGCTCACTTCATTTGCTTTGAAGCACATACACAACTCTGCATTAAGAAAATCACTTTAAAAATACTAACTTAGTATCAGAACTGCAAACTTAAAGTCCTCAAAGTGCAAGTTTACAAAGGCAAAGTGTGTAGTGTGAGCGTAGCAGGTTGTTCTTGTGTAGCACCATTCATCTCCACAGAGAGGCTGTTCTCAATCCTCTCAGTAAATGTGTGAGAACATGCAATAGACGTATTAGAGAATAATTACACTTGCGCTCTGATGCACTGCCATTCAGGAAGGCCGGACAATATTTCAGGGATTAGAGATGTCAGTGCCACGGGCATCTTCAGAGAAATCAGAGGCACCAGGCTCACATTCTTATGCAAAAGCAGGGAAGTGTTTGGATACTTTGATACAACCCCAGAACCCCCCCCCCCCACACACACACACACACACACACACCCCACACACAGCCTTCAAAAAGCTGTTCAATGAGGCCAAGTGCACAAAGAAGAGGGAGACAGATGCTCTGCTGAAAGAATCTGCAGCCAGAAATATCATGAGAAAATGTATCACTATTACTATCACTCATTCTTAGGGTTGAGGACATGTTACTTGTCTCCCTCGTTTTAGCATAGAAATCACACCTTTAATGGCTGGTTCATCCATAAATGAAATCAGATTATTTATTTATTTCATGTTGAGAAGAGATGTGCTATAAAATTAGAAATTCTGCGCAATAAAAACAGAAACTGAGACACAAAAAAAACACATAAAATCTTCTTTAAGTGGGTGTTAAGTTGATAAATTCCAGTTTTAAATAAAAATTTGTTAATTTTGTGCATTATTCTGTTCATGTTTTATTTATTTATTGTATTATTTTATGCATATTGTTTATTTCATACTTATCATTTATCATTGTTGTCTTATCATCAGTTTAACATGAAGAAATATTGTTTGCGTGGCTTTGGTAAGCAGAGTAATGTTTCTAACAGGTGATTACATCATGATGTGGTGTAACAGTGCAATGAGAACACTGGATACAGCTCATAAAGTTAATAACTAAGTTTGTCTCAAAGACTGAACTGTGACACAATGGTCAGCTTGCCTGTCTCAGATCAGAGTCGCTCCCTCTCTTTTTCTTCCAAACTTCTGTGCATTTCAAGCTCCGTGAAATCTCCTTCCCTGTGTGTTTAGAGATGCCAATGGGAAAGTATTTGGGGTGAGCTGAGGTCCAGGAAAAGAACACATGTTGATCTGGAAACGAAAACAGCAGCACTGAACTTTTTAAACGCCATTGATTATTCAAGCAAATCATCTACTTGGATGAAGGTGGATTCAAAAATATAAAACATAATTTTGACTTTGGGCCAGGTACACTTAAAACCTATACAAACATAAAACCTGTTTTATACCCTTTTGTTTTTTATATGAGTTAAGTTATAAGTTATACCTCATTCATGCAGTGATATGTGTGTTATGATAAAACATCATTAGCTCAGTATAGAAACTATAGAACTCATGGAAAATGGAAATACTTTACACAGCTAGAAGATTCCTAGTACAAAAATTAAAAAAGATAACTTTAAAACTTTGTAACTATGTCGCAAACCAGAAAACGTCTCAGGTTACGAATGTAACCATGGTTCCCTGAGTAGGGAACGAGACACTGCGTCCTCTAGGGGTCGCTATGGGGAACACCTCGTCGTGACCCGTGTCTGAAGCATACAAATGAAAAAACACCCAACGAGTTGGCCGGCGACAGCCTCTGACGTCACTACCGGTGCGACTATAAAACAGGCACCGGGAAACACGTCATTCACTTTCTTCGTCTGAAGCTTGCGTCCGAAGCATGGCAGGGAGCTAGAGGACGCAGTGTCTCGTTCCCTACTCAGGGAACCATGGTTACATTCGTAACCTGAGACGTTTCCCTTTCAAGGGAACTTCGAACTGCGTCCTCTAGGGGTCGCTATGGGGGAACAGTATACCCACGCCGCCATGCTGAGGGGAGTGCAGGCCAGAATCATGGCGAACACTAAGTACCAACTCTACCATTTCAATGGGAGTTGCCCCCGGGACGTGTTTAGACGGCTGTCTGTGACAATACCCCTTACGGCCAAAGGCCTAAGCTACATACCCAACTTAATTGTTAGGGCCTCGGCCCGGTGGTAGAGCTAAAGGCTTGGAATCAGGAAAGATTCCTTTAAAAGGGATACAGCTAGGAACCTAGCATTTTATACTAAGTCTAGCCTGTCACACAGGGGCTATAGCTTGCTTCCGCAAAAGCTTGCTGAAGGAGCTGTCTCAACAGATCTCCAGTAGCAACACCCTGTTTAGATAGGTATCCGAGGATACATGGGTGGAGTGGCGCCCAAGATGAACGGGGCTTTTAGCAGCTCAAGAAAGGGCACGAAGCAACCGCGCGAAGCCCTCACCATATAGGATTTTAGAAAGAACGCAGCAGAGTACTAGCGTGCGAACTTACCACCGTGTGGATTTCAGAAAGTGTGCAAAGACTTCACGTGCACACTTACCATATCATGGATTTTCAAATACTGTTCTAAGGAAGGGCTCTCGTGGCACTCTGATAGAGCAGCTCATAGATGGAATGGTGCATCTCAAAAAAGTATGTTTGAGAGTCATCAACTCGATCTGTGGAAATAATGCTGGAGCGCTCTGGGAAAAACAGTGAACTCAGTCTCATATGAGAGGAGAACTCCTGAATACAGAGAAGCACGCTCATAGGCGACCCTTCTTGGAAAAGGGGAGCGCTGCTAAACTACCACGAGAATCGCCCGAATAGCCCCTCAATGTTGAGGGAAGCGATGCTTGAGGTGTATAAACAAATACACACTGGCTGAATGGAGCCCAAGGAACCAAGGTCTAATCATCTCAAGAAAGGGGAACGAGGCGGAGCGCGTAACCCTTACCATACAGGATTTCAGAAAGTGCGCAGAGTCTTGCGTGCACACTTACCAATACGTGGATTTTTAGAAAGTGCGCAAAGTGTTCACGTGCACACTGACCACCATGTGGCTTTCAGAAAGTACACAGAGCTTAGCGTGTGTACCTAAAGGTTCCTAAGCATCGCAGAGGCGCTGAACCGCACGGGAGAGGCAAGCTCGAATTTTTATAAACCTCTAGCGAGGGGAGCATCACCCAAGGCAGCATATACAAGAAGACTTCTGTAACTGCCACCTTCACTTCCCGCTGGATGCGACAGCACCTAAGCGGCCAGGAGACCCCTCAGGGTGACCTGGCCGGACATCCATGAAATTCCCTGCAGTGCTGTGCCAGGCCTGATGATCAAGGAGGCTCCCGCAGAAACCTGTGATCTCAGCCGCCTAATACCGGAACATGAAGCCGGATGGCTGGTGCTGACGAGTGTTTAGTAAACACTGTAACTGAGCACTGCAAAGGAAACTCACAGAGTTTATTAGTAGACACATAACCACCAGCAATTTACACATAAGTATATACAGAAAGGGTTATTTTTATACTCCCACCCTCCTGCGCTGGAGCCCCGCTCAAGGGGCGCCTCCTTTTAGTCCGGACCATCAGTAAGGTGGTTGCTATGAACATAGAACCAGCCAAAAACATTATAGGTCCAGCATAGGAGACTGTTATGTGTTAGAGGTTTCCACCTAACCTCGATCAGGTGGAGAGTTGGTGGTTACAGGGGAATTAGGAAGGGGAGGATAAAAGCAGAAGTTAAAAATCCCTAAAGGGAACGAGTAGATACCTCAGTATCACTCTGACTCAGACGAGAACGCTGCCTCGTCTGGATCACATCCCTTAGGTTCTGCTTACCCCCTTGTGACCCACAATTCCTCTTAACCCTGCCCGCAGGTGGGGGAGGAGCGTGAGTCGCGACACTAACCTTCTGTGCCCGTCTTTGATCCTCAGATCGAGACAGGCCAGGACCCCTATGTTGTTCGGGCTCAGACCTGGACCTTCGTGGAACGAAGGATCTGAAAGCAGCGGAGTGCGCCTTCGTCTCCCCGAACTTCTCGATCACTGTCTCAACGGAAATACCGAAAAGTTCAGAAGGCGAAACCTGGGCATCGAGAAGAAAGCCTTTTCCTTCTTCCCGATGTCTGCCAGGTTCATCCACAGATGTCTCTCCGCCACCACCATGGCCGCCATAGTCCTGCGCTTGGCAGAGGCGGCCTGCTTGGTAGCCCGGAGAGAGGCCTGTGGTGCGGCGCAGCTCGGCTACCTGATCAGGAAAAAGGCCTTTGCCTCTATCCAGGTCTTTCAGCAGATCAGTCTGATATGCTTGAAGCATTTATTTTGTAATAAAGCCACAGCCTGACCTGCTGCTGCGTATGCCTTGCCATTTAAGCCAGATGCATTGCTTGAAGGGGCTTAGATAGGAAGGAGGGAGATTAAGAGAGGATGTCTCCCCCGTAGAATGAAAGCTCTTTCTGCAGGGGGCATCCTCTCATAGCCGTTTTCGCGCATCGCCTCGATGTCGGCAAAAACTCTTATGCTGAAAAACCGATGGAGGCGAGAAGAAAACGGCCTCTTTCATTTCCTTTCGATCTCTGTATGGAGATCAGGCAGAAATGGAAGGCTCACCTGAGCTGGAGGGCTATGGTCGGAAAGATAACGCTCATCGAGGTGCGATCCATAAACTCCAACAGCTCTACATACGCAGGGCAGGAGAATTGAGAAGCTTCTTCACCATCCTCAAATATCCCCTGCTTTTCCTGGGTAAAAACCCAGCAGAGCACTAACCTCAGTATCAGAAAGTGTTAAAGATATAACATCATCCTCCCGAGGCTCTCTCTCGTCCGCCGCCATTTTGAGCGCGAAAGGGAAAGTCCCTCTTTAAACCGTTCAGACAGATCCACCTGAAATTCTCACGAGCTCATTCTCCTCCGTGCCTCAGCAACGGCGGGTCCTGAACCGCGGGAAGCAGATGGCTGCCTTTTTTTCGGAAAGAGAGAGACGAACGAGAGCGGAGCTTTTTTCTTGAAAAAATGCTCGCAATGCACGCAGATTGCCTCCTCAAAGACATCACGTGCGTGCTCTTTACCCAAACAAATCACGTAAAGATCGTGTGTGTCATCAGGTGTCAAATAACGCCGACACGGATGCATACATTGTCTAAACGCTTGCTAGTAGTCGCCATGATAGACAGAGAAAGAGCGCTCTTACCGGTTCTTTCAGATGCACGCTTCAAACAAAAACAGTCAGTGAAGACGAAGAAGATGAATGACGTGTTTCCCGGTGCCTGTTTTATAGTCGCACCGGTAGTGACGTCAGAGGCTGTCGCCGGCCAACTCGTTGGTGTTTTTTCATTTGTATGCTTCAGACACGGGTCACGACGAGGTGTTCCCCATAGCGACCCCTAGAGGACGCAGTTCGAATTCCCTTGAAAGGGAACTAGCTTGTGCGAACACAGTATCTTTGAAATGCAAGACCAAAAATTATGGAAGCTTCTGAGAAGAATTGTGAAACAAACTTGCAATTGCAAAAAAAAAAAAAAAAAAAAAAAAAAAAAGTTGCAATTACTTTTTTTTTTTTTTTTTCTGTTGCGGCAAAAAACCAAGATGTAAACTCATAATTTAAAGCAAAAAAGTCAAAACTGAAACTTGGAATTGTGTGGAAAAAGTCAGAATTCCAATTTCAAGCACTTTCAAACAGTCTACATAAGAAATATCACACATAATTTGGACAATGTACATATTAAATATAATCTTCTACAGGCAGATACCTTAAAAATTATATTCAGAGTTTATCTCTTTTTTGTGGTATAAAATTGTGATAAAAACATCTGAATTGTTATATAAAAAGTCAAAATGATCTTGTAACCCTTGAATCACTGAGGCCTTGAATAAAGCGATGCTTAACAAGATCAGTCAATATAAACTTATGTCAGTGCCAGGGGGCAAGGAAGTCGACCGGAAGTTGAAGTCGGCCGCGTGCCGCCATCTTGTAGCAGAACTTCACTTGCGTTAGCATCCCATTGACTCCCATTCATTTTTGCGTCACTTTGACAGCGAATAACTTTACATCTGAGGCGTTTAAAGACTCCATTTGTCCATTATTTATTTCTAAAGATACACGACAATGTATAAAGGGCTCCATTACCTTCTATGTTACATTATGGCCCCGTAGAAACAGTTTTTGTAAAAATAGGCTAATGATTGCGTCATAACCACTCGACTCTCTGTCGCACAGTAGAGAAATTACCGTACAGACAGGAGGAGAAGCTCGCAGGCAATCGGGGAGACGTCAAGAGATATGGCGTACTGTCGTTACATTTTAAAATACTATACAAAATAATTAATCAGAATACTTACTCCTGCTCACTCACGCCAAAGAACTCCCCGCTCAAGCTCGCCGTCTCTGCAAGATTAACGATGGCAGTTTGCACGCACAGCTACTAGAAGATTTACATCTGTCAGACAGGTTGCTGACGTCATCAAGCTTAGTTTGAGTCTGCGCGTCAGAAACGGAAGTGCTAAAAATCGCTAAAAACGGGCTTCACTTGTCTCAATTGAGTTCCAATGGGGTCGCTGTGTCCATTTCTTTTACTGTCTATGGTCAGTGCACATGACCAGTTTCATGAACATGAATGACTGTTGTGCTTTAAAGCAGGCAGAGCTTTGGTCACACTGGGGTCCTGCCATCAGGGGGCTGCCCACTGCTGTGCCCGAGTGGAAAGTCAGTCAGAGCTCATTAGTACCGTTCGCCTGACTAAAGTACCTGAGCATGAATCCAATGCTGTGCGATGACCGAAGGGTTCATTACAGCTCAGAGCTTTTAACCTGAAATCGCCTGTATCCTGGTTCAAGAGTTCATATCCTCTTCCATTCAAAACACATGACATTGATCATTTGAAAACAGCTTTTCTTCTTTTGTGGCACAGGTAAATGAAAGTTGACGGCACATAAGAAAAGAAGAGCTGAAGCTTGCTAATTGTTAAAACATGCTGTCTTCAAAATTCACTGATGGAATGATTTCAAGTAGTAAATAAAAAATAATGACATTATTTCAGTCTTCCTACTTCCTACAAACGTTGATGTTTAATTCAATGTGTTACTTGCTTTTGCTTTGTAATTATTTGTGAAATTTACTACACATTTCTGAGTGAAAATCCGACACCAAGAATTTTTCAGTGAAGATAGATAGATAGATAGATAGATAGATAAATAGATAGATAGATAGATAGATAGATAGACAGACAGATAGATAGATAGATAGATAGATAGATAGATAGATAGATAGATAGATAGATAGATAGATAGATAGATAGATCATGCAAAGTTCTATACCATTAAGCAGGTATAATTTACTTGAAAGGACAAACAAGCACACATTCACAAAAAAAAAAACAAAAAAAAAAAAAAAAAAAAAAGAAAATGAAATGGTGTTGTGCTGTTATGCTAATGCTTCAGAGCGCTCAGTGAGAATTATATGTGATTTAAATGAGGCTTTCTGGGTTTTTCCTCTAGAAGGTGAAGCAGGGGAGATTAAGGCACCGTGGTCAGCCAGCGCTCTGCGGCTCTGACAAAACGCAGACTGACATGAGTACCCACACTCGCTCAAAATCCTATTAAATGTGTCAGCGCAGACCAGGCAAGAGGCGCTGGAGTCCCTCTGTACTTCTCTTAAACGACCTTCCATTTCTCCTGGGCCTCATCCATACAGACACATCCACACTAACATTACCACATAGATGGACACAGTTCACAAGTTAAAATCAGAAACTGTTTGAGAGGTTAGAAATGTATTTGGCAGACACTGCCTTTAAAATCCTGCTCAGTGCATTCATTAAAACTTCAGTTATTCTGCTGGGACAGAAGCATCATTGGTGGACAATAAAATATTAATTTCGGTATCAGCAGAAACCACAAGCATAAAATAAATGATTATTATGAAGCAATATATTGATATATCACACAAATTCTAACTCTTACGCACTGAAAAAACAAAACATTTGGTGCACAACAGTTTTCACTCAGAAACTGCTAGTCAATTGTACAGTTGATTACAAAGAAATGGCAAGTAACATTGAATTAAATGTGAAATTTTGAAGTGGAAAGACTGCAATAGTATTTCCTTGTAAAATGTAAATCCAGTAATATTGTGATTATCTACCTTGTGATGAGAACATTTTCAGTCAAAAAAATCAAAAACAAAAAAACATGCTGTAGCCACTTAACACATTAAAACCAGTGTTTCTATGCTGTCCGAATTGTTCAAATGTATGTTTAGTTGCATAATGTGAAAAAAATCAAAGTCATACTCTATCAGGAACATTTTGTCATCAACAAGCAATTAAATTTGCATTCAGTCATGGACAAAAGTTATGCACAAAAGATCTGGTTCAGGGAAGGCCTAAGCTGTCAGTGAAATTTTAAAAACTGGCCTGTAGAACAGTGAATAGCCTGGCTTGTTCCTGTTTTTGAGCCTGGAGAACAATAACTCCATGTAAAGAGGATTATAACAGCACCTGTTATGCAGCCAGCCAAATAGGAGGGACATCTGAATTTAATAGTCTCAGAAAAATTGTCTCTGCCGTCCCAGTCCTTTCTTCAACCAAACCTGCAGACACGTCGAACGGTGAAAACCAATGGTTCAAGACTGAAGGCGAAAGAAAAACGTTAATCCCTGCTGTGACAAAACGTGGGTTGGCCGCCTGACATATCAAAGAACAGGTGGACTGAGACCAGGCGTACTAAAGGCTTTGTTCAATAGACGTGTGGTTTTTGTAGGGTTATGTTAAATGCCGAGTTAATATCGATTTAATGCTTGTCAGCAGTTCTATATATTTTTTCAGCAATGCAAATCCTCTGAATGCTTAGAAAGATACGGGGGAAAAAAAAATCATGGTTTGGAAGAAGTGGCCTGCTATATAATCTGATTATTCGCAATATATGAAGCTTTTATGGAACGTAACTTCAAAATTACATTTCAAAGAAATGAAATTCTATTTGTCCTGCAAGATTGAAATATGTAAAGAACAAATGCACTTACAAAGCACAGAAATTTAAGACTTCCTGTTTGTCTAAGCCAATGTTTTAACTAATAAAAAAGGAGTAAACACTTGCACCTGCCAGATCCAACACCCAGTAAAACTATCCCAAAAGAACCCTCCATGCATGTGTAATATATTTACTCAGCCCTTCTCTTAACTAGGCAATATTGACACCAGATAATGCACAAGTTAATCTATTTAGTATATTGTTGTGAAATAAGGAAACTGTGTAAAGAATCTAGACAGCACCGTAGCTGCTCCCCTCAACAGTGTCTGCACTTAAGTCGAGGTGTTCCGGAGGGGGATAATATCTTGGAAATGTGCATTTAATGGGTTTAATCAAATCCCACCAGCTGTTTTTAGCCTTTGCTAAAAGGGAAAAAAAATGTGCCAAGCTTCCACAGCTATTAGAAATTAGCTTCGGTCATCGAGACTAAGCCATGTTTCCAGCTAACCATCTGCTAGTCTGCAACAATAGAAGGATTTTCCTGAGCAAAGAAATATGGAGTTATAAAAAAAAATTAAACATAATGGAAAAAGGCTTTGTTTTGTTAATTTGCCTCGTCACTTTTGTTTAAGGTGCATTTACAGAATATGTGTGTGTGTGTGTGTGTGTGTGTGTGTGTGTGTGTGTGTGTGTGTGTGTGTGTGTGTGTGTGTGTGTGCCTAAAAAATAAAATAGCTGTTAACAAAGTTAGCTAACTTTAAAAATGTATATACCTTAAATGAACAATTGTTTTGTAAGGAGAGTAAATAATGCCTGTATTCACTTCTAAAAATGCTAAAAGTCCTGTTGTAGGAATAGAGTTGGTCTATAGTAATTATAATTAGCTTAATTTAAGTGCAAAAGTAGTCTATGGGAATCCCTAATTTGATAGGTAAACATGTCTGTGTGTGCATGTGTTTTGGGGCCAAAAAAAAAAAATAACAGACAAATCTAACTTTGTGGACATCCACACAGATTCAGGTCAAAATAATTCATAAAACATATCCTATGCAGAGCTGGTAAAAGGATATAGCCACAAAAGTGTAAATGAAAAACATAAATTTAAGGGATAAATATGATATTGGTGGCAATTTGGAGTCCTTTGATAAAGTTTGATATAGTTAAATTGGGCATGCTAAACATTAGTAATGTATTGAGAGGCTTTATTTTTATACCCATTTTGCTTATGAAGTCCATTTGATTTTGTCCTTACTATTTACATTAGAACTGTTGAAATTTTAATAAAACACAATTTAAGGTGATAAAGATTAAAAGCTGAGAGCTATAAATAAATAAATAAATAAATATTACATTCAAGATAAGATCAATAAGAGGCATTAGAGGCCCATCTCCTATGCTTGACTGCTTCAAAAAGAGTTTATGCTCAGAGGAGTGAAACCTCCACGCTATAAAGCGCGTTACGAACACATGAAACTTTCAAGTCTTTTGCAACACATGCAGCTTGAGGACTGAGAATAAAGACTGTGGAAGTTGAGAGTTTTAAACCGTGAGCGCTTGTATGAGAACATTTTCGCTCACTGCGCAATAGCCTGTTGTTGTTGTTGTTGTTTAAACTATATTATTTTGTTATGTCACTTTCTTATAATAAGTTTGTCTTAATTAACTGATAGGATCAAACCTAAAATATGAATCTTTGAATCATCCGTTCACGCGCAGAACTTGCGTGTGTCCAGTCTCTCATATATCATTTAAATACGAGTTTAAATGCACCTCTTTACGCATGCGTTTCAACTCACATATGCACTTTTATTCAAGCGGTTAAACTGGCAGAATAAGCCTCGTCGTCTATAGAAACAGAGATCGGTGTATTTTTGTGTCAGAGATCTTTGAGAGGGTAAAAGAAAGCGAGGCGCGAGCAGCTGAGGGTGACATTCAGGGTTCAAACGGGGCTGCACACGTCTCGCGAGCGTGTGTAAAGTGAGGCCCAGGCAAACGTGAATGAAGACTTGCCCGGTTTCAAACACGGGGGATATATCTAACACATCTGTCATGGCGATTCAACCACAAATCCATTTAAAGCTGTACTCCGTGACAGAGTCCAAATAGGATTTCAGTAGAAGTATACATGCATAGAGCATAAATGATTATTAAATGGGGATTTAATCGGGAGGTTCTTGACAGCTAAAGGAACGGCATAAAACAGGATAAGAACTGTGCATATAATACAGGCAAATCGTATATAGTCTGAGGGATATTAACCTATTTTATTTATATTTTACACAAGGTTTCCAAAAAAAAAAATATATATATATATTTCAGACTCTATTTAGCCTATATTTGGCCACTGCTTTGCATCCGAAAATATTGCTCACATTTAAAAAATAAATAAATAAATAATAACAATTACGCTGTATTCACATTGTGTCGTAAATTAAAAATATAGCCTATATATATTTACGACACTAAATACATAATAAATCTCGCTTGTGCATTAAATAAATAAATAGTTTGTCGATATGCAAAATTTATGACCACATCTTCTTTGTTAAGCGGCATGCCCTGGCCATTCAAATGTTATTAAATCTAATCCGATCATAAATTGCTCTATCGGACCAATCAGGCACCGCCGTGGCATTCATTCAGTGGGACTCAAGCGGAGGACTTTATTGAGTCTCATTGTTGAGACTGTCAGTCCTCAAAGGACCCTTGCAGGGGCCTAGATATAAAGGACCCCTTCCCAAACGGAGACATCCAGAAGCAAATCTCCTCTCGTTCAGTTCAGATCTTGGCAGAAGATACTTTTCTAATCCTAACAGGAGTAACCGTATCGTCTAATTTCGCATTAAAATAGTCGGGACAATGATGATCCCCAGTGTTTTTGCCCCACCTGCAATATATTCAGCATTTATGCATCCTGCAGCATCGTTGCATTCACCTTTCCCTGCTCATCCGAGCTTTCTGGTGGAGGACCTCCTGCGCATCAACAGCCCCAGCGGTTACCTGAACCAGGACGCGCACTCGCCATGCGCCTCTCCTTCTACTTCAACGCTTCTTTCCATCCCGGATAACTCCAGGCTATTGGACAGAGTCAGCCCCAGTATCACGGAGAAACATGGATCTTGCTCCCCAAAAACGTCAGTCTCTAACAAGGATCCAACCTACCTCAAGTTTGGGGTGAGTGCCATCTTGGCACCATCACCAAAGAAATGTGAGTTGTTTAAAATAAACCTAATATTTCCAGTGATAATGGAAAATAAATTATATATAAGTTAATACAGCACTAACTTCTGTTTGCATTTCTGTTTTAGCCACATCTCCACAGTCCGTTTACGGCATGCATCCCAAAGGATTCTCGGTGCCTTATTTTGATGGTTCATTCTGCCCTTTCTTCCGTTCCTCGTACTTCCCTGGTGAGTATTCAGATTTAAATGCTTGTACAGTACACTTAAGTGGTTTCAATTCAGCCATCACTGTGAGAAGGGAGACTGAGGCAAAAGAATTAGAGTTTAGTTTAATCGATTGCCAACGTGAGGTTCTTCTCTTTAAGTCCTCAAATTACAAGCGCTTTTGGCGCAGGTCTTTCCCACAGTGAGGGAGCATTTCGGCCTGCTGACTGCCAACAATGCCGTCAGCACCATGACCAATTTGGTCAGCTCCCTCCGGGGCAAACCACCCTCAAACCCGCCAAAGATAGACTTTTAACCAGCGACAGAGGGGCGTTTACCAGTCATGGACTAATTTGCCCATCAGGAGCCATTGAGCGGTTTCAATATTCTCACCAGACCGCATAGAGTGGGATTGATGCTTGTGGAAAGAGTTGCAAAAGAACAATATCGAGAGCTGTGCGTTTAGAATGGAGAGCGAGAAATCAGAAAAATCGACAAAATCGCCGACAAAAACCACTGAAAATGTAGCTGCAGTTGCCAAACATCACCTTCAGCCGACTGCGCGCCAGACACACTTCGGTTTGGACGTGCTCTACACATGCTACTTCTCAACATGCTATTTAAAATACGAGCTTAAAATGCTCTTTTGATGCATTAAATGTCAATATAGTCCATTCTTTCATCGACGCCAAATGATAACAGAGCACGACTCTTTTCACCGCGCGCGCTGAACACCTTAACAAAACAACTTGAGCGCTCTCAATTGCTTTTCGTGTCCATTTAATGAAAATTATTTGAGGGCAAAAAACGCGGTCCCCGGTCATCAGTATTCCGGCATGCAGTTGCGTTCAGTTTGAAAGTGTAAATCTCCTTTTGTGGCTATACTATATGGCCTTAGCCGTCTGTCCGGAGTCCTTTCTCATCCAGTTCATTACTACACAATTACCGTTCACGGTATATTAACTCCTCTGTCCTTCACTGGGAGGCTTGTAGAAAAGCTTTTTACCATACCAATGCTGCGTGGATCCGGCCCATGTGCTAATTAGTCACCTCGTGCCATTTCACTCAAAACATTTCAAGAGAAAAATATTCAAAATAATGATTATAATGAATTAAAGAGTTCTTTCTCCCTGATCATTCAGCACTCTAGGTTGTCCCTGGGAAAAGCGGCACCCAATTGCCCTTAGTAACGCAACGTTAACTTTTAGCCTCCTGGGCGAAAGACGAAATACAATTCTTTGAAACTGTTGTGCATGAATGCATTATTTACCCTATGCACTTGTCTCTTGTAACAGCTCCTTCATCGGTTGTACCCATTCCTGGAACTTATTCCTGGCCTCTTGCAGCGAGAGGGAAGCCCAGAAGAGGGATGCTCCGCCGGGCAGTGTTTTCTGATGTGCAGCGCAAAGCTCTGGAGAAAATGTTCCAAAAGCAAAAATACATCAGCAAGCCAGATAGGAAAAAACTCGCAGCGAAACTCGGACTAAAAGATTCACAGGTGAATATACAGATTTTTATTATTATTATTTATTATTATTATTATTATTATTTTGATACGTTAATTGTTGATAGAGGCAAAATGTTATTACTTCATTTTGCTTTATTAAGATTCAGTCACTAACTGTAAAATCTCTTCAAACAGGTCAAAATCTGGTTCCAGAACCGGAGAATGAAATGGAGAAACTCCAAGGAGAGGGAGCTGCTGTCTTCCGGCGGCTGCCGGGAACAAACCCTGCCAACCAAAACAAACCCTCACCCAGATCTCAGCGACGTGGGTAAAAAGTCTTCTGAGGATGAGGAGGATGAAGACGACGCTTGCGCTACATCACATTTCTGTCTCTCACCGACACGCGAACTTTCAAACAGAACTGATTCCAGCATTTCATTCAAACACTCGGACTTTTCTGAATCAGAGGATGAAATAACAGTTTCATAAGCGACTTTATCAGCTGTATAATGTGTGTATTCAAGCACAAGTGTACGCCATAACCATGGTGTGGTTTTTATTGGCGTGTAATTTCACTTCTACGTTCGAACGAGTGTTTGTAGCAAATCTTTTCCACATCACTTTATATTTCTTATTTGGAAATTCTTCGCAAAATGATTTTGATTTGTGGCACAGCTTTTTGTGAGGAACTGTACAGTATTTTGTACAAATATTTTTTTATGGATATTTTATACCAATAATTTTGAGTTTTAGATTCTTTATTAAAGTTGTAGGCGTATGAATAATTTATACGAATTTATCTGTTTATGACACATTGTATCAATATGTATATGTTGAAAATGTTTTGTATTGTTTGCAAATAAATTGTAAATTTCATCGTCTCTCTTTAGGGTGGTTGATTAAAAATAATTATGCCTATGAATAATTTGCGAAAGGAAAACAAATAATACCCAATGCGTAAGATACAAGCGCAAGGCCCCTTTGAATAGCCTACTTCAAAATGGAATATTTAGGTTTCAATTATCGAATGCAACCTCTAAATAAAGTAAAATCTCTCGTTATAATCACAGTTATGAAGTGGGGAAAACAATCCTTTACTTCGGTAGATATATTGACCTCAGCCAGTAGGCCTACATTTTGTAATGCTCTCTCACTGGAGTCTTCGTTTCGAATACCCTGACCTGAAGAACTAAATAACTAACAAATAAATAGCAGAAACCTCAATAATAAGTTGCCTTAATTTGACCACAAGCACAATCAAACTTTAGCACAAGGGACCTTAATATACTATTAGCCATAGAAGATAATTCTCTGGATTCAAAACAAAAACCAAAGTTTTTGAATGAATAAATAAATCTCAGTTAAAAAGTCAGCATCAAATAGACAGAACACATTAAATCACGGATCTGTTCTCTATTATAGATTAGTGCATTCATTTTTTTTTTCAAAATAAAATATGAAACGAAATAATATTAATGATCTAAGGCGTTAACATTAATTCTGTAAAAGACGGACAGAGATCTGAATCAGTTCATTCAAATGAACCTTCCTAAATCGAACTTTGCTATCCTTTTTACTTCTGCCCGCACTGCTTTGAAACTGCTTGGGCAATAGCTAAAATGTGTCATAAAATAGCAATTAAGTATTTCATCTACAGTGCTTCTTGCTGCAAAAAAAAACTATTTTCCATACAATTCCTTGTTAACCCATTGTGCGGTCTTCGGTCACTTCTGACCGAATAATTTTACATTTTGAATATTTAAAAATCGTATCTTCGTCGGACTGGTACGAAACTTGGTGACTTTTATGGCATTTGGTATGTGAACACACAAAAAAATGAGGGCATGATTCGAAAAAGCTAATTGCCACACTGATGGTCTTCGATCAAAAATGACCGACCATAGGAAATGAATGGAAAATGGCAAAAAATAAAATAAAATAGAAAATACAGACCATTTTTGTGTGTACAATCTACAAATCCCCCACGATGCAGAAAAAAATTGCACAGTAATGAAAGGGTGCAACTCTAAAACATCTAGAGTGCAAACTCAACACACACACCTATGAACTGGTGTGCCTGTGACACAGCAACTATGTAAAATAAAATCAATAATTCAACTACAATTTAGTAAAAAAAAAAAAAAAAAAAAGTGGACAGCAAGGAAGGGGTTACACTCTTAAACATCAGGAGTGCAAAACAGACACATCCACTCACACACACTCACTTACACACACTCGCAGACACACACACACACACACACACACACACACACACACACACACACACACACACACACACACACACACACAGCTATACAAACTCAAATGAATTGGTATGGCTATAACCATGTAGCCAAAATGAGTCAGAAAACTAAAATAAAAGTTTAAAATCAGATCAGGCCCAGAAGGATTAAGCTCTGATGAAGCATTCCTGTTTATTTTTGTTACATTTTTATAGAACTGTAATGTTTTGTATAATAACATTTCTGTATTCAAGTTTGACTGTAGTAATAATAATTCAAAAACTGGCACTTCAAATCAACATTTAAAACAAAAAAAATATATAAACCTTAACAAAAGGTATTTGATAATGCCTTAATATACATTTAAATCCACAACCTAATAAAAGTAAACAATTATGTATAAAAACAACTTGGGAATTCAAAAGCCTCTCTATAGATTCCTGTACAGGCATCTAGTGGTTACAACATGAAATTACATGTGTTCCTTTCTTTACTCTCACCAGGAGGTGCTAGTCTGCTTTAAAAAAAAAAAAATGGATTTTAAAGGCCCAGTCTCTATTTGAATCAGAGATACTGCATGGATTGAAAAATAATTTAAATTTTTTTTTTGCACTATTTTCAATGGGAAAATTTATAATAATTATTGCATAAATATTAATTATTACCATAAAATTCTCTCAAATTACAAAATAAAAAATATTATTGAACCAAAATATATTAGATTGATTTTACTAAAGAAAAAAAAAGTTACATTTCAGGTGTCCAGTTACTTTTGACCGCGAAGACCATGAGTGTGACTCCCAAATGAGGAGCGCACAAGGGTCAATGTTTTGTTAATCCCCAACAACTGACAACAACTAAATATGGATTAGGCTAAATGGGAACGCATCATACAAACCACAGCATGCACGTAGGCTATGTTGCATAGTTGAATAAACTTGTGCTTCTTCAAAATGATCGTTTGAGGTCTGGTCATTACATTGTAGAACAAAACGTGAATGAATGAATTCAAGCGACAACCATTCCCTATACGTTTAAAACTTACATTATTTGGATGTTTCCGAGGGAAGATGTGGCGAATTAGTCTTCCGGTTTGGCCTACAAACCTCATTGACGTCATGACTGAACACCTAAAAAAACTAATAGATCTTGGCATTGTCTAATTTCATCAGCAGGTTTTTGTTTTGTTTTTCCCAGGGAGATACACAACATCCAGTTCATTTGACCACTCTGGACTTTCTTGTAGAATATATAACAATTAATTTAACATGGTTCAGCTGTAATAGAATATATTTTCATTTTTTGCATATTTTTTCTCTTTCTTTATGTTTGAAAGTTCTCAAGAAAATTAAAAGTTGAAAACCCTATTTCGAGATGTGATTCCTCAGTTTCATCTATAGAGGGGTCTATCTATCTAAACCTTCAGACACAGTTCACCACATGTGTCCACAAACCAACAACAAATTGTTCCAAGTAATTTCGGTGGAAAAGCAGCTAACGTTTTTCTTCTACCCCATCTGCAGCACTCCCTTTGGCCAAACTTATGGCCAAATGTCACATCACTGAATGAAATTCTAGAGAATTCTGTTTACAGTTTTTTCTGCAATAGTTTTGAGAGGACCTTTTTTCTGCTCCAGCATGACAATACAAAAGCCAAACCAATTTAATGCTGTCCACATACTGTATTTTGGTCATATATACAGTAGCAAAATATCAATAACAAAACTTTGCTGGTTCAAATACAATGGACAGTTTGGTTGCAGGGGATGTTTTGTAGTTAAAACCGGAATTAGTAAGTTACATACTGTAAGTGTAGATATATTTTGACACATTTCAACAGATAGCCTAATTTGGACTATTCCTATTTGTTGTGACCTTGCATATGCTTACACCTCATTTTACATCAAAACATTTTTCCTGAGAAATGTCTTTTTACCAGCCTTTCATTACTCAGAAGCACCTGTTTGGTGGAACAGTTGCAGTACTCAAAATCTTAGAAATCTAAAACATGTCCTAACATGTTTATTTTTATAACTGCTGCACATTCCTCCTGATGTTGACAGATTATGATAACATAACCTTACACTTCTGCTTATCTGCAAACACAGGACTCTGTAAGATAAATGTTTTCCTCACCCACATTTAAAAATGTCATCAGATTTTTAACTGATACTAATGCTTGTTACTATACTGAATTTCACATGGTAAGAACAGAGAAATAATAATTAAAGTGTTATTGGCAGCTAACCAAAATTTCAGGTCATTGTCAGAAGAAATTGAGAATTACCATTCAACAATAACAGAATAGGATCTTTGGGAAAGCAAATCCTAGTGACCTTGTACAAAACATAAAGCACCATATCCCAGAAATGTTGCACATCTGTACATGGCACCCTGGCCCACAAACATTTCAATAATGGTGGGGTGATGCATGAAATGCTTTATTACACACTGTGTCCCATTCAATAGTTCTAATACAATGAGTTTAAACTGATAACCTCTCTCTTGCTTTTGGAAAAAATATATGTGTTATGGTTTGAGAAACATCAGGGGATGAGGATTGTGAAAACAGAAATTAAAATGCAGAAGAATATATAGAAAATAAATGGATGGAAACTTTTTTGTTTTAATTAGTAACAGTTTTTTGTTGGCCTTTCACATTTACATTATACAAACAGATCTGTTTTAGTTTCAAATGACATTTTTCCAGAGAAATGTCTCTTTATCAGACTGCATCTTTTTGTCTAATCCAGAAGCACCTGTTCACAAGCAAGCAGTCCTCAAAATCTTGACCTGACATGTCTGTTTTTATAACTGCTACACATTCCTCCTGATGTGTCACCTTACATTTCTCCTTTGGCCTCTAGCTGATGAATATGTTCCTTTAGCACATTTAAAACACACTAAACCGTATACGTTGATATTGAGAAAAAACCTGCACATCTACACCCTTTCCACTCCCACTCTACTGAATAAGTTAAATAGGGGAAGACGATGTCTTGGGTTTTTCGTGGAGTGGTTCGCTGGAACAGATAGGCTACTGTCCATTTTAGGCTAAAAGCAAGCCAATATTTCCTTTATATTTCTACATGAAGACTACTTTTTGGTAAGCAATATCAATATACAATTTCTGTACTTATTTATTAATGATTCTTTGCTCTTTGTTTTGCAAGTAACTGCACAATTTAATGTGTAAAAATATGTACAGGATTAAACTTTATACTGTTAATGTATAATAATAATATTAATTCTTATTATTAACCTTTCCAAGCTGACATTTAGATTTAAATGGCATTGTGATATATTCACTCATTTTAAAAAGGATAGCTTCCTCTTATAAGTTGCTGCATAAAAGAGTCTGTTACAGGAATAAATGGAAATGTATTTATTTTCCCCAGAAAGGGACCTGATAAAGACAAAAGGAGCAGTAGCTTGGGTCACGGTATCAACCCCCTGTGCACTTTCTTGATTGCGACAGTAAGTAACTACTCACATTTTGTCTACCACTGGCTGAAAAATCACGCAAACCCAACTGCACAAGCAGATGCTAGTAACGTATGCAAAGTTTTAACCTAACAAAAGTGGATTTTAATATACAGTTCTTCTATGTTTACTCTGAAAGCATTATGTCTTCTTCTATGTAACTTACTACAAATGCATTTTTTATTTATAGGTATATAAGCATTTAAGAAGATATCCAGAATGGCAGAAAACAATGAGCCAGTGTCCTTCTTGGACTTGGCTATTGTCATGAAGTATTTAGACCCAAACATGAAATTATCAGAAGCTCAAATCCGGGTTTCAGAGCTCAAAAAATGTGTTTCTGACATGCTGAATCTAACACATCGTCCATCATTAGCATTCTCTGATGAGAATTCACTTGCTCATGGTTTGAACTTACGTGGTACTGCAAAGGAACAAATCCAGGCTGTTATTGACTACAATAAATCTCATCCCCCGTTGAAAATTTTTTAACTATTATGAGTCTGTTTATACATCTCCACATCGAATTGTAAATGAATTGCTCGAAGCTAAAAAAGGAAATCTAGATTATCTGAAAGCTGCAGAATCACGCGATGATTGTGACATCTCAGCATTATCCCAAGATGTGATCCTACTTGCAGCTCAGACTTTCATGTTTCGAAACAAACATTACAATGTTTCTGATGAAGAGGCTCTTCAAGCTTTCCACAATGCCATTCAATATCTAAAAGGGGAGCAACGTACATCAGCTCAGTTCATAAAGTGTGACAGCCGAGAGCTCACAGAGATCATCCGATGTGTAAACCGATATTTCATTGAAGAAAGCATAGATATAATCGGCCTTGAAATAGCTAAAAAAGTGATGGATAGTATTAATCAAGGCACAGAGCCTCCAAAACCAGACGGGTATATTTTTTCATGGGATGTACACTTGCTGTCTGAAGTTGATTGCCTCAGGTTTAACTATTCAGAGAGAAATTTAATATTTAGAAATGAGAGTGATGATTACATATTTCCAGAGTGGGAGAGAATGGGGCAAAACTGTTATCGCTGGTACATTTTTCGTGCACAGGGTAAATACAGCGGGAAGGACTATTACGCCGTACAATTAAAAAAGACTACTACAATCGGGGGTAGTGTTCGTGAATTTAAAGGTGATTTCAGAGCCAGCGAAGATCCTGCCCTTCTGAAACGATTTCAAGATGCCAAAATAAACGGGAACTGTACTAGTGAATTCCAGAGGACAGCTGCATATAGCTGGAGCAGAGATGGCACACCTCCTGCGCACCCATACTTCATTGTGGCTCAACTCTACTGGCCTCGTATTCCACTCAATTCAAACTACCAGCTGGAACAAATCACAGATAAAGTAGCCCTAAGGGTACTTTACGATGAGATACCTGCTCTAGAGGAAAAAAGAACAACTGATCTTAAAACATACACTTGGTTTTTAAACAAACCAGAGAACGCGGTTAATGACTTCCCAGAACTGAAAGATTATTCTGAGGGTCAGACTTTCTCTGATGATTACTTGCGTCCTTCAACAGAACCCCTTCAAACTGATGGTTTTACTTATGAGTGGTCAAGAGAAGAACATGAAAGCACACACCAAGACTTCACCTTAATATTCAGAGCGAGGCCAACCTGTGAAAGAGTTCCTCAGGTCATTACAGAGGAAACGAGAATAAGATTGGATTACTGGCAGTATATCAAAGAGTTTGTGTTCTTTGGTGGGTCACGACGTGAAGGAACAGTGCTTGCCCCGGATCCAGCTTGGATTGATCAGGCACACAGGAATGGGGTCGCCATATTTGGCACAGTTTTTTTGCCACCTTTGACCCTTGGGGGAGACAAGAAAGACACGGAAGAACTGGCAAAACTGGAGAACCTACAGAAATTAGTGGACATTGCCCACCGATTAAACTTTGAAGGGTGGTTTCTGAATGTCGAAAGCTTCAAAAGATATGATGATTCTTGCTTAAATGATCTGAAACTCGCAATTCAGAAAATGGATCTCAGGGGTAAAGAAATTATTTGGTATTTACCCATGTGTGATGAAATTGACCCCAAATCAAAAGGAGTAAGGATGACATGTGATAAAAAAAATAAATAACACAGCATTTGCCTTTCTGGAAGAAGAGGGAAAAAAGTTGTATTTGAATTTTTTTAAATTGGTTTGCCAAGTGTTTTCTAATCAGGCTCCTCGGAATTACCTCATGTTTGTTGATGAACCCTATTGGGTAAACACACTTAAACACAGACAGTATTTAGTAGATCCTATCAGATTTCCATATGCACATAACTGTCTTTGGCAGTTCTTTCTAGGTGAAAATGGTCTGGAAAGAAACCCAACAGATACATATCGCTGGTATGGAATTGCTAAATATGCAAAACAAAGAAAATGATTAAGTAAAGATTTAACTACGCATTTTCTCAAGTTGGAATTCAAGCTATCCAAGAGATTTTGATTTCATCACCTTAAACATCAACATTAGAGTTCAAACCAGCCATAATTGAAGCTGCATCTTATTTCTGTTTCACACTTTTCTATACCCTTAGCTTGCAATGCACACCACTTCATTGTTGGGAATGGAATATGTATCTGAGATTGTTCATCTTTTTCTGTTCTTTATTAGAATAATCTTAAAGCTCATTTAAACTCTTGCAAGTACAGGTAATTCATGTACATTACTCTGTGTTGTTTATTTGTTCTATTGTATCTTAACAAAAGGTAGTATGAAAGATGCTCTGGAAAACGTGTCACACCAATCCTTGTAAAATCACGCCTCAATGTTTATTTTATTGTATGTGCTTAGGATTCATTTTTTTTTCCTTTCATATAAACACAAAAGTCATATTTCAGCCAATAGCCAAATGGGTTGTTTTAAATAGTTAAAGTGTTGCTTTTATTGTATTCTTTGTTCATATAATGATTGAATGGAAAATGTTGATATAAAATTTTTTTTTTTTTGTATAATGTTTTTGATTATTGTGCTTGTATGAAGTCATGAAAACATACTAATAAACAATTAATAAATAATTATTAGGTTTATTGAATTGCAAATAATTTAAAACTGGTAAGGTGATCAGTAAATCTTTATGGGCTGTCTGTGTTTCACAGACTATCCACGGGACTGTTAAGATGAAAAAGACACTGTACACAAAATATTCCATATTTCCAAGCACTGTTATAAACGGCTAGAAAAAGATTATTCATCAAAATGCAGCCTGCAGGGTAGTCAAATATTTACACTGATATATTACAGCCAGAAACGATGTACACATTCAGTGACATGAAATCCATTCAGTAATAGCCCTCCCATTTCAGTTACAACAATCACATACAACAGCTGTGCTTGAAATGACTTCATCATCATCATAATCATAATCCATCAAAGAAAATTAATATTAGGCACATATCCTAAAATTATTCACAAATTATATACACAGTGTACACACAACATATTGGCAGTGCTGACAGCATTACAGAGCTATGATATTTGGCTTCCATTGAAATCCACGATGATGTTGCATAGGAGCGATGACTGACAGGAATCACACACTGGAGTGAAATGGAAGCAACGGTGTAACTAAAACCCTGCAGCACCATACCGACAGCATATGACAATGTAAAGAAGGTGAAAACACTGAAGAGCCCCATATATAATGCTTTCCCATGCAAGGAAACTCACTGTCCATTCAAATAATATTCCTTATAGAGAATCAAAGATAAAATCTTATGTACAAATCCTCCAGAAGCATCCTTGCATTACAAAGCAGCAAATACAGTATATTATTAATCCAATGACTATGTGGACATATGTTACTCTTTCACATTAAATGCAAGATATGTACACGAATAAAGGCCAAAATGGTCAATGAGGTATACTCATACACCAAATTATGAACAATTTGTCACTGTGCTCTTGCCAAGATGTGTTGAGACGGTCTTAAAGCACCAAGCAAAGCCTTACAGCTGAACCCCTCAAGATGATCTGTGCCAGTAGTGATCGTATGTATTTCACATAAAAAAGCATCATGTTTGAAAGTAGATATCCCTTTAATTGTGTAGCAACTTTGCTTAAAAAAATGGTTACAGTCGACCTGTCGCTCCCTTTTTCCACTTCCTCTTTTCTAAACGACACATTTTGCACCTCTGATATGATATGATATGATGACTGTGCGGCTGTTTATTTTAGGCAAATTCAAAGAACTAGCACTGCAGTGGATAAAATCAGCATTTCTTTAGAACTATAAAACATAGTGCCGTTTTTTCTTTACAAAATGGAGTAAGGCACCAGATTCCATTCAGCACCAAAAACAGAGCGCAATCGAGCGTAAAAAATAGATAGACGGGCTTTGTGCTACAGTAGAACACTGGAACATGCGGTCAGCAGTTAAGGAACGGGTGGTAACAAAAAAATAAATCAGAAAGGCAAACAAAAGCACGTCCCAGATGGCAAACGAGGTAATTTTTCTAATCATCACAATAAATAAATCCAAAATCATAAGTGTAGCACCATGCTATTTCATCCGCATCCTTATCATGTAAAACATGAAATGATGGTCAGCTTCCGATCAAGCTGGTTTTGTAAAGTCATGAGTAAGTCCATCATTACAGGGAAAGTCAATGTTCTTTTGAGTGATGACAGTGATGCCAAGATGTTGGTCTCGGTTTAGGATGTAATTCCTCTGATTCATCAGTAGAGGGTAAGACAAACGAGCATTGCATTGCGTGCATAAGTATCTTCAACAGCTAAGGTGTGGTCACATTTACCGAAGTTTGGCAAATTTTTGCATGTGAAATCCATGTAATCGGGAATTTCGTGTGATGGCGGAAAATGTATCTATGCAGATTTCGCAGCAGATTCAGGTTGGTCACTCTGATTCACTGTTTGGTTTGAAAGTGACTCGTGTGAGCTCTGTTTCACACATCGCTACATTATTGACGACAGACAATGAACCCTTTTTGTCCATAAAATTTAGCTAATGTGACCGCACTTCTACTTTTGAGGTAAAAATTTGGACAAAGCACTTTCTTCTGATTTTGTTGTTGCAAAATTAAAAAAAAAAAAAAAATCACACTGAAGTACTGTTGGGTTTTGGCGCATATATATTTCTCTCTCTTTATATATTTTTATATATGAAGCGGGTTACCAGCACCCGTAGATGTGATGTAATGACGTGATCACAGTTGAGGAGTTAAATGGGATAATGGATGAGGCTGGATCATAGCGTGGACTCCAGCGAAGAGTCCAGGATGTCATCATGGTGACTGTTACTATTGGAGTCGCTGTCGTAGCTCTGCGGGCTGGAGCAGCTGGCCGCCTCTTTCAGACGCAGGAGCATGTTCATCTGTTCACACAACACACAAAAACAACAGTCAGGCCTGATGACATAACACCTTCAAAAAGAAGTCATATTTGAAGTATAAAGAAATGACCAAATCTAGAACATACTCATTTGTTTTCCTGTATTTTTGACCTGTAGAGATGCATTAAGAACTGAAAGTCTTATTTTATATATAAATATAAAAAAACATGCATTTATACAATGCACATGTATAAATATACTTTTATGTAAAATTTATATATCAGTTTTGCTCTTTACAATTTTTTTTACAATTTCTTGTCACATTTCTGTTGCATACAAAGTCTCCAAATTCCAGAAATGTCAACATTTTGTTAATTTTTTATCAAAAAAAAAAAATTTTTTTTTTTAAATAAAACAATAATAATAATAATAATAAAACTGAAAGAAAATAAAGTATAAATATTAGATGAAAATGTAAGCGTACAAAAAAAAAATTTAATATGTTGTTTTGGCAACTAACTGAAATTATTATTATTATTTTTTTTAAGTTCAATTAAGTACTAAAGTACTAAGTTACATTCATTAGGTCATATGATCTCAACATGGCATGGTAGAATAAAACTTTTTTCTACACCACCAATAAGCTACTGTGTATTCATCTTACAAAACTGTACATGAATTATTATGTGTGAATTATTTTCAGCCTTTGTTTATATTATAATTTTATTGAGCAACTCTTCCAAGACCAATTTTCTTCTTTATTACGTCCCCAACTTTTTTTTTTGCTAGTTTTGTGTTTTTTTGCAACTTTTGTAAATAATGCTGATCATTTTCAATATCTTAGACTGCACTCATTACAGTAGGTGCCATTGTGAAAATCACTGTATTTAATTTTTTCACTATTCCTTCAAAATTGATTAAGCTCGCACAAAAATGCCTGGATTTTTATTTTTGCCTCTGTCCAAAGGTTTTGATGTCACAAACTGCTGATGCTGTCTAAATAGTATCAAAAAACTAGCAAAAACTTAACATGCTTCACCTCACAAGCACCATGAGCTGAGGATACCTGCAAACTTTGGGGACAGCGTCATGAGGTATGAAAAATATGGCTATTTATACTCGTAACTTTTGAAATGTTTGTCAGAAAATCATATCATATCTCTCACCAGTGGGTCGGCATCACTGTCACTCTGAGTACTCTGTTTGTTAAGGCCCTCCCTGGAGGCGGAGTACCCATCGAAGCCCACGTCCTCTGGGCGGAGCTGCAGCAAAGCTGGCCAATCAGGGTGCTGATGAGAAGCTGCCCATGGAAAAGTCTCCAGAACCCACAGCGCAGGATCCTCCCATGCAGCTCTGCGGCCATACAGCTAAACAAACGCAAACAAATAGACAATCAATAAATTGTTTGTGTCTATAAATTGAGAGATATGTAGAGGCTAGAAAGAACTACTTTGTGCGAGGTCACTTTTACGGTGAAATGTAATTAAAAAAAGATATCAGTGACTGTGAAAAAGGTAGATATTACTATAAAAGAGGGCAAATGTCACCTGTAAGCCTTCTCTCACAGCCTCCAGCATGTAGGGGATGATGGAGTAGTTCCACAGGTCAGTGAACCAAACGCGAGAACCGTCCACATCCATCGGACACGACAGGAACAAACGTGGACCTGGATGAGCATGAGACTCACATTTAACTAATGCAGAGCGAATAAGTGACAAGGGGGATATTTGGTTTCAGTATGGTGGGTTATCTCCGTACCAATGGTCACATCAGAGGAGCTGTGGGCCTCCAGGAAGCGGTTGAGGTGGTGCCACACCTGAGGGATCCAGTCTATGATCTTCACCAGCTCCGGGTTACGTGTTCGGCTGCCGATCTCTGTCTCAATCAGCTTCCTCCTCAGAAACCGGCCCAGGAAACCTTTTACCGGCTCCATGTGATTAGCACACAGCACCCATCTGGGACGGAAATCACATGTTGCTCATGTTAGCATTTAATAGAAATACATAAACAAAAAGGGAACTTATGTGTGTATATATGTGTTTGTGCATATACAGTATATACAGATTCATACGCACACACTCACTGTTCATTGAGATGTAAAGGAAAATTAGAAGCTTATCATTGCTGTCAACAACAGCACAATGACGCCATCTAGAGGTCACTGTATAGCAGTGTCCCCATTAAGGCCAAGGTATTGTTTTAGAGCTAATTCTAGACAAAACAGAGAGCAGTTTTGTACCTGAAGTTATGATGAAGTTGCAGGTTTGGAGCAGAAGATGTCGCCTGACTCATTGTGCCGATTATATACGGGCTGCAAATACAGAGAGACAAAATAAAACCATTAATTGTACACACACTTATTATTGACGTGTTCATTAGTATGCTTTTGTTACACTGACTGTAGTGTGACGTTACAGTGTGCACATTAACATTTTTTTAATGTACTTGAATATACACTTTGTTCAAAAGGTTGGGGTTGGTAAGACTTTTAAATGCTTTAGTAACATTATAAATGTCTTTGCTGTCACTTTAATGTCTCTACTGAAGAAAACTGTTAATTATTTTCAGGAAAAAAAAAAAAAAAATTCACACTGACTTCAAACATTTGAACATGTATTTAATAAAATATATAAAAGGCAGGCTCACCAGCGCTGGTATTTACAGTTCAGCAAGCCGTTGAAGATCTCTCCCAGTGAGCTGATGTGGTGAAGGTTGTCCAGAATGAGCACCAGAGGGGCTTCGGTGTCCTGTCCTTCAGCACTGCACTGCTCCACTATATTTGCTAAGTACTGACGCAACTCCTAGCAAATAAATATACACATCTTTACTTTCTAATGGTAATATCTTGTTAGCTAGTCATTTTTATTTTACGTTTTGGAGATAAAAGTAGCACGAGTATATTTGTACCAATAGCCAACAATACATTGTTTGGGTCAAAATTATCGACTTTTCTTTTATGCCAAAAATCATTAGGATATTTAGTAAAGATCATGTTCCATGAAGATATTTTGTACATTTACTAAGGACTTCATTTGGACTACATTAATGCGATTTTCTCAATATTTTAATTTTCAAATAGTCAAATAAAGCTTATTAATGCAAATTTCAGATAATGTATGAATTTCAAATTATGTCTGGTTTTGTGGTCCAGGGTCACGAATTAATTTTCCTTGCTCTTTTGACATAGAAGTTATCTAAACTAGAGTTTAAATGATGTAGAAATGGCTCACAAACCAAGGAAAAGAGACGATTCTCACCTTGCTGGATTTATGGTCGACGTTGAAGGTGACAATGTTGCTCTCATTGGGCAGTTTGCCCTCTCGCAGCGCCAGATGCTCTGCCAGTCTGTGGGCCAGGTAGGATTTTCCAGTGCCGCTGGGGCCTGAAAGGATGATCCTGCGATGTTCCTGGAGCAAAGACACGTAGCGCTGGAGCATGGGTTTGGGGATCAGCGTCTCGAAGACCAGAGAATCCTCCGACTGAGAGTTCACATCTGAAACGAGAGAAACGCTCACAGTGTTAACAACAACTGAAATACCAAACAATTTTGACAAATAATGAGAAGGAAGAAAACTTTGCATTGTGTGAACCTTTCAGCGAGATGTTGATTGTGTCATTCTCTCCCACAAGGTATCCACAGGGCAGGAGTTCAGGTGTGTCTGCTCCGCCGGACCGGATCACATCTCCAATACGATAACCCTCCACACTGTCTGAACCCAGACCCAGATGACTGACCGGATCTACATGCCTGATATACTCCTACAGAGAGACCATCAGATGATCAGTCCGACAGATGTCCACTCATGTTTATCAAATAATCAGGATGGCTGTCTTATGTTATGGTTAACAGGCTAAATCACACAAATCTGTCAAAAATATCCAGGTTATATTTCACCCCTTAAATAATAAGCATATATTTTCATAACAATTAAGGATATTTCCTCTTATTATATTATATATATGATATTTCCTCATTATAAGAAATTACCGGTAGCAATTTTCTTTCTTTCTTTCTTTCTTTCTTTCTTTCTTGAGACTTCACAATAGATTAAGTACCCATAAAATACTTTTAATGAACCTCTGTCTAATGCTTCTGAATGTAAACCATTCATCATCAGCAAATGATGTATGCTAATGAATTTACCTTAAACAAGCGCCGTACAACCCCATCCAGAACATCCCACTTGGTTTTTCCACTGACACCAATGCAGCCAATCAGGAAGTCTCGAGTCCTGCAGTCCTGTGGGAGACAGAAACACACCATTAAAAGCAAAACTCTCTCAAACGGGGCACTTTTTAAAATCCTCCTGCCAATAAAAAAGGTGAGAGAACTGACCTCTTTCCACATGACGTCCTCTTGAAGACTGACAACTATTTTTACATGTCTGCTCTCTTTACGAGAACTTCCGTCTCCACCGGAGTCATCCAACAACATGTCTAAAAGAAGACAGAGTAGATCTGTAATGTGCTTTTATGATTGTTTTCTTGCATAAAGAGACAAAACAAACTTTAGGGGAAAAAATTACACAAAAAAAAACATGTATGCTCATACCGAAGCTGCTGGACTCTGTGAGGTTGAGGCTGTGTTGAGACAGGCCCGTTGTGGGGGTCGGGGTTGGGTTATAGACAGACACTTGAGAGGACGCCCTGCTCCCACTGGCTTGGCTTTCAAACTTAAGACGATCATTTTCCACCTTTAACTTCTCGATCTCCACCTATCAGACCACCCACATAACGATAGAATATGTAACATTTCTCTTTTCTACTGAAAAATAGTGAAAAACACTGTTGCAAAAGGAAGCATCTCGGATAATTGTTCCAATAAATCTGATTCGTGGGACTGCAAGAGGGTAACATGAAGGTCAGTCTCACACCTGCATGCGGTTCATAGCCTCCCGCAGCTGGTCCAGCTGGTGGGCGGAGCTTAGGGCTTCCAGTCGAATGTCCGTCAACTTCATCTCCTTCTCTCGTAGCTCGCTACGCAGCTGCATCACAGTCTCCGCCTCCACATCCAGACAGTCTGACAGTCTACATGACAACACACACGTTGTTAGATGAATAGAGGGCCCATATGTCAACATATCAGTCCTACTAATTCCAAATTTCCCAGTAATAAGTGTTGTTTTAGTATTACTAGTATTTATTTCAATTAGTTGCCGAGACAACATTTGTAATTTAATTTAAAGTTTTTAATCTGATCTTTATATTTTATTTCAGACTTATTTTAATTAACAAAAATGTTTTTAATAGATTTAGTTAATAATCCTGGTCCATTATGAGGACCAGAGTTGTTATATAACACAAACACACTCACATTGAGCTGGAGTG
Source organism: Cyprinus carpio (assembly GCF_018340385.1). Lineage (NCBI taxonomy): Eukaryota > Metazoa > Chordata > Actinopteri > Cypriniformes > Cyprinidae > Cyprinus > Cyprinus carpio. The sequence goes on from NC_056603.1 coordinate 10,064,366, forward strand.
TGTGTTGCGGAGCCGCAGTGCCGAGGTGCTGGTGCCGTTGTGAGGGAGTTTGGGAGAGGAAGGGAGAGAAGAATCTGTCATCTCCTCAATGTCTGAGTGGGACGAAGCTGATTTGGGTGATTTCTTCTTACTGAAGGCCTGTTTGAAAGAGCTCCGCAGCTGCAACGACGACAGAAAGAAGATCATGAAGCTGAGAGTTTCTCAAAAAAAGATGAGGCAGCACATACATATGTGTCAGAAAATCAGTTCAGTGCAGACAGAGGAGTACAACAGCAAGGGAGAAACAGCATCAAATAAAAAGGCAGGGTTGAGCATCATTCATATCAAAGATTAAAGATAAAGCAGCCTTTTTATATGTTTTTTTATGTACAGATTTGAATGTGCTGAGCTTTTAAACTTTCATTTTAGTCATTTTGACAGTTATTTTAAACAGCGTTTACAATACAATAGCATATATTTCTCTATAGTTGCAAAAGTTTAAAATAAAAAATAAAAATTCGTAAAGTTCAGAATCAAGGTGTTATAAATAAAAAACAAAAATAGAAAGTTCATAATGAAGTACTTTAAAATGAAAAAAAAAAACCTGCAAAAAATTTAAATAAGTGCATAATCACAAGGTTTATTATCAATAAATGGAAAATAAAAAATAACAATTATATAATAATTAAGTTTATAATAAATTTTAAAATGATATACCTGTATACATATATATACATATATATATATATATATATATATATATATATATACACACACACACAGTATATATTAAAACAAAGATGCACAGAATCAAAAGGTTTATAATCAATGTAAAATAAAAAAAATAAAAAAATAAAAATGTAGTTCATAATCAAAAAGCTAATAATCAAGCAATGTAAAATCAACTTTAAAATAAAAAAAAAATCTAAACAAATAAGATCATTATCAAGAATCTAAAAAGTGAGTTGTTGTTGTAGTGCTGTTCACAATAAGAAAGTTCAAAATCAAGTACTTCATAGAAGTTCAAAGAAGAGGAATTTATAATCAAGAATTGAAATATCAAGAACTCATGATCCCAATGACAGGTCATGAAACTTTTCTGTAGACTTTGCTGTCCTGTGTAAAACTAGACACTAAAATAAATTTTGTATAAATCACTGTAAGACATTATATTATATAGGATGAGAAGAAGGGAAAAATAGGGAAAAGGGGTTTGGAAGGACAGAATAGGGGAGAGAAAGACAGCAGGCTGAGGAGCAGTACATCATCTAAGGGTTAGCAGGGTTAGTGGTGTGATGCGGAGTGAAGCTGGGTTAACCAAAGACAGGTGTGCAGGATTCTCTGAACACACACTCTTACCTCATACACCTGCCATATGAAGCGACAGCACAGCGAAAAACAGAGAGACACAGAAAAGCACATTCAGCCAAGTGTGTTTGTGTCCTGCACAGGGCTCTGAACTAAGCACAAGCTGCAAGACGCTGTAAATCCCTGTCAGATCACGGTCTACAATGACTACAACTAAATCTGCTAAAGTTGAGAGAGTCGTGTTGAATTACAACACCATGTTTCACTTAAAGAAGAACCCCTCAGTGATTCGTCCACCAGGACAAATGCACACACAATAACACAACTCGACTGCAGGAATAGGGACCTACTTAAACTAGTTACCATTCTCCAAAACACTAGATGACCAGGCTAATATGACCTTTTTACAGAACAGCAATGCACCTATAAAACTTAATGACCAATTGAAACACAACTCAATTAAGTCTAAAAAATAATTGTTAGCAAAAATAACACCACAAACTGGGATACTAAGCATTTAAAACTCAAACTGCTGGTGTCCACTACTGTTCAAAGTCTGAACGAAGACTCATATACTCACCAAGGCTGTATTTATTTAATCAAAAACACAGTAATACTGTGGAATATTTCAATTTAAAATAACAGTTTTTTCTGTTTGAATATATTTTAAAATGTAATTTATCTCTGTGGTGGAAAGCTGAATTTTCAGCATCATTACTCCAGTCTTTAGTATCACATGATCCTTCAGAAATCATTCTAATATGCTGTTTGCTGCAAAATATTATTATTATTTTTTATCAATTATCAATGTTGAAAACAGTCGTGCTGCTTAATATTTTTGTGGAAAGTCCAAAGGAACAGCATTTATTTGAATTTGAATTTTTTTTAACATCATAAATGTCTTTCATGTCACTTTTGATCAATCCATCCTTCTGCTTAATATTTTTGTGGTTAATCTAACGGAAATGTTTTTTTCATTTAGTGTATATTAATGTTGAAGTTATGCTTTTAACTTTAGTTTTTGTAAATTTGTATTTATTAATTTATGGGTAATGATTATTTATTTTATTCTTGTATAATCATGAGATTGTTATTTATCATACATATTCATATTCATATTCAGCATGATACAGCAAAACAGGAAGTACAATATTAAACTCCATTTGTATGCTAAACTAACTTCCACTACAAAAAGGCAGGACCTTATTTTTTTTCCTTTTAACACTGTTTTCAGGAAAACAAGTATCAGCATTTAGATGTTTGTTAGTAGTATTTACTTAGATTTAAAGTTTTAGCAACTTCAGACAAAAACATAAAAGACAAATGTTAGACACACATAAAATGCAGAATGAAGAAACACAGGTTTGCAATGGTTGAATATTTCTTTAAAGGGATAGTTCACCCAAAAGTGACAGTTCTTTCATTTACTAAGCCTCAAATAGTTCCAAACCTGTATGAGCATCTTTCTTCTGTTGAACATAAAAGAAGATATTTTGAACAATATGGGTAACCTGCTGCTGCTAATTGCTGTTAATAGTGTTAATCGTCTGTTTGTTTACGTCTTTTATTGATTTTTCTGAACATTTCTGGCATATGCACATGAACTGACAGTCATCACTGATAAGCTACTACTAAATATTGTAGAAACTTAATTTTCTGTAAAGTTGCTTTGTAATGATTTGTATCGTAAAAAGCGCTATACAAATAAACTTGAATTGAATTGAATTGAATTAACCAAACTCTTGATGGTCCCCTTTGACTTCTATAGGATAGTTTGGGACTGGAAACTGTTCGGTAACCAACATTCTTCAAATTATCTTCTTGTGTATTCAGCACAAGAAAGAAACTCATACAGGTTTGGAACAATTTGAGGCTGAGTAAATAATGAAAGAATTATCTTTTTTAATTTAAATGTTGTGTACTCACCCAGTTCTTCTTCTTCTTCTTGCTGTTGGAGTCAGGGTTGTCCATGTTGGAGCCGAGGCTGGAGTGGCTGGTGGCGCTGGTGATGCTGGAGACGCTGTCAGATGAGTGCTGTCTGCGCATGCGCAGGTCCGGCTGCGCTCCATTATTACCTGATAAACAGAGAGAGAGTTCGGTTGACTTCAAGTGTGCCATTTAGTGTTCAAACAGCAAAACTTAACAATACTGTATAATACATCAGAACACAACAATGTCTGTAAAGTATATACAGAATGCTCAAAATACATGATTTTATGTAATTATTCACGTCAAAGGAAAATATAGATAATAAGAAGTTTGAAACCCAAGTGTCAGAGATTTCAAATATGAAGTCAAACTGAAAAAAAGACTTTATTTTTTTATTATTTTCTTTTGCTCACCTGTGCGTTCACTCTTGCAGGTGAGTTCTGGAGTATTGATGACGCCGTTGATGGCTGCTTGAGCCACTGCATTTTGCTTCTTTAGCAGCTCAATGGTTTTCCTCAACTCATTCAGCTCAGAGTCCTAACATCCAAATATATATTTATTGACAATGCATCAACAAAATCATACTCTGTTTAAGTTTATTAATGAGCAAGTGTGATGAATTCAAATGCAAGCGTGTTGATGTTTACTTTCTGTTCTGCGGTCATGGTGAGGCTCTTGAGGCGGATGGTCATGTTGCCCAAACTCTGCTCAAACGCTGCCACCAGGTGGGCCTGTGGAGAAAAACAGGCAAAATGAGGAAAGAGGGTTCATCGAAGTTCAAAATGCATCATAGCTGCACCATTATACACTATTCACATAACACAGAGACATTGTGCAATCTGCCTTTAAGGTGGTTAAATTAAATGTCTAAGCAATGCTGTTTCCTTGAGATGATAAGAGCAGTCCCAAATGCACTCATTCAGAGCTTCATGAAATGCATTACCCGTGGAGCTGCCTGGTTATTGAAATGTTCAACTGAAGCAGCAAAGCTTAAACTTACTAAACACTCTTTACCTTTAAACAAACACTTAGAAGTGCAATCTAAACTTTGGCCCGTATCCCAGACCTGCATGCAACAACACACACTTTCTTTACAGCTCTAAATCTAATCTTCCCCTTAAGAATGAAAACAATTACAAATTATCACTTTTAAGAGTTTCAGCTGTTTCTCCCAGACCACAATGACAATAAATGGAGATCAAATGAAGACTTTTTCTCAAGTCTCTTAATTTTTAGACAGCCTGCATTTACACATGCATCCTCTAAAATTTCAAGTGATCTCAACAATGTCTTAAATTGTGCTCAGATAACAAAACTCAAAATAAAAAGAAATTTAAAAAATAAACTCTTTCAAATTCTTGACCAAATTTTCTGAACCTAACATTTTTTAATACCAAAAATGGTCTCATTAATTCCTGTTTTATTTGTCATGAGATATTTCAAAGAAAATATAAGAGTCAAAGTTAAAACTTTCCAAGCTAATATTCTTAAATATGGAAAAGCAACCACTATTCATAGAATTTTCTTTTGGGTCACTGCCTCACCTCATGTCCAAAAGGGTCTTGGGAGCTGTCATTTGTCTCCGTAAAGCCTCCCTGTCTATATTTTTCTTTCTGAGAGGGAGCGTGTTTCTCTGGGCACCCATGGGAAGGGTAGCGGTTCAAAGGGAGCCAAATCAGAGGGCCGGTCCCGTCAGAACAAACATCACTAAAGCTCTTCTGCTGTTCCATAGATAGCTCAGATTCTGATAACTAAACTACAGCGATATATTAAGAAGCAGTGAAGCTCCTCCTAACACTGATAACTGAGACAGACAAAGCAAAGAGGCCTCCTGGGGCCTTGACATGTTTTACTGGCATCTCAAGGGCCCTTTTTTAACCATTCTTTTTCTTTCTGTTTGGATATTTCTCACTGTTCTGTAGCTGAACACTCACTAAAGTGTTTTGTCTGCATAGCAAATATAATCATCAAACCGAAACAATGTTCTATATACGTCTTACATGTATAAATAATCCTTCACCTCATTCCACGCAAGTCAAAAATTTACACTGTTCTAAACAAGTCGACAAGTCACGTACTTTAATTACACACAAGCTTGAAATGGAAGAAATAAACATGTGGCAAAAATAGAAAATCTTGTCTGTTTAGTGCACATTTAAACTCCTCTTTTGTTAGTACCTCTGAAAAAATCTTGTCTAGTTTTTTTACTTACAAGACAGGATTCCTTTGCCTTAGGCATTAGAGACATGTCTTTGTGATTTACACATACATTTATCTTTAGGAGAACATATCAAAAACACTGTACATGGTCTGTACTCCTCTTTGTCTATAGCCATAAATCATCAACTCAAACATCACACACAGCCCATTTCTCTGGAGGAAATGACGGGGATCTGTTCTGACTTGAATTATTCTGCACAGTCTCACAGTATTTTATAATTTAGTCTAGTATGTTATATCTGAAAAAAATACAGTGGCCTCCGGCAGTACTTATTTTTTTACAACTGTGACTTTATATCTCACAGTTGTGATTTTATTACTCATAATCGTGACTTCGTGTTACTTTTTTTTTTCTCATAATTGCGAATTTTATACCTCAAAATTGCAACTATTTCTCACAAATGTAATTTCATATCTTACATTAATGACTTTATTACCCCAAAATTGTGACTATAGTATTTCTAATAAATGTTGTACCTCAGGAATGTTAAATCAAACAATATAATTTTACACATCACAACTGTGATTTCTTCTGATAATTGTGACTTTTAAACTATACCTCAAAACTGTTTTTCTTCTTCTTCTCACAAATGTAATTTTATCTCACAAAATGACTTAAACAATAAGATCTAATGTACTTCTCTGCGTAATTGTGAACTTTATACCTCAAAATTGTGACTTTTCCCAACAGTTTCAATTTTATATCTCAAAGTCTGACTACTTTTCTGATAACTTTTATATCTAAAATTGTGAACATTTCTCACAATATAAAATTATAATTACAGCTGTCACTTTTTTCCTAATTACTTCAACTTAATACTTCAAAACTGTGACTATTTTTAATTCTAACTGCACATTGTGCCTTTATTTCCCGTAAGTTTGAATGTCTTATGTGATCGCTAAAAACAGGTTAAATTTTTGTTAACATAACAGGTTTAACTACTGTACATGGGTAAGTGCATGTTAAGAGTAGGAAAATGTTTTACAATAGCCAGTGTTGCTTGAGACGTAGTGCTATTGTATGATAATACAACGACAAATGGAAACTCCAATGAGGTCATGATCAATCCTGATATTAATCAAATACACAACGCACACAGGCATCACTGGGATTACCATAACACCATTTATAAGATGCCTCAGGATGACAAGTGAAACTAGATACTGAATTGTGAATTAATTATGCCCTGTAGATATAAAGAGCAGTCTCAGAACTATGTATCCGTGTCCACCTACATTGGCACTGAGTTGTGTTGTCAGGGCGGACACCTTTTCCTGGGAGGCGTCCAGTTCTCGACGCAACTTGCGGATCTGGAGAAAAAAAATGCAGAAGAGAAACGGGTTGATAAGATGAAGAAAAAAAACAGATGAAAAGAAGAGGAAAAGGAGGCACACACAAGGCATCCAGGTGTGTCGTGGAAAGAGAACTTTGTGATTCGATATCAAAGCGGGGAAACTATTGCAGGTGTATGTAAAGATCACAGAGATGTGTGGCGAAAGTGAATCCGCCCACAGTTTGTGTTCACAACAGGTCAATGATGGTGAATAAACACGCTACAGGTGACGGCAATGCGGTTCACAGGTATGTGGGGGGGCCGCGTGTGTGTGTTGTTTTTGCGAAAGGAAAAACATGTCCTCACCTCTGACTGTGATTTCTCCTCCGTCTGTTAAAATAAAAAGACAGAGTAGTTACTGGCACGTTTAAACAGCGTATTTGCTCAGCTTTTCTTGTTTAACAGTTGAAAAATGAGCTGCTTTCTCTCCTGAGGGTATAAAATGAACACCAGAGAGAGCAACACACCTGGAAGTGAACAGAATGATAACCCTAAAGCTCTAAAGAGGGACTATTCCTTTTCCTGTGATTTATGAGCTCATCTCTACTGCTACACTAGCACACAAACGGCAAGTTGGACACATTTGAATATGACTGAGTGTTGGTAGTAACACTAAAGTTGGTAACTAGACAATAGGAACACCCAGAAGCCCTTTAATGATATTGACACAAAGACATACGTAAAACGCTTAGTTTAAATACACAGGTGTTAGAGCACTAGTAAATATCCTCCTTAAAAAAAAAAAAAAAAAAAAAAAAAAAACATTTTATTTTATTTTATTTTATTTTACAATATATGAGCATAATTATCTGAGTGAAAAACAGAATTAAAAAAAAAAAAGATTCAGTGGAACAAAGAACATCTTACCTTTTGCACAAAAAAGTCGTATTTGAATAGTGATCTAGACATAATGTCCAATTTTAAATATTTTTGATTCATATTATATCATAACATTTCTTCGCTCTACATTTTTTTGAAATCTTAGAACTTGTTTATTTCCAGATTTGAAATCTAGATTTTGAAATCTTCAGGTGAATAAGCATGCTTGCTGACAAATGACGGCTCTAGAGAACAATAGCATACTAGGGCTCTTTGTATGTCGTCTGGCAAACACGCATGTAATGACACCCACTCTAATGATTTTCTTTACCGTTGACACCTGTCTGACAGCTAGACTGACAGTGATATTAAAATAGCAGCATTGTCTGTCCGTCACAGCATCATATAACATGTGGGACAACCCCAGCGGCATCTAGCTGGTTTCGGTTTAATCAAATCTTGCTTTGATGCAACTCTGACCAGAAGAGCTTCGTTTGAAATCTCTGAGCTTTTGTTGTCTCTGAGACCAAAGATTAGCATGCTATTATATCTAGCTTTTGATGAACGTTCAGTACTCTGTTGTACAGAATGAACCTGTACTTTCAAAAGCACCACAGAGTATTTCATGTTTGTGTCTAAGAGACACTATGTTTCTGCATGACAGCTGTTTCCCACATACACAAACTTAATACAGACTGTAGAGTCAATTCTCTGCTTAGTTAAGTCCAACAAGATACACTTTTCAAGTCACTACAGACTTTATTTACTGGTACATAACTAATAATGAATGAATTGCAATAATATGTCACATACATATATAAATATAGAATAGGAGCAATCTAAAAACTAAGGTTCCTACCGTGTTTCCCCAAGAAGTCCGAGCTCCCCCCACAGAGAGAGTCGCCATCATCATGATTTTCCACTCTTTATACTTCAGTAAATCTGATCCTTTCTAAACAAATTACTACCTAAGTATGTAACCAACTACTGTACCTCCTCTCTTTCTGAAGTCAACCTCATTTGTAAGTAAGTAAGTAGAGCCGCCCATCTGGAGGTGTGGCGCTCTCCAATTTATCCATTATCTTTTATAATCACTGGCTGAAACTTACACTTGTACTCTTACCCTATAATAAAATAGATTATCTATCTATCTATCTATCTATCTATCTATCTATCTATCTATCTATCTATCTATCTATCTATCTATCTATCTATCTATCTATCTATCTATCTATCTATCTATCTATCTATCTATCTATCTATCTATCTATCTATCTATCTATCACATGTTAACTGTACAACAATTTGGTGTTCAGATTGTATGATCTGAATTTTAAATAAATGTTTATGTTTATTATGGAACAGTTTGTACGAAACAAAGTATGTTAGAAAGTTAAAATAAAAATGTAAAACACACACACACACACACACACACACACACACACACACGCACGCACACACACACACACACACACACACACACAAAACTCACCGTTGAATAGACAGAAGAGGTGCTGGACACCAGCGAGAGGGATGATCCATGAACTAAAGGGAGAACAACATAAAAGTATAGTAATTAAGAAATTTTGGGATGTGACAGACTGTTGCTTGGGAACATAATAAAACACCTATATCGAAGTTAGCACATCAGATAAAGTCAGTGTATTTGAAACGCTAAAATGACTGCTTAATGAAAGTAGTAGATTTTAAAGTACACAGAACAGTTTACATCCAGCACAGTTTATGTATGCTCACTTTTTAAAACACCTAAATGCAACGTTAACACTGGCTTTCCTACACAGACAAACAAACACAGACAGACAATAGCATCAACCCACACACTGTGTCTAACAACTAAAACCTCTAATTTAACTTTCACCTGCCCCGACAAGATGTGACTCATCAGAGGTAATAACAACATCAGTAACAGACGGTAACGCTGATCGTGACTGTGAGCTCAGGGTGTGACTTCCAATCATTTCCCCAACAAACCACAGACAGCAGCCCAACCACAGTCCACCCACAGGTCCCTGGCACTTCCTCATGATGCCCTATCAGCCCTGAGGAAACGCAGAGCGGCTGGCTGGGCGTGATGTGGGCGGGGTTTAGATTCGAGAATGAAAGAGCAGCGACGCTTATAAACTCAACTGAGGACCACCCAGAAAACCAAAACAGAGAGTAAGGTGTGTTTGAGAGAGAGAGAGGGAAAGAGAAAGACTGGATGGATGGTTTAGGGAAAGAAATCCATTACGTCTCTCACAGCTTATTACCTACATGAGTCTGTTATGGTTGTTTTGGAAAGGCATGGCCCTAAGCACACACACACACACAAAAAAAAAAAAAAAAACATGGTATCAGGGTACTCTGTGCTTTGAGATGCATTATGGTACCGAATGATTACCATTTCATTCAAATGTAAGCATCGTTTCATTCTGTGGAATCATACCTGGCCAATAAAGCATTTTCTTTTCATTTACCATGGTATTTGTGGACGGACGGACGGACGGACGGACGGACGGACAGACAGACAGACAGACAGACAGACAGACAGACAGACAGACAGACAGACAGACAGACAGGTCACTTTTGCCAGAGGCTGAGGATATGAGATGTATCTTCTTTACTTCCTGTGTGTGGATCAAGTCCTCTCTCAAACCTTTTCCCACAATCCCTCTGGGACTTTCACAGCACTCATGTTTCAGAGTTCAGTCCCCTGTCCGTGGCACACATACTGTATCATATTTTTTTTTATTCTTAAGATAACGTACATGGTTTTTAACCTGTATTTGGTTTCAGATGTCACAAAAAGCCCAGTTGGGTAATACTGGGTCACTGTGCCGCGAGTGTTATTTTTACACCTTTCTGCAGGGGCCAGTTTATGGCTTAACAGTCTTTGGCAAACATCTTTCTGCTCTTAAAGAAGAGACTCATAACAGGTAAATGCATGCACAGGTGGTCCGGGCTGAGTGGAAAATTGGAATGACTTAAAAAGTAACATAAAGCTTTATGCACACAGTGATTACTCAAAAAGATTTCATGTGTGTCAGTGAAAGAGAGGAGAACAGAGACTGTTGATTTAGTCTAATGGGTGAATAGACTGAGGATAGGCAGATGGGCTTATGCTGGATTCAGCTGTCTGTGAGTTGTATTTCTGCATGGAGTTCAAGCTGACAAGCTGTTGCAGCTATTTACCTTCTTCTTATAAAAGCCTATCTTCTTTTGTCTTAAAAGAACAACAACGAGTGTGCTGTCTACCAAGACAACATTTTTAAGTAGCTATTATACAGGTGCTCCTGACATGTAGACTCTTCCAAAAATGTAGGCAACAACATTATTATGCCCTTTAAGATGCCTTATTTTGGTCAAATTCTAAATCATTGTATTTATCATTCATAGATACGGTAAAGCAGAAATCTTTTTGTTGTGACAGACTAATGTAATGAACTTATGTGATGTACTAAGCTAATGTAACATTTCTAAAGTAGAGAAGAGCATAAATGAATCTACTGTCTCTTGCGATTATTTATCTCACCTTCCTCGAACCCGTCCCTGAAGGATCCCGACCGGCTCATGGTGCGGTTCTTCTCATCCAGCGACATGCAGGAGTTGCGCAGACGGGAATCACCATGGCTGTCCAGCGGGTTGTCCTGATTGGTCAGGCTGTTGTTGCGCAGGCTGGCTAGATTAATCTGAGCACCTGTGGTGGGGCTTCCTGTATAACACACAATAACACATAATCAAGACAAGACAAATAATAATAGTCAAAATTACATATTCATTTCTAGTGTGGTCTGCTGCTTGTAGTATAATTTCAGACAAAAAAAAAAAGAAGTGTTATTAAAAGCAACGTGCATATTTAGGAAAAGCATAAAAATAATACACAATGCAAAAATACTTGAATAATCGTAAAAGACTATGGAGAGAAAATGTTACATCCAGTATTGTATATTCACTATATATGCATTTTACCAAGTTGAGCAAAGTTAAACCGCGTTCCGGATGGTGACGTCAAGCTGGAGCCGGTGGAGAAGGGAGAGTTACTGGCTGAGTCCTGTAATCCACTGCCCGAATGTGAGCGCAGCCAATCACGTGCCTCTTCCTGACGCAGATGTGATGAAGGGGTGTACCTGCAACAAGAGGACCATCCAATCAGATACCGGCATTCAAATGTCACTGTGATCTGAAACCTGACCAATCAACGTAATTTTAGTACGTGTAAAGTAAGTTTATAAATTCTAATTTCTAATATTATTTTTTTAAGAATGGATATATTTACACTACCGTTCAAAAGTTTATTTCAAAGAAATGAATACTTACATTCAGCAACATTAAACTGACCGAAAGACACTAAAACAATTAGAATGTTACAAAAATATTAGATTTAGAATAAATGCTGTTCTTTTGAACTTTCTATTAATCATTATGATTATTAAACTATGAGTCCTTAAAAACATATAATGGCTTCCACAAATATATTAAGCAAATTAGTATATTAGAATGATTTCTGAAGGATGTTGTGAGACTAAAGACTGGAGTAATTATGCTGAAAAGGTTTTTTTTTTTTTTTTTTTTTTTTTTAAATAAATAAAAAATCTCCCTAACTTTTGAATAGTAGTACATATGAAAATATATTTAAGTTTTACATTTTAGAACATCTATTATTAACATTAATGTGTAATATATAAAAAAAAAAAAAAAAAAATGAATGCATTTAGCAGACGCTTTTATCCAAAGCGACTTACAGTGCATTCAGGCTATCAATTTTTACCTATCATGTGTTCCCGGGGAATCGAACCCCCAACCTTGCACTCGTTAACGCAATGCTCTACCACTTGAGCTACAGGAGCACTTACTATAAACTATACTTACTATAAACACTATACTTTGCATTAAAAAACTAAAATTAATGTTCATAATGTGAAGAATTATTTGGAATTCATAACTTGTAAATGGAATTACAAATAAAAAAAAATGGGCTAAAATTTTGATTTGCTCACATACGGCAGACAGAAAAAGTAATAAAACTGTGGAAAGAAAAAAACAATTTCCAAAAAAGCTGCTAATTTACACACAGTACTCCATAATGTGAAAAAACTGTGACACAAAAAAAGTGACAAGTGCCATGCGCTCACACGGAAACTGCAACAGAAAACAGTGCTCAAAAATAAAACTGCAACCACACTGCATATTAAAACAATGAAGCATGTGCATAAGAGAGAAAGAGAGAGACAGAACAGAAAGGAGAACATGAGTGCCAGTACAATAAGCACAAGTGAGCAGGATCTGCATATTCCCACAATGCACCTGTACTTGAGTCCCTGCTTGGGAAGCGTGTTTCTATCACTGCAGGAATCACTGAGAAACGATGAAATGAAAACAGAAGGGAGGAGAGGAACATGCAGAGCTTACTCAGTCACGAGGGGTTGGTCCAGACAGATAATAAGGTTTAATTCAATTATAATTGAACTATTAAAGGTGATTATCCTGTGATCTGTCCCTTGAGAACTTCTAAGAGTCCAAACAAAAGCTGTTCTCGAGCTATGCTGTCACATTAACTGTAAAGCAAATAAACCAACTTTGTAATCAAAGATCTGCTTGACTGAGGAAAGTTATACATTTTACCACTAGGTGTCGCTAGAGTAAGAAGTGCTAACAAAGGTGTAATTAAAGCCCCCATGAAATAGTTTGACAGTCACAGTTCTACATCATGTTCATGTGTTGACATATTTCCTATTGAAACAGGAAGTCCCTTTTTAAATAGCCAGTAGCCTTAAGTTTAAGCCACAGCCCTGCAAAACCTCACCAGACACTTCTATCACAAACTGATTTTTGGTCCTTTTGTCCAGAAGAGAAATGAGATGCATTTAAACGAGACATGGACTAAAATCCACAAAACCTCATTTTGATTGCATGGGGTCTTTAAAACTTTAAATTACGCAAACACAAAGACACAAAGCCATGTCATTAGTAAAAAGCAGTATAAGCGGACTCAAAAGCTATCAGACATTTTACCTGTCTTGCTTCCGGGGCAATGTGTTACGGCTGAATTTAGGACTTGCAGAGGGAGAGGAGAGGGGACTTGGGGAAAGTAGAAGGGGAGAGGAGAGGGTTGATAGACAAACAGAGCATTGGAGAAGAGATGAATACAGAATTAGAGACACCCCAAGAGGCTTCCACTATGCAGTCAAAGTGTGTTGTTATTCTGAGCACTGTGATTGAATGACACTTGTTCAGTTTTAAATTGTAAACCTAAAGTTTACCTAGCAATATACAGTTTATCCATCAACTGGGGTTTTCAACAAACACTGATTAATTAAACATTTATTATTACGAATAACGAAAAAAAAAAAAGACTAAACTTAAAATTCTAACTATAAATGATAATTCATAAAATTACATGAGCGAGCATCAAATTACTTCAAATTAATTATCAATTACTTGGTATAAATAAAATCTAAATCAAAACTTATTACTGTTATTCTAAACAAAAACTATTAACTTATTAATAAACTTATTACTTTATAAGCTTAAACATATATATATATATATATATATATATATATATATATATATATATATATATTACATGAACATTTTGAACTTAACATTTTGAATCTTTAACAAAAATTTGAAATGTGTTATGGTAAACAAGAAATTATATATAAAAATGTTTTTGTTTTTTTTGTATTTGGAATAAAGCTGAAAAAAATTACATGAAAAATTTGAACTTAAAATCTTTAACAAAAATTAGAAATGTTGCCTTTGCAACTATGTAAAACCAACATATTTACGTTGAAATAGTAACATTTCTTTCAAAAAACTGAAATAAAAATAAAGCTAAAATAAATAAAATATAAAAAATAAAATTGAATTCAAAATAATTAAAATAAAAAAACAATAAAAGCACAAAAATACTAAAACTTTAGTTAAATTAAAATAAAATTAAATAAACACACACACACACACACACACACAAGCCAATTAAAAATGTAATGAATACTATAATAGTATAATATAATATTATATATAGTATAATATAATACTGAAAAGCAATCAGTTTCCTGATTTACAAACCTAACTGAATTTAATGGATAGGTATTTCCAATTAGATCTGAATCAAATTCAGAATTCTAATTTAGATTTGGATTCCGATTCAGAATTCTGATTCTCATAGACCACATACACACTGCAAATGTCATGTCTCTTTGCTCCTGGATTCTGTTCACACAGGAAAAATCATATAGGAGATTTTTTTTCCACATTTAAATGTGGTGCAGTGCAAATGTTACTTTTCAGAATCAAGAACTGATTCTAATTCAGAATCAAAATCCAATTCAGATTAGCACTCCAATTTCTGAATTATAATACACAATATTTCAGTGTTTACCCAGACCAGTTTCAAAGATAAAAAAAGTACAAAGACAAAGTCTCTCCCAGACTCACCTCTCTGACATGCCTGTCTTGGCACTACCCGTCCGCATCAGTACCGGGTGGACATCGTCACGGTGATGCCCGCTGCCCACTGACATGTCGATGGACTCGCTGCTGGTGTGCATGCTGCTGACGGAGGGGTAGCCGAGAGCCGAAGAGCTGCTGATGGTGGTGCCCCAGGTCCCAGTGCCTGTTGAGTACACCGAACCAGGGCTCGAAGCTTGTTCGCTGCCCCCTATGCTGGCACCACGACCCCCGTACAGGGGACTGCTGGCGCCGCTGCCTGGTATTGTGGAGGGGGAGTCCAAGGGCCCACCGGAGGACTGGGTGTGCCCAAGGGTAGCGTGGGGGTTGGAGATGACGACTGAGTTTTTCATGCTCTCTGCAGAGGTAACCGGGGCCTGTTTAGCAGCCTTACCACCAAAAAGTCTGAGAGATGAAGAAATAGAAACAGAGAATAAAACCAAACACTTAGTAAATCAGATAATAAGAGCAAAACAGTGAATGAGAAATCATGCATAGGTATAAGAGTAGACATAATATGCAGATTCTTTAATTTCTTAAAGAGACATGGAATTAAATTGGAAAGGCATTTTGGTTTACACTAAGAAGTTAGTCTACTACATATACATTACTGTACGGATCCCGGGAAGTCATCTGTAGGAGAAAAAAAAAAAACAATCCGTCCCCTCAGTTTATAAACCATACTCACAAATTCTTAAAATCAAATGGATTGCGAAAGCGTGCATACGGATTATAAATTTGTGGGTACGGATTCAAAAACTGAAGGTACGGTTTACAAAATCTGAGCGCACAGATTATAAATTTGTGGGTATGGTTTATTAATCCGTGGGCAGGCTTTTGTTAAACCGAGGGAACAGTTTAAGAATTTGTGAGAATGGTTTATAAACTGAGGGGACGGATTGTTTTTTTTTCTCTACAGGTGACTTCCTGGGCTTCATACTACTGTTCAAAAAGTAAAAAAAAAAAAAAAAAAAAAAAAAAAAAAAACTCTTGTTAATAAAAATAAATTTATGTAGGGCTATACAATTAAATAATCCCCTATATAAAGTTTAGTTTCAAATGGATGAAGAACAGGCTCCTAGCATATGTAATTTGCGCAATAGCTGAAATTATGTATGGAAACAGCAATTTTTTTTTGCGATACACCAAAACTTATGCGACAATTTGTTTTTTTAGGGATGACATCATCACGCACACCATTTTATTGGTAAAAAGCAAGTTGGATGGAAACAGGCTGGGAGACTATTTAGCAAATTTAGCAAATTTCGCAACGTTTTTTTTACACATTCTCTTTGTCGATAACAAAACCCGAAAGCTAAAAAGAAAAACACTGTTCTATCCTTAAAAACAGTGGAAAAAGATTAAAAGCAATTTGCTCATTAATAACACGAGCAGCGCAGAGGCAAACGTGAGCCACTCTGGAGAATCATGATCCATGACCGTCATAAAGCAGGTTATGTAAACAGCTTCAGAAAGACCCTAATCATGGAGCTGGAGGAGGTTACAAAAACTCATTCCTTCTTTCACGTGTTTGGCTGTGTAAGAGGGGCCAGAGAAGATGAATGGGGCCATTAATTGAGGAAGCGTCAATGGAAACTCTGATTTATGAGGGTGAAATTCTGTGTGTGGTACGTTGCCCCCGTCCCTTTCCGTACCTTCTTAAAGTTGGAGACGAGACATCGCTATACTTGTTTCCCTGTCTCGCTGTCTGTGGGATAGTTGCCGCCCCTCCTCCCGAAACACCCTTGTCTTTGTCCGCCTGATTGGCTTGGATTGCGTGCCCGTTGGTTTTAGTGCCAGAATCTCTCGGTTTGCTGGTCGTGATAGCAGTAAGGATGGGTGTCCGGGAGCTCAAGCTTGACTCGATGCTGCTTGTGGACGATCGGTTTCCGTTACGGGCCGCAGCTCCAGAACGAGAAGGTCGAGGTAGACTTCGGTACTGCAGCATTGAACGAGCACTGGGGGACAGGTAGCCATCTTCTTGAGGGGGCAATAAACCATCCACAGCCCCTTTTAATGACCCTCTCCCACCGACCAGAAGGGCGGAGGATTTGGGAATCTTGCCCAGGGTGGCTGAGCCGCTGGTAATGGTGGCGCCGCTTGATGTCACCAGAGTGAAGCTGGAGGTGGTTACCACAGTGGCCGGGCCGTGGACACCATTAGGCTTCTTGAAACCGAATGTGCTTGTGGGGACTCGGCCTGTGGGCGTTTTCTTGGCTTCGTCTTCACTGCTTCGACCGGCGTCGGAGGAGGAATGCTGGACGATGTTGGAACTGGGAGACATGCGGCCTTTTTCGGAGACCTTGGCGTCATCTGTTTTACCTATCGGACAAAAGAATGTTACAGCTGGGCGAGTTGATAATGCATAAAACTTGCAGATATAGTCAATGCTCTGTGTAGGAGGTTAATGTAACTTGGGGGGAAATCAAATTGCGATTTTTCTGATAAAAAATGTGATTTAAAATGCAAATAATAATAATAAAAAGCTCCAGGTTTGCTGTGTTTGTTAATAGAGTTGCTCAGTCTGGCCATTTTTTAATTGTTTACCAGTATGACTATATAATAATAATAATAATAATTACAACAACAACAACAATAATAATAATAACTGAATTATTATTACTAATATAAAATAAAAATATTAAACAAAATAAGAACTTGTAATATTTCACTGTATTATGTATTTAATTTAAGCAGTTATTTAAGAAAAAAAAAAGATTATGTATGTTACACTACAACTGATAAAAAAATGTGATTACGACTTAAAAAAAAAAAACTAAAAAAACTAAACTGAAAAATAAAATATCCAGGTGTGCTGTGGTTGCTTAATAATAATATTAAAAATAAAAAATAAATAATTATAACAAACAAATGCAAAAATGTGCTATTGCAAATAAGTATTTAAATAAATGTTTAAGAAAATAATTTAAAGTACATCTGTAAAATTAAAAAGCTAATATTTACAGTACATTTTCCATTTTCAAACACTTAACCATCAAGCTTTAATTTTTTAAAACTCTGGACCATGAGCTGCTTGTGTGTGACAGAACACAGATTCACTCTGAAACATGTAGCACGTAACTTGATTCAATCTCATTTGATTAATCGTGCAGCCGTAAATCAAATTTTCAACTGAATTTCAAGCCTCAAGACAAACATCACTGAACAGCTGCAGAGAAAATATTTTCAAAACGTTTTTGGAAAGAGAGCACCTACCTGTCCCTTGTGTCTTAATCATGCCGGTTCCTGTGGTTACAGTTGTGCTCTTCGTCCGCGGCTCGGTCACGCCCACCTGCGCGCTCATGCCCCTCCTCCAGGAGCCCGTCTGAGTGATAGGTGCGGTTTTCCGTCCAGAGCTGCTCTTATCTGACTCCTCCGAAACATCTGAAGGGTTCCTCCGCCACTTCAGACCCCCTTCCATTTTAATGCCGCAATCCAAACCGCTGTCTGACTTCATCTTGACCTCATCACTGGACCGAGCAGTGTTGCGTTCGGTTGCTGAATGCTTCTCTGCATCTGTCTGAGGCTACGCAAAACAATATAAACTTTCAAATCAACATAATGACCCACACATTACCAAACTTACCAAATTAATATAATTAGAAATCACAGTCCAGAGGAATGTAGAAATGAAGCTTGAGTCAACCTATTTGTTTTAGACCGCATATTTGTTCCAATGTTTTATTGTGATGTGGCATGTCAATTGCTTGAGCTTAAATTTTGACAAGTTTCTATGCAATCAACAGCACCTATTTAGCACTTTATGAGGGTCTTAAGCAGGGGAATGTGAGAGTTGGGTTCAACCAAACAGAAAGAGAAGGGGGTTTCACGAGAAGGAAGAAAGAGGTTGGACAGACAGAGCACAGAAGAACAACCTCTTTGTGTTTGAGATGTAGCTCAACTGATGCAGAGAAATCATTTTAACACGCTGATTTGATGCTCAAGAAGCATTTATTATTATTATCATCAGTGTTAAGAAACAGATGTGCTGTAAGTACTTTGCAAGTTTATTCCAAGTCATTCTACTAACCCAAACCCTAACCTAACAGTCTACTAATGAAAGATTAATTGACATGTAGTTGCAAAGTTACTTATAGTCAGTAGATATGTCTAATATGGAGTATTGGAATAAAGTGCAAACAGAAATTCACACAAGTTTAGTATGTTTAAATTCTTATTTAATTTAAGGTTTTATACCACCAGTCTCGCACTCAATTCCTGGAGTGCCGCAGCTCTGCACAGTTTTGCTCTAATCAAACGAACCTGATCCAGGAAATCAAGGTCTTCAGGATTAATAGAAAACTTCCAAGCAGGTGTGAGTTGGAGCTAAACTCTGCAGAGCTGTGGCCCTCCAGGAATCGAGTTTGAGACCTCTGTTTTACACACAGTGTCATGCACAGATATGTGATATTGGATCAAAGCATGCATAAATGAATGCATAACAGTGTGTGTGTGCAAATGTGCGTGGGTCATACCTGTCCGTTCAAAGCCTTACGGGATGCGGCGGGGGTGTTGGCATAAGAGCTTATAGAGGAGCTGGTGTTGATGTCATCAGTATCAATAGCATCACTGATCCCACTGCTGACTGAACTACTGTCATCCCAACTGAAAGAGAGACAGAGACGAGAATTTTTAAAAAGATTTAGAGTATCTGAGCCCCTGTTTCCAAAGATACAGTATGAATGTTATGGAACGTGTGATTAAATTCTACAGAAACACATCCTTGGACTGAAAAAAGAGCATTAGCAGTGATTTTTGAACCACATCACAGGTCTATGAAGCCCACACATGATAGGCTTTTAATACTGTACATTTACGAATCTGCTCAGGGTCACAGTGGCTAACCAGAGTAACTGATAACTGTGTTTTACACCATCCTCTCACTCCCGGGTGGCCACCATCATTCAGACCGTACTATGACAACAAAATAAAACATAAACAAACACACCAGCCACACAACGGTACAAGTGACCCATGTGACCTTTAACCCCTATCAGTCACAGAGGACTAGATCTATCTATCTATCTATCTATCTATCTATCTATCTATCTATCTATCTATCTATCTATCTATCTGTCTGTCTGTCTATCTAGTATATTAGTCTAAAGAGTGCATGAAAGTGAATCAATGCACTTTCTCTTGCGTTCCTTTTCTCTTTCTTTGTTGCATGTTGACTCCTCAGCGTTCATTAGAAATGCTTTTATCATCTAAACTTACTCTAGTAGAAGACACAACTGTGAAGTCTTAGGACAAGGCACTGATTTCTCCATAAATCCCACATAGATGGAGTTTGAGTCTTTTAAAAAAAATAGTTAAACCAAAATCATCCTTAAAAGATGCCCACACACTTTCCTATGAACCTAAAAGGATCGAACTACAAATCTATAACACACTTTGCTTGGCTAACACCCAGACAGAAGGATTTTTAAATTTAAAGAATTATTAATTTAAAGAACATCCACTAACACATTATTTTTCCAAGAAATCTCAAACATAATACACATATAACTCACTCTACCTGACTCGATGTCCGTGGCTGCCATAGATGCCAGTAGCCGGGGTGGAAATAATGAGATTGATTTCAGGGAAAAGATGCCTCATGATCTTAAATACTCAAAATGTAAATTCTCTCGCTGTATTTTTTCCCCCACTCCTTCCTGAATCTGCACGACAATCCATGTATTCCCTCAAACCTCTGCCTCCTGTCACTCTCTCTCTGTCTGAGTTTTTCTCTGGTAATCTGATCCTTGAGAGGGACGTTTTAACCCTGCAGATCGCTGGAGTCGCCATACACCAAGAAGCCAGAGAAACGCTCACTCACATTCACACACATCGACACACAGGCAAACAGCACTGAGGAGGACAAAGAGAGAGTGATAACAGAGGTCACAAAGACAAAAAACAGCACACATTTACACAAACACACACTCTTTCTCTCTTTCACACACACACACACACACACACATGCAGGAACCACCCTACTGGGTCAGGATGCTAATTAGAGATCAGCGTTTTGAGTGTAGCTTGAATGAGGGCTTCTCTTTGGCTCGCTACCCTGCCATTACTGTCTCCAGTGGCCCAGCAGGCTAACCAGCCGGCCTGCTTTAAACAGCACCTCCGCAACAGCCCACCGCAGCCTGCGTTTCTCCCTGAGAACCAAATTCTCCATTAAAACCTGCAGGGGTGACGTCAGTTACTTCAGCACGCACACAGATCTATATCATCTAAGTAGACATAATGGTTATTCAAGAAACTGTATAACTGAGAATTAGAGCATCATTAAAAGTTTCACAAACTGTATCCCCCATGCATTGCATGTTTATTTATTAAATAATTTAGCCAATTTGATAATGCTCTCAGCTACCAATAAGAGTGTAAACACCTTTTCCCATATTTAAATTCACTCTGCAAAAATACACCAATTTCCCCAGAAAATTCAGCATGTTCTGCCTGGGCCTAGTACATAATACCATACATATAACATAGTGACCCTCTTGCTCTAAAATATGACTGTACTGTATATGTTCAGAGTGACCCTCTTGCTCTAAAATATGACTGTACTGTATATGTATATACCAGGTTTTAATAATTTATAATAAATATATTTTATATATATATATATATATATATATATATATATATATATATATATATATATATATATATATATATATATATATATATTATAGAATTATAGTATATAGAATTTAAATTTATTTTACATACTGTATATTTATTGTATAAGTAAAAATAAAAAATATTATAAATATGTAAAAAAAATTAAAAAAATAAAATATTTACACATTTATAGTACAATTATTCAAAATCATTTTCTTTTCTATTAAGTAGTAGTGTACTGTTAGATATATAAACAAAGCACTCTATTAAAATAAAAATAACTGTAATTAGCCTCATAATTTATTTAACTAGTATTAAATATGAAATTATTTAAATGTAAACATGTTATTATTATTATAAAAAATATTTTAAAACATTAAAATTTCCCATTTCCAACTAGTGTTTAGAATTAAACAGAAATAACAATGTAACATTTGGCCAGTTTTAACTTAATAATTGTATTTTTATTATTTATTTGTTTTTATATGTATAAATATGTATATTTTCAGTCTGCTTTCCCTGTTTTTTTTTTCTCCATTAATCTTGCACGCTTTTCCTTTTTTATATCATGTGACATAAAAATATATTTTTTTCAGTCATTGCACCTAAAACCAATATCTGACAGATCAGGAGATTGTGAATGAATGAATGAATGAATGAAATCAGGATAAGGAATTATAAAATTTATATTCTGTGCTTGTGGAGCTAAATCTCTACTGGAACATGCATTAAGATGTTGATTATGCTGCTTTTAACCGCCTCTCAAATCCCCCGCTCACAATCTGGTATCAATGCAATAAACCTTAGCGCAGGGAAGGAGGGATTTGGGGTTAAACCAGGCGAGCGATTGTTTGTGTGTGTGTGTGTGTGTGTGTGTGTGTGTTTGTGTGTGTGTGTGTGTGTGTGTGTGTGTGTGTGTGTGTGTGTGTTTGTGTGTGTGTGGGGGGTGGAGTAGGTTAACTGTTAGGCTTTTAAGAAGACCGTTACGTTCCCAAACATTTTGGGGCATTCCAGACCTTTCCATGCTCAGCTCTGCGGCAGAAGAATGACAAAGCTCCTCTGACCACAAAAAATGAGAGGTCAACAGGCTTTTTATTCTTTCGTCTGTGGTTATCGTTTTCCCCCCTTTTTACATGCATTATTCCCTCAGCTTGCTTCATAAAGGTCTCTTCTGCCATCAGACTTCGGTTTAGAGTTGGTCTGATTCATTTGAACAAATCAGTTCAAATGGAGAGTCTGTTTGAACTGATTCACTTACTCATTTGAATCTTCAGTCCAAAAAGGCTTCCAGAAATCCCTGTGGGTCATTTAATGCCTGCTTGTTAAAATACTAAATAAATACTTGCTATGTATTTGAAGCGTACCACATGATTTGTGCACCAGCAAAACACCTAATAGCTACATGTGAGTTATTTAAGCCCTTATTGGCCCAAAATCTTTCTCTCAAACATAATTTATGTTCTCCTGCAAAATAAATATGGCACCTTAAAAAAGTGCCAGGTTTGTCATCAATGACACTGAACATAGTTGGTTTTCATGTCTCATCATTGATTTTATACCTGGTAGGAGTACGACACGTCAAAGCTACAGAAGACTTGGAATATAGCCTTTGAACTATGTTTAGGGTGCTTTTTTTTATCATTTTCCATTCAATTTCACTATATGGAAAAGAATGACCACAGAAAACAAGCTTGAAATGACAAGATGAGTGCGAGGACAAGATGTAAAAATTAATGTATTTGTGTGAATAAACCTATGTAAATAAATGAATGTAAAAAATAGAAAACAAAACTATTACTTCAAGATACTTAATGTATAATTACCATAAAGATAACCCCAAAAACCCCAAAAGAAGTTCTTTGCTACAGTTATATTTCATTTTAAGGTCCAGTTCAAAAATGATTCATTTTTAGAACAATTAATTTTTTAATGATTCTCTTGCTCTATTTCAGCACCTACAAAAACACATATGCATTGAATTTAGCACCATCCCCCCACCACACACACACACTCACAACCAGTCACAGAGTCTCTCATCTGCCCGACTTTCCTTAGCAACAGAGCTTTCATCATGGCCTGAAAGAATCGAGCATGTGAGATGCCCAGCATTTCTCTGTCTCTGGTCATAAGGTCTGCCTGCTTTGAATGCTTAAACATGATCATCATGTTGATCCAGTTACCTGTAATGTGTGTGTGTAATCACACTTAAAATCTGCAGACTCCGAGGGTTTAAGAAATATAAACACAGAGACATGTACACATGAAACACTACTGCGATCAAGATCCCATAACTGGAGTTTATGTTACGCTGTATCAATTTACACTGAGAAGAGCAGAGGCCCATCCATCTGTTAAATGTATCTCATATAATCTCTCTATCAGCATATATGTTGAAGGAATGGTGACGTGTTCTCTGCACTTTACTACCAGCTCTATTTCTTTTTACTATTTCTAAAAATAACCATAACATCCAAATAAACCCTGATAAATTCAGTTTGAGTATTACCTAAAATATCTGAAGTCCACCCACCCGAAACTCATCACTTTCACTTCACCGCTCTGCTTTTTAAATGCTGCAAATCCTAACTGTAAAATTGCAGATTCCCGTTTTTCCAGGGCATGAATTTATTCTGTTCGCCAAAGGTTTTCTGAGGCGCTGGGAATCTTGACAGATGTGGGCTGGTAGGGAGGAATCTCTCTTTTTCAGTGCCATAAGAGAAAATGTTTTCATGCAAGTAGAAGCTTACCATTAAAAAAATGTTTAAATGTTTTAAAAATGTTTTTCAAAGATGTTTTTTTTTATTATTATGATTTTGAAAGCAAAGGTGCAGTTATTTGATCAGAAATACAGTAAAAACTGTATCAATATTGAAAAAATATTATTACAATCTAAAAATATTTACTTCATTCAAATATTATTTTATTTTATTATTATTTTCTATTATAATATATTTTTAAATATAATTTTACCATTACTTTATTTTTCAGTGTCACATGATCCTTCAGAAATCCTTCTAATATGCCGAATTAGTGCTCAATAAATTATTATCATAGTTGAAAACTATGACGATAAAACTGTTATATTATTGTTGAATTGGAATTCTTTACTAAATTTAAATTTCAAAAGAAAAACACTTATTTAAAATATAAATATTTTGTAATAATGTAAAAGTCCTCACTTTCATTTTTGATCAATTTAATGCATTAAAATGTCTGTGCACGGGTACACTCTTTTCAAAACAGTAAAAATCAAGGAAAACCTAAAAAAATCGAGCACATTCCTACAAATGGAAACAAATTATAACCTACTCTAAAATTTCATGTTTATGAACTATACATTGTTTATGTACACTAGCATATAACTGAATGTATTCCTTATGATGCTAAAAACCTACAAAGTGTATCTAAAAACAGTTCTTAGAAAACAATTTTTTTTTTTTTTTTTTTTTTTTAAATTTAAGGAAAATTAAAAAAATAAAAATAATGATAAAAAAGTTCTAGACTTTATAAAAGTTCATACTTCCATGATTCTAAAATGGAGCATTTTAAAACTTTTTTTTTTTTGTCTTTTGTCTAAATTTCCAATTGGTGTAACTGTTTTTAGACTCTTTTCTCAGCGCATCAGTAATATATTAGAAGCCCATGAATACTGAGTCTTCATAGTTGAAAACAGTCCAGGACACCCACATACAGATGAGAGAGATGGGAGGCCCTTATACCCAGGTGTGTTACGGCTGCACAGGTGTGCTGTAGACAGATCAGACTGATGGTTGGAGGGAAGAGGGTCCGTGCAAACAAAGGAAAGGATCCTACAACATCACACAAGACGATCACACTCACACAGTTCCCTATCAGAGATCCACTGCACCTGCTTAGGAAAATGTAAGCTACCAACTCTCTCTGTCCTTCAGTGTGCACTACAGTTGAGAGCTGGCTGAGGGTCTTTGGCTGGTCACTGCTGTTTGAATGCCTGTGCGGGGTCATTTGAAGTGCTCTGACCTTAAACCTCTGACACTCAAACACATGGTGGAGAAACACGGCTGTGTCGTTCCCAGGGCCTCTCTCATGCTATCTCTCTCCCTTTTATCTACACGCCTGCCAGAAGAAGTGTTATTTAAAGCAGGACACCCCAGGGACTTTTGAAATATTCTCCTCTCATTAAGACACTAGAAAACAAAGTAATGATTCATGTTTAATTATATGAGCTGTAAATAATATCATCTCATCATATAAAGTATCATGTGGTCTCTTCCAAGAATCCAAGATGAGTAAATGATGACAGACTTTTTAATTTCTGGATGAACTATCCCTTTATAATACCAAAACAGCCTAACTTTAAGGGTGTTAGAGAGTATGTAAAAAGGTAATGAAAAACTATGTTACTAAATGTCTGGTGCTATCAATCATGATTAGCATTACCAGAGGAAAAATTATTAAGTGTTATGAATGTGTAGAAAATGCTGCCTTTACATACTCTAAGTCAAGTCAAAATGGGCCCTTATTGCTTTAACATCCAAATAATTTGTGCCATATTAAAGCTGCCTTTCCAATTTTACAGATTGGGAAAAACAAGAACTTCTGATATTGCATTCATAAAGAAGCTCTCATGGAAGCAAACACACTAATGTGGTGTGTGGTAAAAGGGTCTTGGAATGAAAAAAGGATGATCAGGTTGCAGAACTAAAAGGGGAAGATAACAGATATATCTGGTCAAAAGAGAGAAACAAAGAGAGAGAAAGAGAAATGGATGAGTTTCAGGGCAGCAGAGACAGTGGTAGAGAGTTTAGAGGCTGGAGGTTAACCACAACATCCTCAGCGCAGTGGAGGGGACTTGTTCTCAGAAAAGGAGAAGGGGAACCGTCCAAAATAGAGGGAGGCTTTTTATGGTGCATGAAACACCCATATTATATCATTTCATCACTGTGCTGTTCATTTCCTCTGATGTGTGGAGTCTGAGGGGGACAGGACTATAAAGATAGAGAGGAATTCCCCCATGTGCTCGTCCTGTGGTCAAGTCCTAACAAGACACACTTTAGTGAGGGTTAATATCTAAGGAACCCCCCCCCACCACCACCAGTTTGCCCATCAACACTGAATTATAAACACTGGCGACAGTAACGTAGTGCAAAATGGTCAAATGCAATTATATAAAAGATAACAGCCGATTGTCTCAAGACAGTCTTTATCGTTTTCAGAAGCATCTGTTTTTAACAGAGACAAGCTCTTTTGTTTTGGTGAAGAGAAGATAATTCAAATCAGTTGGGCTGGACTGATTTTACATTTCTGTTTTGAGACAATATGTCATGTGACAAATTTCATATGCAAAACTGAGGATTACTAAATTACACACTCTGACTACAACAAGTCAAATAAAAAAAGTACTGCAAAATACAAGTAAAAAAGTATTAAATAATTAAGTATTAAATAATAGTAAATAATTTTATTTGATAATTTTAACCAATTTAATTAGTGATTAAATATTTAATAGATTAAACGGGGAAAAAACCTACTAAGAGATTTTGACATACATGAAGTATATTTTTTGGATTAAGATTAATTTAGATTTTAGTATTACAAACAACTTTCAATAGAAAAAATAAAAACATTTAAAACTAGGGAGACTTTAATAGAGTTATTATACCAATTTAGATTTTCATTTTTAAATTAATAAAAAAAAAAAAAACTTGCTCGCATTTTAAATATATTTATACATATTGTAAATGTTTGATATTGTTTGGGCAATAGTCAATTGATGGTACCTACCAACTGAATTGCCACTGGATGAGCAATATTACTGTACATAGCAGAATGAAAAATGTAGTCTAGAAAACACACACAGCATTAGACCACTATTAGGAAGTCCACTTGATATGATTTAATCTAGACCTTAAAATCTATCCAGATATGAAATATGGGCAACATTAAAACACACAATCTTCCAATATTTTCCACAGTCTGAATCTTACTCTTCCCTCCTGCTGAAGTGCTAAATGTGGTGATGTAATATCTGAATGAGTGGCATCTCTTCTGGCTCACACACATATCTGTCCTTCTGCCAGCTAAATGACTCAAACACATATAAATACACATGCTAATTAAATATAATAGTTTAAGAGGGGCAGTCGCAGCCACTCTGTAGGGTTACACCCACAACCTACAACCTAGATCTGCAACAGAGAGGGCTGTGGTGACAAGCCATCATTTCAGTGTGCAAGCTCAACTCAATAGAAGACTTATTTTTTCTTTTCTTTTCTGTAATGGAGCATGCCATCATCAACCAGTGCCACCTCCATACAGGATTTCCCCCACTGAACTTAACATAGACCTACAGCGGCCTATAAAACCAATGCAGCTATAATCAGACAAAACAGAAGCTGATATTATTATCATTCCTTAAATACAGAAGTGAATCCACATTTTGTGTATGTATAGAACGCAAGATTTGATGATGAATGATCAGGGTGAAGAGCAAGAGGTCTTAGGTACCTGTCGGCATCTCCCTGGCTGGTGGAGGCGTTACGCTGCAGACTTTCCCGTACCATTGCCATTCCATCCGGCAAACGGTTCAATCGTCGCGTATACAGACTCAATCCCCCATCCGTCATGTACCTAAGAAAACACACACACACACACACACACACACACACACACACACACACACACACACACACACACACACACACACACACACACACACACAAACAGAGATCCTACATTACTCATCCAATCAAAAGAGTTAAACAAAAACTGAACATAAAGAACATTCAAAAACAAAGACACTGTTCACAGATACATTATAGACACTGACTAATGAAATCCACAGTGCAGTTAGGTCTCATATACTTTGCAATTACAAATAATTAAATAAACTGATAATACTACAGTCATTAATCCAAAAGAAATCACTAAACAACAAAATATAATATAATATAATAATGATAGATAATAAAACGGTCTAGATAACGTAGAGTTCTCTCACATATTAACTGCTAAACAAATAAATTCAATGCTAATAAATACGTAAATAAATACTGCAGTCATTAACCCAAAACAAAGCACTAAATAAAAATATAATATAATATTACATTATATGTAATATTAATAAGTCCTGAGTAAAGAAACAAAATGATTTTGTGATCACAATTTTTAATTCTTAAAGCAATTAACGTCAGAGAACTCCACATAATCTAGAGAATTTAAATATATTGTTATATTATATAATATTATTAAATCTTTGCTACTAAGGCTGGTCAGCATATAATACCAATAAATAAAAAGAACAATGCAGAGATTATCAGTCTAAAGGAAATGCAGTTTAATTTTTTTTCTTTTTTTTCTTTCTAAACTTTTAGAGGAAATGGGATGTTCAAGGGGGAAAAAATCAGCAGCAGAACTAGTAATGAACATCTCAGTCAAAAAATAAGTTAAACGGTCTTTCAACTAATAGAGCCTTCATGACATCCAACCCTTTGCCGGTTTAAATCAGGCAACAGGAAGTAAGTGTGTGTGTGTGTGTGCGTGTGTGTGTGTGTGTGTGTGTGTGTGTGTGTGTAGCATGAGGTTAGTGGGGTCAATGATTCACAGTCGCTCGGAAAAAAGGAAAATGATCCATCATGTCTTCAGACAAGACTTCACATTAATCATAAATGATAATCACGCATACATGAACAACCTCATTTGTAAGTCGCTTTGGATAAAAGCGTCTGCTAAATGATTAAATGTAAATGTAATTGTAACAAAGTTCGCCCATACACATAAACACATGATATTATTGTACAGATAACAAAAAGCATCCAAAAATGTGTAAAAACCATCATCAACCATCAGATAACTGCTGCTGTCCAATAATACCAGATCTGTGCATGCAGTTTTCACTCAAGCAACATGAGTTGCTCATTTCTTTATCCATTCATTCATTCACACACGTCTGTAAGGTTTAGGTGGGTGAAAGGGCTACCTGGAGAAAAACAAACCCTCACATAACTCAAACAAAAACAGATACTCTTCCAAATATTTGCCCTGTCACTAGATTCCTCTCTGCTCGCAGTCACTCACTCTGCTACAGTTCCCACTGGACACTGGAATAAAATCCCCAGTCTTCACGCTCAACGGACTCACTCAAGGAAAGACAGTTGTGTGTCTGTTAGTGTGTGGTTGTGAGTCGGTACAGTGCCTCTTTGTGTAAAATACTGTCACATCATATTGAGAACGAGCTGCTGGAATACTGTGGCTTTACAGTTTGCCAAAAACCTCCAGACAGCTAACAGTGCAACATCTCTGGTCAGACCACCTCCACATACATCCAACTTTCAATTTCCCTCCATATTTCTGAGAGTATTTAGGTGAATCTCACAAGAATGTCTAGGTTATATTTCACCATAAACTCTTAATTGTCATGAAAGCAATGCTACGCTTTGTAATATGTAAAGAGTTACTAGGCTATTAGTATAATATAATGCATGAATGCCATTAAATTTATAACATAACAGAACATAATATAATATGTATGAATGCCATTAAATTAAAGTAACAATTGCAAAAAAGTTTTATTTGCCTTTTTCTTAAAAATAGAAATACATTTTATACTAGTTGTAGTATAAAACGTTTAGAATTTTATTTTGTGGTGAGATATGACCCAGATTTTATTTCAGACACATTTTCATAACATTTGCACTAATATGATCCTCTTTACAATCCCATTTAAAGCATCAACAATGCTAGTTACAAAACATTACCAGTTTGGTAGTACTAAGAAAATAAGACTAAACACTAAGATTATACTTAACAGAAACAAGATTACACTTAACAGAAACAGACCTGAACCTCTAAACTTACTGTAAATGTAATTTCTTTAACTTTTCTCTAAAAGCATTACAGGTCACATGATAACAATAATACAAGTTGACAACAATGACTGACATACCTTTCAGTGTTAAAAATCCATCAGATGTTTAATTTGCCAAAACACAGGTGAGATCCTGTGGGAAATACACACTCTGATGTGTTTGTTTGCATTAGCGGATGAGGTTATGAATATGTTTCTCTAGTGCTGGAGTATATTCTCTGTCTCTTCTCTTCTGTATGTGAGTGGCTGAAGTTTGTGCCGGTGCGCTGGACTGTTTGGTGAAGAGGGAGGAGGCTAAACCAACCACCCCCTTCCCCAAAACACACACACACACACACACACACACACACACACACACTCACATAAACACAACCCCCACCCCCTGAACAAGACAGCCTGGAGGGGTTCTGGGAGAAGGGCAGCACATGAGGGGAAGAAAGAGGGGGATGAGAAAGAGAGAAGTAACAGGAAAGAAAGTTCAGAGGAGAGTTAAGACTTAATTGATGACACAGATTCAATGTCTGAGTCTGACATTTGAAACATAAAAGGGCTGATCGTTTTTAAAGGAAGTATGGCTGTAAGATGTCATTTATTTTTAATTTTTTTGTATATTATAAATTTATTTCTATATATATTTACATTTAATTATAAAGAGAATTATAAAATTAAAATTAAAGAGCGGTTATATATATATATATAGTCATGAAAATTATATGAACATAACATAAATCAATAAATTAAATTTAAATTATATTATATTTATTATATTTATTATATTATATTATATTATATTATATTATATTAT
This sequence comes from Cyprinus carpio, assembly GCF_018340385.1. Lineage (NCBI taxonomy): Eukaryota > Metazoa > Chordata > Actinopteri > Cypriniformes > Cyprinidae > Cyprinus > Cyprinus carpio. The sequence continues at coordinate 10,095,678 of NC_056603.1, forward strand.
ATTATATTAAGTCAAGAATTTGAATTCGAAAAATTATTGAAAGAAATATCAATAACCCAAATCAGGCTTGATTTTTATCTATGCTAAAGATAATTCATCTTGAAACCAGATCAAAATTCAAATGCGAAACAACAGTCTACATAAAATATAATTATATTTTAAAAATCCCAAAAACCTGAATATGAGAAAATCAGACAATCTTCTAATTGAATTCACACTATGAAATTATGAAATGTGTGTGAGCGTGTGTGTGTGTGTGTGTGTGTGTGTGTGTGTGTGTGTGTGTGTGTGTGTGTGTGTGTGTGTGTGTTTCTATGTAAACAAGACCTGATGAAATGAAGTAGGCCTATTCATGATCAGACAGCTACTGTATAAGGTGTGTTTGGAGATGAACATCAAGGTCTTAGCATGTGTTTTCTAACCTACTAAAGCAAAACCCTTGTATTTGTGAACAAAAACCAACATAACTGCGCAAATACCAAACTAAAAGCTATAAATGCCTTCAGACTAGCTATAGACAAACTTTAACAAGTGACATGATTTACAGCATTCCCATCTCATTTCAGATGATTGTTTGCTAAACAGAAATCTCAATAGCTTTACAGATGCTGTAAACACAATGTCAGTCATATGTCAGCGTCTTGTACCTAAAGAACATATTCATTTCCGCGTGATACATATGATGTAACGTGACAAACCTGTCCCTCCATTATCAAAGTGCTGTCATGAACAGAGGAAGGAGATCATATTAGCTCAACCTGTATGTGTTCATATATAGAGCAGCCTGGGGTGAAGCCTTTAACCCGTCAGTCCTGATTACACTGTGAAAACAACCACTTTGAGACCTGGGAAATCAGATCCAACACCAGTATCATGAGAGCCTCTTTCCGTGAGGGATCTGGTTCAAACATGTTAGTGCACTTCATGATCTATATAGCCCTCCAATAGCAATCTCACTTCCCTCAATGCTCATGACATCATCCATTGTGCAGAAGATCCTCTAGTTTAAGAGACATTTTTCAATGCACACAGGAGATCCTTTTTTTTAGTTAAGTGTCAGTGTTAAGGACTTCACATTCAAAATGTCAGATTTACAATAGCACCCAAACCAGTGGAGTAAAAGTGAGCAAAACAGTGAATTTGACAGGTTTTTGATGCCTGGATTTTGTCAGACGTTTGTTAATGACTATCTAAGTGATATTTGCATCCAGACTTCAGGCTTATGGCCAGATGTAATTGCAGCCTGTCACCTGGCCTGTTCTCTATAATCTGGTAATGTTAGAAGCGCTAGAACAGTTTGTAGTGTTCAAACCACACAGGAAGACTGTGATTGGGGGGAAATAGTAACACAAGATGTTTAAATTGCACATTATCACAGCCAAGGTATGCAGAGAGCTTGTTTGAGCATGAAGGGGGCGGTGAATCTGTGTCACATTGCCCCTTCGATCTGTACACTCAGTACAGAGGAGAGCACATGCACTAAAGCTGCTTTTATTACCGCCTAAGGACCAGAGCCACAAGGTGACAGTATTCATTGCATTTAATGTGTTCACTGCGTCATTAGACATCATATGTGTATCTGAAATACAACTGGATTCAAATCTCCCCATGAGAACTGATTCAGTGAATCAGACTGGCGATGATTCACACTAATGTCAACATAAAAACACAAAGTCTAGTGTCTATCCTTAGCTTTGAAGTAAAGGCAGCAGAAAGAAAAAAGTATAAATCCATTTCAGATTTATAGGGATAGTTCACTCAGAAATTAAAATTGTGCCATCATTTACTCAACCTCATGTTATTCCAAACCTGTATGAGTTTCTTTTTTTTGTTCTGTTGAACATAACAGACGACATTTTGAAGAATATGGGTAACCAACAGTTTATGGACCCCACTGACTTCTATAGAACGGTGGGAAAAAATAATAATATGGAAGTCAATGGCTACCAGCAACTGTTTGGTTACCAACATTCTTCAAAATATCTTCTTTTGAGTTCACGAGAAGAAAGAAATGCATTCAGGTTTGCAAAAACTTGAGGGTCAGTAAATCATCTTCATTTTTGGGTGAACTATCCCTTTAAGAGTGCTAAAAAAGGTAAATGTCTACTATTACATGATGATATTAGTGAAATACAATACCATCCAAAGTTTGGGGTTAGGACATTTTTAATTTACTAACGTTTGTGTGCTAAACTAATAATTTTATTCAGAAAGGGGGCATCTAATTCATTAAAACTTAAGCCATTTAAAATGATACAAAAAACATATGTTTCAAATAAATGCTGTTTTTTTTAACCACATTGATAATAATAAATGTTTCTTAAGCATCATGTGACAGGATCATGTGACACTGAAAACTGAAATATGATGCTGAAAACTCAGCTTTACCATATTTTAAATATTCTTATATTATATTTTATTAATATAATATAATATAATATAATATAATATAATATAATATAATATAATATAATATAATATAATATAATATAATTTAATATAATTTAATATATTAAAATAGAAAGCATTTTTAAATTCTAATATAATTTCCTAATATTGTTTTTACTGTATTTTTAATGTATCTTTTGGTGAGCATAAAAAACATCTTTAAAAAACATTATCTTATAACCCATTTGAACATTTGAATGGTATATCCTTTTCTGAATCTGTGCATCTACTAAAACAATGCCTAAATGTAAACTCTGCTCAATACATTTAAAAAAGGTAAACACAAAAACTGTTCTTACATAGGTTAAAAAACTGAATTGAATTCCCTGAATTGAAAAGTTAATTTCTGACCTGGTAGTCATGCACTGATTTATAGTATCAATATGAAAGACCTAAGAAAATGTGCATTCATATCACCCTCTAGTGGCTACAATAAATCCACACTGCAAATATCCACAGAGATTTTCAGAGTCTTCACAGAAAGCATGATCCATTTGATTAGTTTTATGCCATATGGTAATGTACAAATTTATGAACATGACAACACTCATTACAGTAAACTGAACCGACCTTTAATATAAGAGATATCTTTACATCAAATCTGCTTCCTTTAGGCACTTGACACAATTTACAAAATAATTGGTTAATAATAATCTAGGACCAACAAAGAATTACCACTTGTGTAAATTACGCTGTGCACCTTTAAATTGCCTTTTGATTTTCCTTTCATCTCCACTAAACTACATACTGAAAACTCCCATAATTATCAGCCATTGAAAACATCTGTCTTAACCACTGACAACTATCTTCCACACTTACCCGCTGGTCAGCTCATCAGAGCGGGCGTTCTTAGCCAGCACGTCTCCATCACTCATGTAGCCGCTCATTTCCAGCCCCACACCTGCCAGCTCCAGATCCTCCGCCCTGTCTCCCAGCTCCAGGCCACAGAGGGCGCTGCCACGCGCTGCCAGCTGCTTCCGTAGAGGAGCCTGGTACAGATACCGGCCCTGGCCTGATGCCACACCTCCACTGCGGGACTGATACCCGTTACCGACCGAGGGAGCATCTCCTGCTTGTAGACGGGGGCTGGACTGGCCCATGCGACTGGCCCAGGACAGCGGCGCGGGGCGAGATGCCATGCTGAGGATGCTGCGACTGCTCATTTCAGTAGTAACGCTACCATCAAAAGTGGTCTCCAGTGTGCTGAGAGACATAGAGCATTTAAAATTCACTTTAAATCAATATAAAATCAAATACATATGACCTTTTGAAGCTAAACTGTACCATAGTATCAATAGTTATACCATGGTACATATCTATAGTTTCTTCAAAAATACCATGTTATTAGTTGTTTTTATTACAGTAGTGGCTTGTACCAAGTTTTACCAACATTTCTAGACTGTTGTAGAATAGTTAATTCCAGGAAACCACAGGTATTTTTCACCAAATAGTATTTAATTACAATATTTACTTAACTTATAATATGAGGAAAGGTTTTATGCATAGTACTGAGGAATTGTAACCAATATCCTGACACCTCAGGAAACAAAAATGCCTTGCTGCTCTCATTTTGTCCTAAAACGGACTTTTTAAGCAGTTCGCAATTACATCATGATGCCATCATAGCAATGCAGTCTGGGTCAATCAGCTGAATAATCAAAAAAGAGGAACAAAGAAGGTTTTAAGAATAGAGATGGAAAGAGCATGGTGGACAGACTCTACTCAATTAGTCATTTACAGTTAAAAGAGTCAAGCTGAGGAATTAATGGCTACTTGTTATTGTCTCAAAAGATAAAATACTGTCAGAAAAAAGTGTCTCTTTTGGCAGCCTGTGTCTTTGCCAGTTGAATTGGGGAATAATATGCTTTTTCCCTCACTGTTAAAGCTTCACGGTTCACCAAAGAACCATCTTCTTATCTTAACCTCTTTCCCTCTGAAAGTTCTCCTGCTACATCAGACTGTAAAAAGTAAGAAATAGATGCATTTACCTGTGTGTGATTTGCGTCCCCCGCAAACTTGACATGGTCTCTTCTAAATTCTGCCGCAGGTCAGCAATATTTTTGACAGTCCTCAGACGTCTGGTCTCTGGATCTTCACCTGAAAACAGGGCATTCATTTTAACTTTTTATCAGTATTTAAACACTGTTCAACAGTTTGGGTAAGATTTGTTTTTCAAATAAATGCTTTTCTTCTGAATTTTCTGTTCATCAAACAATGCTAACTATTGTTTTCAGCACTGACTGCAAATAATAAATGTTTCCTGAGCAACAAATCAGCATATTAAAATGATTTCTGAAGCATCATGTGACAATAAAGACTGGAGTAATGGCTGCTGAAATTCAGCTTTGCCATCACATGAATAAATTAACTTTTTACTGTTTCTGATCAGATAAATGCAGCCTAGATGAGTATAGAATACTTACTGTAAAATTGCTTGCTTGATTTAAATCAGATCAGATATGAACTGAACAGTTACCTGACAGGTCCTCAGTAGAAGACTGGTTGATCTTACTGAAGCTACTAGAGTCACTACTACGACATCCAGAGCTTGGGTTTGTGACTATGTTTCCATCTGCCTCATTGTGAGATCTAAAAACAGAGGGGTTAAAATTAAAAAAGGTGTCATTCATGTACAAATCTAGTCATGACATTCTAGTCAGCAGAATGCATGGCCTGACTAAAGGAATACTTTATGGAAAACAAACACAGGGCAACAGGTCTGTTTCAGAGGAAATCCCAGTCAAACGCTTCACAGCTGAGCCTGACGGGGAGTCATACACATGTGAGCATGCATGCACACTTACTACAGCCGTTCACAATGAGTTTTTCAGTGGCAGTCTCATAAACTAATTACAAGTCTTTTGGCATGAATCTATTTTTTTTATCTGTATATCTGATATGTGCTACATGCATGCATTAAGATTTCACTAGAGTTTTTTTTTTTTTTTTTTTTCAGTGCAAAACAATATCATCTTGTGTTATGTTGTTAATTAGATGTTCTTTAGCATGTTTGTAGCATGATGGTACAGTATGTGATTGTGTTTTGGTTTTGAGTGGTTGTCAGGAGGTTGCTATTCAAGGTCTTGTGAGAAATTTTAAGAGAAAATTTTTTTATGGTTTCTAGCAGTCTTATTTTAGCATTATTTATATTCTACTATAAATTTATTAATATTTAGAATTTGCTTTTTGTTTTTATATTTTTAGTGTTCATTCAAATTTTAGTTTGTTTTAGCAATTTGTCACTTTATTAGCTTTTTTTATTTCAGTTTTAATTCTAGTATTTTTTTAGTTTTAGTACTTCAAATTAAATTTATTTTAGTTAGTTGCCAAAGAAACATTTCTTACTTTATTTTTCTCTTCCTTTTTTGGACTGCATTTGTGAGAAGAAAATTGAAGCTATGACTTTTTTTTTTTTTTTTTTTTTTTTTGGAGTGTCAATTTTAGTTAACAGCAAAATACAGATGAAATCTGATTTTAACAAACCCATTTCAAACCACATTCATATCCGTATCACAGGATTTGAATTAAAAATCTGATTTTGACAGTTTTATTAGTCCAGGGTTAGTTCATTATTACAGATACTGTTATTGTTTTTATTAATATTTTTATATTTTGATTTAGTGTTTATTTTTGTTTTTAACATGAGTTTATTTTTATTAGTTTTATTTCTATTTTTATATATTTAATTTTTATTTTTAGTAACTTAGGCACTTCAGCTTATTTTATTTCAGTTTGTTGCCAAAGCAACATATCTCATTTTTTTTTAAGTTTAAGTTTTTCCAACTAATATTTATATTTAGTATTATTTCAGCTTTGTTTCAATTAACAAAAACATTTTCAATAGTCTAGTTACAGTTAAAAAAAAAAAATAAAAAATAACTACTACTTACTAGTCTAAGTCAAAAGACCCACATGAGCTCTAGATCTGGCTCAAGTTTCTCCTTTGATCTAAATTGATGGTTTTTGACGTGTTTTATCATCCTCCAGATGAAAACCCCAGGACGAGTCTCACCTGTACATGAAGGGTGCTACGGTGGCTGTGTTGGGGTGGCTGTACTGCTGCTGTGGCTGAGGCAGCTGCACACTGACTGTGTTGCTGGCCGTGGATTGTGTTCCGTTGGCCCCCGGGGCGGCGCTGTGGTGTCCTTTCCCCTCGGTGGAAGCCAGGCTTGAAGAGGACGAGGAATGCCGGCTGTCCCTATGAAGTCCCGGACCTCCTCCCAGACGCATACTGCGAGGCCTCTCATTGTCTTTACCACCGGGGGGCAACGCTGAACTTTTCACCGCTCCATTTCCAGTGTTTTTACTTCCTGGTTTTGGAATTCCGCTTTGCACAGGGGCGGGGCTATCTTTCTTGTTACCGCCCACTTTGCCACCTTTGGGTATGAAGCTGGTGATCTTGGAGGATTTCCTGGGCTCTGCCTCGGAGGGAGCAACTCTGCTTGAGGGAACAACTTCCTCCCTAACTTCCTCTTTGATCTCTACCTTTTCTGAGGAAGGGACACGCTTTGACCCCTCTTTCCCATTTTTGTCTTTTTCTTTAGCTCGTTCTTTTTCCTTTTCTTTATCTACGGCTTTAGTTGAGGCTTTTTTTGCTGTGAGCGCCCGGCTAAATGTCCGTTGTGCTATGCCCTTTAGTGCAATCTTTGGGCTGCTGGTTGTCATGGTAACAGCACTCGATCCGTTCGGGGACCTGGCATTACCATCCATTTCCTCAATGGGTTTTGTATTGGAACCAGCCTCGACTCTTTCTAAAACCAAACCACCATCTTTTCCTCCTGTCGGCGTAATGGCGCCCTCTGCTTGCGTGGATGACTTAGAACCTACTTTGCTGTTGAAAAGTTTGAGTTTCTCCAGCATGGACTTCTGAGGCACAGCTTTCGGTGCCGGCTCTGCAGCCACAGGCTGCTTGGCTTGGAGATCTGGTTTGATGGAAAGCATCGTGGAGGTAGCAGTGTGCTTGGTGCTCTGAGATTTGCTTCTCCAGGGTTTGCTACTCGAGTTGGGCTGGGGGATGGCTGATGATGAAGATGAAGATGCCACAGTGCTGGTGCTAACAGAGGTGCAGGCGGACGCCAGGGATGACAGAGTTTGCTCAGTCACGCCTTGTGAGGAGACACTCTCTGATGATTCTGGAGAGGAAATGACATAAGAGGTGACGGCAAAATACAGGAAAATCAGAGAGACAGGATAAAACAGTCATGGAGAAAGTTGGACTGCATACTGTATGTGAAGAGCAGCTCATACTCACACTCATATTTGTACCATGAAATCTGAATTTGAATTAAATCAGATTTTGAATCCTCTTAAAACCAGAAAAGTATTTCAGTTTGAATGGTCCAATGTTATTTTAGTGTATACACTATTATAGAATTTGTTCATATTTTTAATTAATATTTATTTTCTTTCTTTCTTTTTTTTAGCATTTATTTAACCAGGAAGGTCCCAATGAAATACAACAAGAGTCCTGGTCAAGAACAAGGAATAATAAATGAAATACATGAAAACCATACAGCAACTGAACACAAAATATACCAAAAATGTTTTGGGTTTTTATGTGTTTTTTTCATTTTATTGTTCTATTTAAGTTCCATTTATTTTTATTTCAGTTTTAGCAATCTTACTACTTAAACTTAAGTTACATTTACATCTATGCATTTTTGCAGACACACCGCATCGATATATGTTTGAAATCCAATCGAAATCTCATTTTTGCAAACGAGTCAAACAGTCTGATCAGATTTCATGTGGTTTTTCATAATTATGGAACACATAACATCATAAATGAAGAAGTTTCTTGGCCCTGCTCTGACACATACATCATTACTATAGCAACAGATACAACAACAACACTGATGAACAGTCATTCCTAAAGATCAGATCCGAAAACCAAATAGATGTTGTGGAAAAAGAACCCGGGAACCAGGGAAATAAAGCCAAAATTAAACCAAACCGAATCAAAGGCTACGGAAAACAGGAGACAAGTTTAACCGGAGATGAATATTGAAACTGTTCTCCCTGGCCATAAAAGGCTAGTTACTCCTAAGCTAATGTTATTCTAATAGTGAGCAGCAGACAGCCGACTGTGATCCATTCTAAACTGTTTACACTAACACAGCGAGTAAGACTTTAATGCCCATTCACTGGAGGCCAAATTTAACTACTGTGCTCTGTGTGACATACACAATCAAAACTTCCTTTAAATAACTGACATGAAATATAAACCATACCAAAACCGAAATGTTAAATAATGCATGAAAATCTATGATTAGGCAGTGTTAATTGATTAAACAAACAGACATGCATTTTAGCACAACAGAGTTATAAAAAAGACAAACGGTTAAATCAGCCAAACCTTGCAGAATGACATGATGCACATTATAATCATACTAATCACTGCAGTACTAAATCTGTTTATAAAAAGCAAAGAAAAACATAAAAATTCAAATAAAATCAGCATGTTATCTGTCTCTCATTCACCTGTCAGGTCCATTTGTTAAAGTGAGCTGGTTTCACCGTCAGTCCAGCCTGTAGTGTCTCAGTAGTCGAGGAGCTACACTGCAAATAAAACACTAACTGCAAACAGTTCTCGCACAGAAACCCTGCTGTCCTTCTGTCCAGCCCCCTCCCTCTGAGCCTCTAGATCACTCTCAACACACTCACTCTGTCAGCCGGCCGGTGGTCCAGACCCAGAAAAAAGACTAAAGTGCCCAAAAACTGTAAACAAAACTCTAAATCATCTGAGCATATACAGTACTAATTCTGCACATTACAAATGAGATCAAAAACTATAGGTTTATCCCACTGAGTGCCTAGTCAGAGTGCTGGATGTTTCTCTCAGATACTTTACACAATATTATTTGACATACAGTAATATTAGCTACAAACTTCTGGTAAGCACTTGTTAAGACTGAATGTAAAGGATTTGGCTAAAAAAAAATCCACTGATTACACTCAAATATTTGATTATTTTTCAGGTTCAGCGTTTATCTGTATATTTTATTAAACGATCTGACATGGGGGAAAACACTGTTCCCATCTCATTCAGTTTGGCATTTAATGAGCAGCACAGAAACAAAGCGGCAATTAGGAAGTGATTAAGGTCCAATTAGCCATGCCAGCCAGAGAGAAGTGGGTCAGACCACTAATGACTTCCAATAGGTAGAGAGAGGGAAGAGAGGGGCCGAGAAGGGGATAGGTCGGAAAAAAGACCTCGGTTATAGAAGTGAGAGTTGAGAGAGAGAAAAAGTTGAGCAGTTACTGTCCAGAAACAGACCATATGACAATAAACTGCTAAACGTTGGGCAGAACTAATCTTGCTGTCGCCCTCATGTCATTAGGAAACTCTAGAGCAACTTTCTGCCCTCAGGGTTTGTGGCCCCTCTCAGTTCCTCTTAACATCCATATTTAAGTGATTATTTCTCCACGGCAGAATAACAGCTATCATTAGTCTCAGATGACCACCCCACGAAAGCCCACCAATAAACACATCATCATGCCTGTTTCATATTGCACCTTGTCAGTGTTTTTCCCTCTGTTGTTAAATACAGTGATCATGTGATTGCAAGATAATTCCAATTGTTATCTGTCATATTTTTTATCATTTAAACATGCCTGATTAGGCTAGTATTTCATTGAGCCAACATTATACACAAATACAGCAAATGCTGTTAATAAAGGCTTAAACAGCATATGGACTAATGTCCGTTTCAACAGTGTCAGAATGATGGCACACACACACAGAAGAGTTGTGCTCCTTTGCTCTGTGATTCACAATCTCCCTCTGCTTTGCATTAAGCAGGTCACACGCAAAATAACAGAGCTAAATGCATTATGGGAGAATCGGTCGGCTGACACCATTTACTAACTTTCACAGTCACAAGACCAAAACATCTGAACTCTTCAACTGCACACAAGTCTGATATTATAGTCAGATTATTTAAGAAAATGTTCTTAAAAAGTGAACATGGGCATGCAGTTTGCAAAGTCTACCATTAGAAGAACCTGCTTTGAATTTTTCTTTCAAATGCTTTGCTCATTTAGGAATATGTACAAACATACAGTGGAAAAACAGAAAAACAGGACAGATTGCTTAAAGCATGACACTGTGAAAACCTTCATCTTTCTGTGTCTCTTTCACTGCCACCACATTCTCCCAGAACACACTAATTGGAGCTCAATTAATGCAGAAACTTCCTACACTTCGCTCACTTCACGCTTTCAAAGCCAGTACCACACACGTTTGCATGGTGTGCTATACTTAAATAGGTGATGTTTGGTTGTTCTTTTAAACATCTCAGCTAGGGGTTGTGTGACTAGCTTCACCCAAGGTCATTATAAGCAGTTATTTCCAGCACTGACTGCTACATTAACTACTCCAAACTCAGCACAGCTCCGTCACACAGCACACAAATGTGGTTGGCACATTTTAACACAGTGACCGCTTAAAGTCAACATGAACTCAGAAGTGACCCAGTTTATCTTATGGTGTGTAATTCATCAGTGCACGTTATTCCAGAAAAAGTTTAAAATGCAATACCTTCCTGTAGAAAGTCTGCTTTTGTTTTCTGTTGACTTCATCTAGGCCATGTGGGCTACTGGATAATGCTAACCAAGAGCCAATTTTACATCTAGACAATGTAAGTGCACAAATTATAAATGGTATACAGTACCATTCAAAAGTTCAGGCTTGGCAGGATTTTTTTGTTATGGTTCTGAAGTCTCACTAAGACTGCATTTATTTGTTCTAAAATACAGTAAAAACTGGAATACTGTGAAATATTCTTACGAATTAAAACAACTTTTTTCTATTTTAATACATTTTAAAATGTTTTTTATTACTGTGATGACAAAGCTGAATTTTCCAGTCATCAGTGTCACATGATCTTTCAGAAATCATTCTGATATACTGATTTGCTGCTCAACATTTTATTTCTTATTATTATCCATGTTGAAATTAGTTAAGCTGCTTATTATTTTTTGTGTATACTGATGCATTTTTTTCATGATTCTTTGATGAACAGAAAGTTCTAAAGAATATTGTTTTACTGTGACTTCACTTTCAATTTAATGAATCTTTGTTGAATAAATGTATTAACATCGATTAAAAAAAAAATGTGTACATGCACACACCCCACAGAGTAAATAAAGACTAGCTCCATAGCTTTTACTTAAAATGGAGAAGACTGCTCCATTACTGTTCAAACTACAAATGACAAAAGAAATTTAATTTGGAGAAAGAAACAAATCATAAACATACCTCATACATATCACAAATCTTGCCATACATAACTAAAACATGAGACACCATTTTCTTCTAGCCCATCTGAAACTTTCCTTAGGCTTTCTTTTTTTATTATCTAATTTTTCTCTAAACATTACCAGGGGCTGTAGCTAGTCAGCATTATTTGAATAAATGAAATACAGAAAATAGATTCATTTGCCTAGGTTTGATACAATCACAAATAATATATAAACTGGAAGGACTCTGTAGAGACAAGCTTGTTCAAATCGGTTTTTCTCTTTAATGAAATCCTGACCTGCTGCTTTCTGATTCAGAGGTCACTTCACTTTAAAGACTGTGATGTTGGCTTTACCTTTGGCCTGAGCTGCTGCAGGTTTGGCTTTATCGCTGAACACCTGACTGCGGCGATTCCCTGCTGAACTGATGGACCCTCGAGGAGAACTCTCACTGCCTGCAGTGGACATCCTCGAGGTGGGGCCAGGCAATCTGTGACAGCGAGAGAGCAAAAAATATTAACGACAACATTCAGACATTTTCTGAAGATAATGTGCATGCTCCTTGTCAGTGCAGAACCCGTGCTCAGGTGTTGTTGGTGTTTGCCAGAGGATATATATATATGAACTGAATGTTTGTGCCTTTCTCAGGGTCTCTTGCTCTAGAATCAGCCTTATTAAATTCATTCCCAGTTAATGAAGCTCAAACACACACACACACACACACACACACACACAAAAACATCTCCTCTCCCCAGCAGCAAAAACTCTTTAAACTGCTTTGGTGCACTTTTTTATTTATGCAAAATGATGGAGGATCTGTTCAGTGCATCAGTAGTGAATCCCTCCGGCATAACCACTTAGCTAGCAAATAGTATGTGTTTCTGAATAATGCAACAATAAATAACCCTTAACAATGTATTTATTTCCGCAAAACTGGTGCATTTAAAAAAGAAAAATATTTGTATCAAGCATTGTGTGCCTTGTTTAAGTTTTAGATATTTAGTTTAATACCACAGCTTTGTGCAGATGCTGACCAGGGAAAGAATAGAATAGAAGCAAAATATTTAGTATGATATATATATATATAAATTATATATTATATATTATATATATTATAAATTTATATTATAAATATAAATTATAAATGTATATTAAATATTTAATATTAAACAAGCACAACCATGTAATATATTGACTTATATAAACCCAGTAAAACCTCTATGATGAAGATTTGTAATTCTAATGTGACATTTCTCCATCAGTCCTTTAAGGCCTCATGATTGACACACAAATAGAGTAATCTCACCTAACAATCAAGTCTAGGTAAATGTCATGTCAATGCCATGTAAAATACAGGAATATTTGTCGTGACCTATCCTGCTGATCACATTGCTGTCTATTGTGTTGCCTTGACATTTTCTCATAAGCATGGGAAATAGTAACATTTTTCTCTTTTTATTTTCCTGCTCACCTAAAATGCATCTCATATCTGTGGAAGGCTTATCTGCAATTATAACTATCCACCATTAGATGGCAACATTGTGGTACATGTTGCCAAAAAACGAACGGTGGAATATTAAAGATTGGGCTGATATTTAAACTGGGAATTTTAAATAAGGTGACTCATAGTATTTTTAGTGTAGTTATCTGAAACGCATCACACGTTTGCATTTGATTTCAAATGCATTTACAGCACTTGCTGACTGAAGGCACGAACACATCATTCACTGAAACCAAAATCACAACCTCAACCTTTCTGTCACACACCACAATTAATAATTAATATACTCAAGCAGGGCATCACACAGAGCAGTTATTTTAAAGTTATCACAGCTCACTGAGCAGACATTTCCACTGGGACATGTTTTGGGTAACATCACCTGACAGAGTCCACATATTCTGTCTGGCCGGATATATTCAAGGAACGGTTGACAAAGACATGTCATTATTTTCTTCTTTATATTTAGAATAAATCTAGTTTATCCATCTATTTAACAGATGTCTCTATCTAACTATATATCTGTTAAATATATACATGCATTACAAAGTTATTCTTAATCCCTTATCAATTGCATTCTGTTATATACTTTCTTTACTAACTGGAAGCACAGTTAAATAATAAAAATAAAAATAATAAAAAATAAAAAAATAATTTAATATATGCATTCAAATGCACAAAAATTACCTGCACATGCATTAAATAGTGTAATGCACTATTGATAACATAAGACAACACATGATAAAACACCTGAAATATGGTGTTGGCCATGTGTTTTAATGCAGTACACTTTTTATAATGTGAATATATAGATAGATAGATAGATAGATAGATAGATAGATGATAGATAGATAGATAGATAGATAGATAGATAGATAGATAGATAGATAGATAGATAGATAGATAGATAGATAGATAGATAGATAGATAGATAGATAGATAGATATAGAAAAATAATAATTTTGATTATTTAATACTATTTAATTACAATGATATTGTACTGAGTAGCCAGTTGAATAATTAGTTTCACATAACAATCTTGTACATACATGAGTAGAATTAGACCACAAAATCACATGCAGAGAGTAAGTGAGGAAGAGGAGGGTGATGACGAGCAGCTTGACAGCAGAGGAAATACACGAGAGCACAGGATGAGAGTGAGAGTGCTACCTAGAAGACTTTTTCTGACCAATGGAAAACTTGAGTTTACTCTGAGAGCCATCCCTAGATCGAAAGAAGAAGAGAAACAAGAGAAGAAAGAAGAGATAAAGAGAGAGACCGACAAACACAGAGAGTGATGACTAACACAACATCACACAATCACAACCCTAAGAGAATGAAGACACATTTAGACAGACAGATTGCTTCAAATCAATCCACAAACAATCCATATAACATATGCACGACAGACAGACAGACAGACAGACAGACAGACAGACAGACAGACAGACAGACAGATAGATAGATAGATAGATAGATAGATAGATAGATAGATAGATAGATAGATAGATAGATAGATAGATAGATGTTACCTGGACTGCATGTCTGGCTGTGTTTTGTGTGTGTGCGTCCCATGCGAGGTGGAGGTCAGCTGGGCCGGAGCGCTGCTCTGCTGGCTTAAGGGAGTGTGTGAATGTGTGTGTTGCGTGTGCGTCTGTCTGTTTGTCGGCTGTTGCTGCTGCTGCTTGTATCGAGACAGGCTAAAGAAAAGCCCCAAGATGGCTTTCAGATTTCCATTCCGGATCTCTGTGAGGAAGAGATGTTCAACAACACATTGCTGTTTAGTATATAATTAGGCAGACACTTTTCTCTCAGAGTAATTAGTAGGGCACTAATTACAAGCACAGTCCCCTGTACAGCATGACGGGGTTGAGCGCCTCACTCTCGCTTCTTGTGGGAACTGATCGAACCTACAGCCTTCCAGTCATCAGCCACTGTGCCGCTACCAGTCAAGTGCTTGACAATAACGCCGTTTTATGATTGTTTGATTAATATGCCTTTACACTAATGTCACTTTTTACGTTAAGCAGGTAGTAATTTTGAAAGGCAGTTAGCACCACTTTTTGGGGGTTTAAAAGACAATTAATATTCCGTATTATTACTGATTAAACTGCACTGATACTATCGAATGAAACTTTGCTAATTTTGAAGCATCACTACTATTTAGCTAAACCGAATCAAATTTGACTTTCATAACATGAATAACTAAGAACATTATTGTCCTTTATAGAGCTGCTTATAGTTTAACTGAACTAAATAATGACACAATTATCTTCTGTAGAGCTGCTTTACAGCTTTAATTTGTTTCATAATTCATTAATTTTATAACATTAACTCTGTTATTTTCCTGTTTATTAATATGAAGTTGCTTTGAAACAATCTGTATTATATAAAGCCCTGTATAAACAAATTTACAGCTTGTGCAGTAGCAGCAAGTTTGAAATGTGGTGTTTGAACGTTTTTCTGCGCCAAACAGCCAATTATATACTAAACAACTCATGCTTCATTAAGTATTAATGTGCTTTGTGCAGTCAAAGAAACTTTTCTGCACTTTTAGTTTCACCATATGAGGGAAATGTAAAAATCACCAAAAAGTGAAGGAAAACACATTAACTGATAAAGAGGCACTCAAAAAATCTAACCAATTTTGTGCTGTACTTGTCCAATCAAAGTTTTAACCTCGTAAATATGCAAATAACCTAGAAACATAAATATTGACAAATGGTTTACAGATGTATAATCTTGAAACCTGACTACCCAAATTGTTAAAACTACTAACCTAGGGGTGAAGAATGAACAGTTTGAAACTTATAACAACATAACCCCGGTTAAAATAACCCTGGCTTATTAATTTAAAAATCTTGTGTTTTTACCTTCAGCTGAAAGTCCCTGTATGTTCACACCTTTGGCTGCTAGGAAGCTCAGACAGGCATCAATATTTTCGATCTAGAGAGAAATTCAGAGAGAGCATGTTGATAAGCACCGTAGAGATCATTAAAAAAAAAGGATCATGACAAACCACACACATATAAACATAGCCATTATCACCTAAAACAAACAGGCCGGGTTACGTTCAGAACAGATGCTGTTTCCTTGCAGTATAGATTGAGTTTTCTTCACATCTGCTCCGTGGCTGAATACGTGACTCACTCTAGGAGCTGTAGTGTTATCAGAGAGCATAGATTGGCTGCTCAGTCAAAGCAGTATGCAAAGCCTTTGCTGCCAATCGTTGCTAGGAGATGCTGCCGAGGCCCTGACGCTGACCCAGCCACATCCTAGTGTCACTCAATTCAGAGCATAAGCATATCTGATTGGCTGAGAGGAGAGTGATGTAATAGGCTATACTTAAAGGTCATGTGGATTCTGCTAGGAATATGTTAATGATATTTACCATACTCTAGGGTCAAGGTTATCCATAATCATAGCCTCCCATTCTATTTATGGAGCCAATATGTCATGCTATGTTAACCATATACTTGCATTAATATATTCTTGCCTAGTCTATTAAAAAAAGTTGACAATTTTTTTAAATTACAGATATTCCTAAATAAGACTAATATATGTAGTTTCTCAAAAAAGGTATAGAGTGTAAACTCTATTCATGCCATACCTGTATTACCTATCGATGACCAACTTTTACAAATGCACCAGTCTATATTTAAATAATAAAACAAGTAACTTGTAAATTCATATGGGCCCCTTCAATATTGGACACTTTGGTTATAGTGCACTTAAAAATGCATGAATATCATTGCATTAAATAACAAAAGTATCATCAATGTTAAAGAAAGCATAAGTAAGTACACTTTTTAAACATTTCGCAAAAAGTAGTTTGTTTTGATATACATTGTTCACCATTAAAGGTATTTCAACATTTTGTCATTTTGAAAAAATGCAAAAAAAAAAAATGGCTAAAAAGATAATTCTACAAAAACTCCAGCATCATTTGTTTGCAGAAGTCACTTGCTTTGATTTTTTTTTTTTTTTTTTTTTGCTATGCAATGAAATTCATACATTTTTAACTGTGGCTCAGTTGTCCCAATATTTTTTGGGGCCACTGTATAATTAGAGCATTGCTTTGATTTATTGCCCATGTTCTGCATTAAAGAGCTGGTCCTCTTCTACGGGTTAGTCAGCACAAGTGTGAGTTATGTCAGCCACAGCAACACATTTCAGCCTCACTGACTGTGTCCCAGTTGCTGGCAGCCAACAGTTGCTGGCCTTAAGGGTCAAGGGAGATATAGACGTGAGCAAAGAATCTGCTCTAGATTCCTCTGTCCCTTTGAAGGAACCACATCCCAGACGTCCAGGACTAAATATAACGTTTCTAAATAAAAAATATATCAGAGAGAAGGGTTGAAATGAATCTATATCCTCTTTCTCTCTGTGAATTGAATTACAAGGCATAATATTATATGAAGTCAATATGAATGCATTAAGAAATGGGGTGTGGGGCAATTTAGCTCTAACACAACAACATTGTCTTCTCTGATTGTTGGGTTGCAGGTCATGCATGACAGCAAACACCACTCTGAATGACGTTCTCATAATAACTGCATTAAAAACTCACTGGGTCAACAGAAATCAGAACCTACTAGAATAAAAGCAAACAAGTGATTGCAGAGCCATAAAAAAGCACTTAACCAAAACCAAACACATGCACAGCCACAGAAATGTATTCGTGAAAAACACTAGTTGTTGACCAATATGTGTTTTTCAAAGACCAATGCTAATCTACACTGGCTGATAAAATGCATACTGTTTGTTTTACTTAAAATATAAAAAATTAAACTAATAAAACAGGAAATTGTTTACATTTTACATTTGATTTAAATAAAATTAAAACACTACAACTTTAAGACTGTAAATACATAAACACAACTATATTCAATGAAATAAACACTTCATTTTACACAATATTAAACAGTATTTTTTTATTTAAAAATATGCTACATTTAGATTTGCATGTTGCTAAACTAATCTTACAATACTCTAATAAGCAATAAATATTGGCACATATTTTAGATAAAGGAAGCAAATTGACAAAAGGAAGTAAAACTGTCTCAAAATGACCAGATATAATCTAATATTTATGATTATATCACTAAAGCACTATAATAATGACAAAATGCTCAAATCTGAGCTCAATGTTAAAGCTTTTTACAAATATATTTACAACTTTTAAGTTACATGAACACTTAAGGTCTGAAATACTCCAGAAAAAATGTTTGGCTGGCTAAATATGAGGCACAAAAAAGTTAAACAACATGTTGAATTTACTTTAAATTATATTTACTTTCCATTTACAGACTCTATGCAGCTGTATGTTTGTCGGAAATAACAATATAAAAGCATTTTAAGTTCTTACTCCATCTTCCATATGCATCCTATGTCAAAAACGAATTAAGGAAGCCCTCAAAGCAACAAGAGGCCCGTACCTGAAACAAGAGCACTTCATTTTAATCTCAGCTCGTTACCTGTGAGAGACTGTAAGAGTGTATTTGCTCCTCAGCGACTACAATCGTGTTTAAGACAGGGACAGCCTGCTAAACAAACAACTTCACACACACACACACACACACACACACACACACACACACACACACACACACACACACACACACACACACACACACACACACACACACAACTATTGTCTGTCTCAACAAGCTCAACAAGCACATAAACGTGCTTATATGCACACATGTAAACATATACCGGATACATTCCTCCTATGAGACTCCTCACACATACTGTCTCTCTCATTTTCTGTCCCCATCTCTTCCTCTGGTTGTTTTTTCCCTCTCTGTCATTATATTTTTCATCACCACTGGTTCCCTAATAAACTCCTCCTTGTGTGTAAGTGTGTTTATGTGACAGTGGGTTAGAGTTAAGGAGAGAGAGAGAATGCATGTATTTAAAGGTGATGATTGACAGGTGAGTTGGTCATGTGACAAAAAGCAGTTTATGTACTGACATGAAACGCTGTATGAAAAAAAGAGACACATGCATATCAAGAGAATAACTGTAGAACTGGGTCTTATTCATTTTTTTCTCTCGAAAGTCCACTTATTCATGTAAGCGTGTTTTAACCTTAATAACAATCATAATTTAGTTATTCTATGATCATATTGATTTCAGTCCAATTCAGATTTGCGCTACTCAAAGTCTAAAGATCAGATTAAAATGATTTTGTTCAATAAACTTTAGCCTCTTGTATTAAAGGTCTAATGTCAGAAATGTGTGCCAAACTCAGCATCAATAAATGCACTTCTGTCTCACAAGTGAAGTTTTGGGTTCTGAATGTTACTGTATGTCTTCATACAATGAACTCTTGTATTGTGAAACAAAGAACCAAGAAAATTCAAAAACATCATTAGAGTCACTATGACCCAGAAGCACATTTTGAGTTTTATGCAATAAAAAAAATAAAAAAATGAAAACGTCACACTACATTTAAATGATTATATCTCAGCTTTTTTTTTACTTTAATGCACTTGAAATCTAGGTCAAACTAACTGATGGAATGTGTAACGTGATTGTTTCATGATATGACCAAAAAATAAAGCAACTTTAATATGTGTCCTGTGCAGAAATACATTTTATCATAGTGTCATGTAACTTCATATGAAATCAATCTTTCTTATTCATGCATACAACAGTTTGTGGGAGTGGGTAATATTTTTTACTCTTTTTGAAAATTCTCTTGCTCACCAAGGCTGCATTTATAATATTTATAATAAAATATAACATTATTGAGCACCCACTTACTCAACAAACACAATAAATCTCATCCCAACATGACATCACTTATCTACTCCAGGCCTCATTCAAATTACAAAAAAAAGACATTTAAGAACAATGAGCGTTTAAAAGAAGAGGAAGAAAAGTGATTAATGCCTCTACAGAAGAATGTGGACCATGTTTTGATTCCCTTCCCTATCCTGTTGCCAAATCATGCACAAAAACCCACCCATGATGACTGACAGACAACCAAATTAGATTAACATGCCAATCATTCCCCTTAACTAACAAAACAAAAGACAAGAGTATTCAGGAAAGTCTTTAATGCTGTTCATTGTAACTATTAGCTTTCTGGGAAACCATGAAAAAAACATATCAACTAACTTTAAGTGAAAAACAAAGACAGGTAAACATCCTGTCAATATGATCTCTGCAATGATTAGGACTATGATCTTTTGTGATAGAGTAAATGACTTTAAGCTGCTCTAAGTGATGTTACCTGCTTCGCAAACTTCCACCAGACATGTGACCAGAGAATGACTCAGCTGAAGCAACCATGTTTGTGTCAATACACACCACTAGGGAGGAGAATTCGAGTTACGACACTGAGATTTCCTGTGTGTTTTAGCAGTCCTGTGTCAACAGCCAATGACATAAATGCTGCAATCTTGTGCTTTGCTTTGTCTGCACTGCTGGTGGGTTAAAGGGGAGGAGGATGATCTGAGAGGATCAGACGGAACGAGCAGGTGTAAAAACAGTCCCAAAGGTGAATGAGAGAATCTGACGCTGGCCCAGACTGCTGAAATAGCTATCACATGAACACACAATATCCAGGGGTAACACATATATTGTTTCAATAGAATAACACTTCACATTTATTTAGGAAAGGTGTAAGACGTTGATATTGACAGTATAGTGATATGTTTTTTTTTTTTTAATAAAAAAAAAAATATATATATATATTGACATCTATATGTTTTGTTTAGACCCCAATAATATATTGGTTTGACCAAAAAAATGTAATTAATAAAAGCAACCATATTTTCTATTTATCAAATAATGTACCAATAAAATGTACCAAAAAAGCAGCACAACTGTTTTAAGATATGTTTTTTTTTAGCACCAAATCAGCATATTAGAATGATTTCTGAAGGATCATGTGATCCTGAAGACTGGAGTTATGATGCTGGAAATTCAGCTTTGCATCACAGGTATAAATTACATTTCAAAATATATTAATATAGAAAACAGTTTTTTTTTTTTTTATGTAATGCCTATTCTTTATTTTTTGATAGTTTAATTCCATGTTTCTCCTGAAAATATGATGCAAATAGGCTGTGTACAGCATTTCATTCTGAACACTCAAAACTGTTCCATAAAAGTTAGCCCATGCTTAGCTGCATTAATATTATGATCCTCCAAAGCTATTGTGACAAACGCATTCAAATTCTACTCCTCGGTTTTACAATATGAGCCAAAACCCCTCCATTGATTAGCTTAATGTGTTTACATATTTAACCATCTGAATGCTGAGGTTAAGTATCATATCATCAATTAGCGCTCGCTGTGATATTACTCTGCCCAATGGATCTTTATGCAAATCAACACAAGCGCTTGTATGTCCAGCGTAAGCTGTTGCTAGAGACCCATTCACAGAGCGATGTGCAATTCCCGCACTTGATAAAAACACACAATGGTGATATTTGCATAATGGCTTTGCTAGCACCTGCTTTCAGCAGTGCTTTGCTTCCTAAAGACACACACGCACACAAACAAATACACACGCTGGAATTTAAACAGCTTTAGAGTGACTCATATACAGGAAAACTGCATAAATACAGAATGCCTGCTGAGATGTACAATTACACGTGGATTTATGCATGAAGTCGTACAGTCACCACCAGCTGAGTCATAGAAGAAGAACGAATTCAAAAGACCTGAGCATTCACGCAGCTAGAGAACGAAAGAAAACTGTCTGCGATGAAAAGAAAAAGAGAAAGAAAATGGGAACACAAAGACAAAGTGTGTCTAAAAGTAGTAAATTA
This sequence comes from Cyprinus carpio, assembly GCF_018340385.1. Classification (NCBI taxonomy): domain Eukaryota; kingdom Metazoa; phylum Chordata; class Actinopteri; order Cypriniformes; family Cyprinidae; genus Cyprinus; species Cyprinus carpio. The sequence goes on from NC_056603.1 coordinate 10,117,653, forward strand.
CAGTGCAATTTTCTGCTAAGGGGACGGAGCTAATTGATGGAGCCAGAGAAAGAGGAAGTCAGTGAGAGATAGCAATGAGAGAGAAGGGTAAAAGAGATCAGCTTCCGTGGGTGGACAATCAGACCCCTGCCACTCAACTTAACCCCAGACCCCTAATCTACCTCTCACATCTGAAAAGACCAGCAAAACCTACTTTGTGAAGCTGGTCGAAGCAAACGTTGGGCTGGGAAACGAGAACAGGTCCTTCATCTGAACAGTTTTGTTTTTAAAAAAAAAAAGTATCAGGATTAAATGATTCTCACAATATTTGGTTTTATTACTGCACCATTTTTCTGACTATTCAGTTTCATTCACAGAGTCTAAATGCTAAATGAATGAATCCATTTAGCATTTAGTGAATCCAAAACACGCCGTGAGACCAATGAAGCCCAACTCCTGAATGAATGACTCTTATGAATTGGTTCTTGTGAATCAAAACACTTGAATCAGAGTGCTTACTGAATTGTTCTGACTCACTTATTGAACCGCAAGTCATTACTTTATTATGTGATTAAAGATGCACATTTTGCAATTGTAATCAGTGGCATTCTTTTTTTTATAAACGATAAACTAATAAATTAATTAAATATGTTACAATATTTTTGTTTTTTTAGTATTGTTATTTAATATATAGTTATGGGATGCCACATCTAAAAAGCAAGAGAAAACTCATTACAAATAACTGTGTTAACACTCCTTTTACAAAAATATTATGTTTATTTGTTAGCTTGTTTGGGATAGAAATCATTACTTTTAATACAATTTATACTTAAACTGATTAAAAGCAACAGTGAATACATTTATAATGTTACTAAAGTTTTCTGTTCCGGTTGGTAAATAAATAAATAACTTCTATCGGGTTCAAAAAATATTAAGCAATATTGATAATAAAAATAAATGATTCTTGAAAATCAAATCAGCATATAAGAATGATTTCTGAAAGTCAGCTTTGCTATCACAGGAATAATTTCCATTTATTAAAATAGATGTAATATACTAAATATATTAAAAGGGAAAAGCATTATTTTAAATTGTTATAATATTTTGCAATATTACTGTTTATATTTTTAAAAAGCAAAGCCATGGTGGATATAAAAGGCTTCTTTCAAAAATATTGAGAAACCTCTCAAACCTGTGAACGGTATTTGTTGTTGGTTTGAATCTTTAAATTCCTCAGGATTCCCATTCTTATCAACTACAGCAGCATTATCTTTCTACTAAAGCTAATTGGCCAAAGACGCAACACACCAACCTCCAAACCCAACATACGCTGGTTTCAACTGGGTTTCATCACTGTCAAAACAAGAGCATTGCCTCAACGGACCACCATTACAATCAGAACCTCCAATAACAACAAAACACACGTATAGACCTCAAGCCCTTTGAAAATGATTCCTTTGTTGCGTCCATCAGGCTTGACAGCCGCCTTTGTAATCGAGACAAGTCAAAACCAACCGCTGCCCCTGGTTCATGTGTGATATGACCGTCAGCAATACTCAGTCTTCTAGGGTTTGTTTTGCTTAGCTTTGGCTTGGCTAAAATAGCTCTTTATATCTGTAATCTGGCTTGTGCTTCCTCCAAACCTACACATTTACTGATGGTTTTGAGACTTTTTTAAAGTTTCAGCCAAACTACCCCCCTTAAAACCAGATGTTTATAAAGACAGACCACATGAGAAGCAAAAATAAGAGTATTAAAGCGCATATCCATAAGCCTGCTGGCAACATCAGCGAGAAACTACTCTATTACACACTTAGAAAAAAAAGGTACAAAGCAGTCACTGGGGCAGTATCCTTTCATCTTTGTACCTTGTTTACTCCTAAATGGTACATATTAATGTCTTGAAGGTACATACAAGAACTTTAAAAGTACATATTAGTACCTTATGTTTCCCTGGACAGATCTAGCAATATCTTTTAATGCACAAAAGTGCATTAAAGTCATTATAAAATTACACTGGCAGTAAAAAACACAACCAGAAGGCAATAAAACACAAGGTCTTACCATCTGAGAACGACTCTTGGGGCATCCATTAATGTCCTCAATCTTCTCATTTGCTGTGGTTTCCAAAAAGAGAGAGAAATACAGACAAATTAATTGCTAAAAAAAGAAAATAAGTGACAGATTTCCTTAATTGTAAGCCTCAAGTGCAGTATGTCCTTTCTGCATCTGTGCCGGACAGATCTTTGACCTCTAATGTGGAAACTAGATCCAGTTTGAGCAACTGTGTGGCAGGGCCTGCTGGGATGCGACTGCTTTGGGGCTTTCCTGAGGCTGACTGCTCTCCACCCTGCATCCCGGCGGGCCCAGCACCACCCCCCACCCCACGGCAGCTGAAACAGGGCCGCTCACTCACAGCTGACAACTGCACACATGGCTACAATGACAGCTACATGCCTGCAGGAATCACTTTACCTCCTGCGCGGTGGGAAAAATGTGTCAGGAATGTGTAAGATGTCAGGTGAGTAAGCATGGAGGACAATATATAAAGCTCTTCTGTTCGGATTCTGATTCTGAATTCTGACTTTTATCTTACAGTTCTGAGTTTATCTGACAATTCAGACTTTTTTTCTCAAAATTCTGAAATTCACAAGAAGTGAAAAAAAATGATTAAACTTGCAATTCTGTAGAAAATCAAGAGATAAAAACACAATAACCATTTTATTTTCATTATGTGGAGAAAAATGCAGAATTTTGAGATGTAAACTTAAAATTTAAATAAAAAAGGTAAAAATTGTGAGATGTCAGAATTGATGAAAAATCTGAACAATAAATATTAATAATTTTTCTCTCTTTTTTTTCCCCATGGCAGAAACAAGCTTCCTTAATTAAATTATTGTTTACAAAATATACAAAATAATTAAGCCACAAATATAAATGCATTAATTGCCCTGCATTAGATTTCAAAAATTATTAAAGCGGCATCTGCAAACAAATTAGACCTCAGAATTAATTTAGAATGTTTTTTAAACATTTGTGATATTATTATTATTATTAAAATTTTAGACTACAATTTACCACACAATTTGCTACTTAATCATTATTTTATCAATACAAAGGTCAGAGTTTACTTTTTGGGGCCCCTGTAAGTTGGTGTGAGCTTTAAATATCCTTATTGTCACCAATTGAAGCATTTTCTTATTTCAAAATTTACTTTCAAAACTTTAGGGCAAAAGCCATCAACTCTCACTAACAGAAATATATGTGAACTATGTCATTGGTTGCATGCAGCATTTGTGTCTGTCAGACAGGGAAGGTCAGATTTCAGCTTCAACTGGCCAGTGTTTGATTCCCTTGAGATGTAGAAAACACAAGAGGACAAAGTGGGATGACAACAGTGATGAGTCATTTAACACCACTACACCCCAGAACACTGTACAGTGCTTTCTGCTCTTAAGTAACCAAATGCTCTCCGGCTCTTACAAAACATTTTAGGAGGACAGAGGTAATGCAAAACTCTACATGTCCATGGGAAGAGCTGCTGACAGGGATCAATTTTCTTAATAGGTTGTACAAAATAGCATACAAAATAGCATACAAAATAGCAGTTACAATGAATAAATGAATGAACGAAACAATGTATCATCAGAAGTAGTTGTGAAAAGTTGTAAAGTTATATTAGAAATGTATTTCTAATACAATAAATAAAACTTTAGTCTAAAAAATGCAGGTTTTGAATTCAAGAGGATTGCTCACATATAAATAGATAATCTAGTAATGCAATATTTCATTATCTATTACATTATTAACTCATTTTAGACTAATCCTTAAAATTGAGCACAAAATTACTGAACTAGTTGAATAAATGAATGAATAAATAAATAAATAAATAAGGCAAAATATGTAATTATAATGTAGTTTTTTTTAGTCAAATGTAATTTTAGTAAAATAAATGCATGCTTTAAACTCAAGAGGACTGCTTTAAATATAAATACATATCTATATAATACATCAAAAATGATGTATTTATAATATTTTTTGACTGTAAGAACTGACTACTGTTCAATTTTAATTTTATTTGTATTTTTTTTTGGGGGGGGGGGGTCATACATTTTACCATGATTTACAGAAGACACCCACTAAAAACGTCTGTGTAAAGTTCGTATTTTAATAAGTACGGCTCAGAATAAGTAGGTTGTTTCATTTTTACACGTGTTAGCCTATGCTGAATGACGATGGAACACTATTTCACCTATATTTGGACATTTTGTTTTCGCAAAAGTTATTTGAAACACTTTATTTGCATCTAATATGCTTTCTGTGTAAATAAAATCTCTTTTGTAAATTTAATTTGATGCAGACACCAAAATGGGACGACCCCGGTACACCTTGCACAGAAAATCTTCATTCGACTCTTTATGTCTGTTTTGGAGAGAGTGAATTGCTCACCGATAACCTGTATGATCTCTGCCAGCAGCACGCCGTCGCTCACATCCTGCTGCAGGTCTTTGATCAGCCGCTTGTGTCCCGATCTGGCCAAGTAGTGATTCGCCCAGTCCGTGTAGATCTGTCGACACGAAAGGAGAAAGTTCGCTTAGAAATCCATCCATCAAAAAAAAAAAAAAAGTTTCACACAACTAGGATTCACGACTTCGTGCAAGCGCGACTGCGCGAGGACTGAGCGCCGCGTCTCTCCGCGCTCTATTCAAATCCGCTCCATTGTGCCTTATTCAAGTTATTCAGCACCAATAATGCTCAAATTCTCCCGTCTGACATCACAGAAAAGCCCCTTCACTGGGGCAGGAGGAGGGAGACCCCGAGGGAGCTTAAATTAAACCTCTGAATGGGTTTGAAAGGAGTCATGTGTTGTTTGCTGTTTGGAGCGGGTCTGTCCAAAAACATTCCCGTGTCCCCTTACAAGTAACGAAAAGCGGGAAACAAGCAGTGCAACAAGCAGTAAAAAACCACGAAGGTGCCAAAACCGTCAAAATAAAGCTTCCATAAAACGTATCTTTAACTTAATTCAAGCATTTCAGTACATTAATTAACAAACATATGACCATGACTATTTTATATACTTAGTAGCTATTATTATTTTGTAGTTTTTATTACATAAACCATGATATTCTTTGAACTTACATATAAATACCACAGTATTTTCCCATTTGACTTTAATATCACAATCTGAAATAAAATAATAGCCAATATAGGCAATAACATTGCATAAACCACAATTAACATCAAAAGTCGTCTTTTTTAATGCACATAATCAATGGCCAGGCAGTAGTCAAACACATTCCCACGACGGGGGTTGAAGAGCTTGTGTTGTGTGTTTGATGAGTAAATAAAGCCTGAGTCTATTATTGCAGTGTTACTCATGTGAGGAATCAGTTTTCTCGATGGGAAAAACAGGTGCACCCCGAGTCCCTGTGCCATCAAAATAAACATGCTCCCCCTCGATCGCTCTCGCTGGAGTCATCTAGACTTAAAACAGCACACAAAGCCCATATAATTATGGAGAGCAATGACCAAAGTCAGTGGAGAAATGTACAAATCCAGCTCATGCTTTGAAGGTTTGTGGGTTAAATGAGTCAGATGTAATTAAAGGTGAGGTGAAGGCAGTGAAGTGAAGGTAAGGGTAAACATGCCTTCAAGCAACAAAAGATCGAAGTAACGCAGAGAAAACTACAGATGACACCTGTCTGTCAGACTGAACCTGCTCACCACCATGTCAACACTAAAATAGCTATTATGTCATAAAAAACATGTTGGTCAAGGTACAAATTGAGTACATGCATTGCATTCAGTTTATCTGTTATGTATTCCTTTTAGTCAATACGACCATATCAACATTTGTTGCTTTTTTTTTTTTTTTTTTCAAATGTTAGACTGACACAATTTTGGCATGTATCTAGAATTGCACTAAAACAGTGTTTAAAAAGTATTTGTTCAACAAAGTAGTTAACTATTAAACAAATGATTTATAGTGTGTATATATATATATATATATATATATCAACACTTTGCATTTTCTTTGTAAAAGTTGAACTGAATACTTTCATTCAGCAAGGATGCATTAAAGTGATCAAAAGTGATGGTAAAGACATTTACATAGTGTTACAAAATATTTCTATTTAAAATAAATACTGTTATTTTGAAGTTTCTAATCATTAAGCAATCTTGTAAAAAAGTTTCCACAAAAATATTAAGCAGGAAATATAACTGTTTCCACAATAATAATGAGTAGTGTTTTTTGAGCAATAAGTAGGTATATTGTTTTGATTTCTGAAGGATCATGTGACCCTGACGACTGGAGTAATGATGCTGAAAATTCAGCTTTGCATTAATTACATTTTAAAATATCTTAAAATAGGAAACAGTTATTTTAAACTGTAATATTTTTCAAAATAATGCTGTTTACTCTATTTTTAACCAAATAAATGCAGCCTTGGTGAGCATAAGAGCCTTCTTTCAAAAAAAGCATTAAAAATACTTTTGAACAGTATTGTACTTGTCAATTTTTTTATTTCTTTATGTGTAAAGAAAATAAATAAATGTCTTAAACTGACTTTATGAAGTTAATGTAGTGTATGCTTCTGTATGAAAGCAGTGTTCCTTGGGACATTTTCCTTTAAAGCAAAACAGCACTTGATTACTCACGAGCATCCAAATACATGCCATCTGAATCAGCACTTATGATGAGTTATGCTGTGAAATATACTGACCTTTATATTCTGAGTCACTGAGGCATGACGCGTCAGTCCCACTGCTGTAAGAATATTGTGACAATCCCTCATCTCTCTCACACACAAAAGCAGCACTTAGAAATCCTTCTGTTGTGTGGATGTCAAACCAGCATCTAGTCTTTCTGCACTCTTCTGAGCTTGACCCGAGCATGAGCTGTTCTCGGAGTTCAGACGTGCCTTTAGGGCTGATTTGTCACTGAACAACTCTGGAGAACTGAACAGGTGGCTCTTGCACGCATTTGCTGATGAGTGTGTTTAACTACCTTGTGTGAGTAAGATAGAGAATATCAAATGGGAGTTTCTGAGTTTGGTAACTTTCAACAATTTAGCACCAGCTGTCACTTGGACTCATCTTTACGCTCAAAGCTGGGAGGTAGAACACTGTTCAAAGGCTCTCATGTCAAACACTAATAACAGGGCTGTTCGTGTTAGTCACAGACACAGAATTGTTCCCACAGGCAGAAGCTATCATCAATCCAGGTTGATGAGAGAGGTTTTAAATAATACGGTACTTTGAGGTAATTACAAAAGATTATTTACTGAGGTGAATGTGAGTTCAGATAACTGCCCTGCTAACAGCTTAGACTAGCATGCATTTCCATATTTATTCAGGCTGGTTTGCAATAATTTAACTTGGGGACTAACACTGTAAGTTTATTTATTTATTTATTTTTTAAAGAAATTGATTATTTTTCAGCAAGAGCAACATTTAAGAGACAGTTCACCAAAAATTCCGTCATCATTTACTCACACTCAAGTTGTTCCAAGTCTGTATGTGTGTGTGTGTGTGTGTGTGTGTGTGTGTGTGTGTGTGTGTGTGTGTGTGTGTGTGTGTGTGTGTGTGTATATATATATATATATATATATATATATATATATATATATATATATAACTTTTTTTTTTTTTTTTCTAAACAAAGTTTTTTTGCTGTTTTTTATGTGGGTAACCAAACAGTTTCTGGTCCCATTAACTTCCATAGTACTTTTCCCAGTACATGCTGACAGAATATGAAGACAGATGTCAAAAATGACAGAACATTTATATCGGAAATAAATGCTTTGAATCCAACAAAGAATCCAGTTTTCAACACTGACAATAATACAAATGTTTCTTGAGCACCAAATCAGCATCACAGGAATAAATGACATGTTACAATATCTTAAAATTACTGTTACTTTACAAAATTTGTATTTTACTGTATTCAGATAAATACATTTTTAAATAAATAAACATAAAGACCCTAAACTTTTGAATATAGTTTAACTATGCAGCAAAAGTTTTAACTTCAAAATATTCTAGAGACAGTATTTTAAATAAATAAATAAATGAGCTCAATTATAAACAATTCAAGAGACACAAGTAGTCAATGTCTCTGTCTATATTAAGTAAATATGCATTTGTGATTTCTAAAATTACTTTCATCAGTAAAATACAATGCATTGTTGATTTTTATTTTTTTTTATTGTCGCTTAACTTGAGGATGTACTTGATTTTAAAGACAATCATTTGTTTTTCTTTGGAATAACATTCATCTGTGAGACCAGAAATAAAAGAAGTAGAAATATACGAATATTATGCAACTGAAATGATACAGAACATTATTGAAATTTGACCAGTCTCAAATAAGTGAATAAACTTTTGCCATTTGTTGCTTTTTACATATAGCTGACCTGCGTGAGGGAGCAATCTCTATAGTGCTAAACATAAAGCTAATCTAAACCTCAGTCAACACACGAACATCTCAAAAGAGCTTCAGCTCAGCTTGCAGTAAATAGCACAGTAAGTCTGGACCGTATCTATACCTGCTGCAAGAGTCTAAATATACCCTCCTGCTGCTTGCCTACAGATATCAGCAGGAATAGCCTTCTCTCCACAGCAGAGAGGTCTTACCGATTTGTAGTGATCACAGGACGACCTGCTGCGGCGTCTCTCTGGGATGTACATCCTCATGTTCAGAGCCATTCTGCTCTTACAGGTGAAGAGAGCTCATAAACACTGAAGCCCCGAGGACGGCCTGCCACATTCACGCCTGTAATCAAGTCAGTGGTGTAGGGGGATAATTTTTGCCGCCAAATGCATTCTGGAGCATCGCTGAGAAACCTTTGCTTCAAATATACCTCTCTCTATGTGTAACGCTTAGTGTCAAATGCCGAGACCCAAACATATCAGATTATGACTGCTTCACCTAATAAAAAAATAAAAAAAAATAAAATAAAATAAAAAACACGAAAGCATTGCATTTTTCAAAAAAGAGTGTACAGAATTACTGTTGAAATGGTACTATATTAAATTAAATTTAACCTGAATAATAATTTGCAAATAATCCTAAATAATTCAAATAAAATTAATATTGGAATTCTAATATTATAATAATTATTACAATAATAATTTGTAACCAATATTTTAAATACGATTCTACAGAGTAAACTGAGATTCTCAATAAAATACTCAAATAATCATAATTAAGCAAGTAATGTATAATTATTCAGAATTTCAGTGTATATATAATTAGTGCTTTAGTTTCAGTTTATTTAGTAGAACTGTTAAGGGATTCTTAGAATTATTTATGATTGGTTCAACATTTTTATTGTAATAATTTTTATAATATAATTGTAATATATTAGAATTCCAATAGGAATCCTGTAGATTAACTAAGTATCTGTATGATTGCAAATGACTTTCATTTCCTAACCTAACCTTCTTTCTTTCTTTAGTTTTTAACAAATCTTTCCCATTTCTTTTCATCTGAACAATGATGTCTTCAGTCTGAAGATCTGATGACTAACCCAAATAACAATAGCAAACTTTTATGTAACCAGATGAATGCTTCTTATCCTGCCTCATTCACTATAAACACATCAAGCTGATGGTCTCTAAAGGTTTACCGTTGAGCTTTAAAAAGTTTTTTTTTTTTCACACAAACACACAGAATGTATATGTACACATACTTATGCAAACGCACACACACACATGTACAGAGAGGAGCAGAGCATGTGGGAGGTCTGACAGCTACTCGAGAGGTGCTGACAAACAACCATGATTGTGTGTCAGGGTGGTGAGAAGGGTGACGGATGCTCCACAAACCCCCTCTGCACCTCTCCATCCCCCTTTAACTTAAGCTGACGCTAAAAACCAAACATGTTCTGCAAGTTTCAAAGACTGAGCCTATTGCACTAGATCATACAAGACCCTCGAATCAAGACCTGGCAAGTTTACTCGCACACATAAAACTGTATGTTGAACAGAACAGTACTGAGTATGGTTTCACTTTCTGTTAGAATCTGAAGTTAAGAAAGGTCTTCTCTCCTGCCATCTGTGTTGTGTCAGTCTGGTCCTGATCTGGTGCAGCAGTGGTGTAAAGTGAGTAATTCTGCTCTGGAGTGTCTAGATTAGAGCTCTAATCTAATAATGCACATGGCCAGACACACATAGCACAGATGCCTCAGTTATTTATGCTCCTCTGGTCTTAACCGCCCTACAAATTCAATTTCAAAAGAAAATGTATTCTTTCCTTTAGCTAAGCTTTCCGGGTCACTCCAACTTGACCTTAATGTTCATTATCTCACAGTCAAGAGTGTCCATTCGCTGGACCTTTCATCAAGAACTGTCTATCTGTAAATCCTAGATCTATTCTTCAGTCCATCCATAAAATGACAAATACACAACTATTCAAAAGGTTGGTGCCAGTATTTTTATTTTTTTAAGAAATCATACTTTGCTCAGCAAGGATGCATTAAAATGATCAAAAGTGACAGTAAAGACTAACACTGTTTAAATAAATGCTGTATATTGCACTTTCTATTCATCAAAGAATCAAAGAAAAATGCATCTATTTTCCACAAAATTAATCATCTTCACAACTGTTTTCAACATTGATAATAATAAGAAATGTTTCTTGCATAGAATGATTTTCTGAAGGATCGTGACGTAAGAATGGAGTACTGATGCTGGAAATTCAGCTTTATCATCACAAGAATAATACATTTTAACATATATTCAAACAGAAAACTGTTATTTTAAATTGTAAAATATTTTTAAACAAAATAAATGCAGCCTTGGTGAGCAGAAGAGACTGCTTTTAAAAACATTTTCAACATTTTCAACCAACTTTTGAACGTAATTATAATTTGCAATTTGCTTTGTTTTCCATGTGCCATAATCAAATTCTATGATTAATTGCTTCAGGACATTTTGGCCAGACAACAAGCAAGATTATTTCTCACATCTACTAATTCATTGTAATAATTCAAGATATGCAGTATGGTGAAATAATGAACTGCTTTCCTGAGAGCGGTGCAGTGAACATCTCTGGCTGATGTGTGTTAGGTGTGGTGCATGCAGTGAAAGTGAATGAGCACTGATTGATTCTTGAGGTCAAGCATTATAACGAGGGGAGTCAAGTCGAGGTGAGGAATGTAATCAATTACATCGTCATGGTAACAGAGAACTCTTTCATTCGGCTTATATACAGTGGTGGCCAAAATTCTTAGAACACTTGTTTTAGTTGTTTTTGTTAAATTGGCCATTACAGTACCCATAAAATGGGATAACATTAATGTTGAAGACCCTATGCCAGAGAGATGTGCTGCTGTAATTGCTGCAAAAGGTGGACATACCAAATATTAAAGTTAAAAGTGGATACAGCTCACTTCATCTGATTTTCATCGTGCTCAGAGCAACCATCTGCATGTTTCATGAACATTATGAAATCATATTTTGGAGGTCAATATTTTCAGATCTGTCAAATTCTTGCATTAATCAGAAATGAAAATAGATACAGATAGATTGGTATGTCTGTTAGTAAACCTGTTAACAGTTTAAAAATAGGGGGGGGGGGGGGGGGCACCTAGTGTTATTAGTTAATAAAAAAAAGGAGTAGCTTCCCCAACACTGGAGGATTTTGTATTACATTTAATGACTTTCCAAAATTGTAAATAAAACTCATTTTATGAGATCGTTTTCTTTCTACTTCAAAATTCCATATTTAATTCAGTGTTATTTGTCATTTCTTTGTAGCTATTTGTGAAATTTAGCTGGAAATTTCTGAATGAAAATTTTTTAAAGCAATTCCTCCAGAGTTTGCTCAGTATGAGATCAAAAAATACCAAAATAACACACACATACACATAGACAGGGTCAAACTGAGAGCAGAGTATCCATCATACAGGAAGACAGATCTTTTTTTGTAAAATGTTTTTTTTTTTTTTTTTTTTTTAGAAAGAAACACAATTAAAGCTTTTCATCCAGTCAGACGGGGAAAATAAAGAAACACACACTATTATCTACTGAGCACCCAAGACAAAGCAGCACAGTCCTTTTAACCGCATGACAACTCAAACAGACTCATTTCATCAAATTCGGTCGCACACACTGAGAGCTTTTGTAAATACTGAAAAAAGGTCTGTCCTTAGTTTTCTCATGCCCCGCTCCCTGCATCTCTGCCGTGACCCCTAAACCGTAATTATACTCCCCGCGTGACCTGAAAGTGCCCTGCTTTTAAGTGTTTTGCCTCAGCCTGTGATCAGATTTCGGACTAGTTAAATTAGCCTTCCTCTCACCCATCAGGGAAAGGAAACCTCAATTCCTGAAGGAGAATGGACCATTTTAGACAGTTACCACACAAAAGCATGAAGATGACAGAGGAAAAAGACTCAGTCAAAGAATCAGCAGAAATAAAAGCAGTCCTTCAATGCAAACTGCATCAACTTAAAATGCACTAACCTACACTAGGCCAACCTACAGTAAAATATAATAATAGCACTTTTAAAGAGACATTTGATAGAAATAGCTGGTAGGAGATTATAGCCTTAATTTATACTAGTGATGTGTAAATCCCACACAAATTGTTCTTTTTAAGCATGCATAGGAACATACCATGCACTGGCTAAGAAAAAAAGTGTGTTTTTTTTTCAGCATTGGCCAATACTGCATATTTAATTGTGGACACACTAATTTCATATTTTATATAGTTCTGTCATCATCTACTGTAGTGCTAAACTAACAGAAGAATTAACAGGAAAGTTAATTCTAAATTCTTAAATGAATTCTTTAAGAACAATTTCTTGAAGACCATTTCTTATAATAAAATACATTTTCACTTTCTTATAATAAAAGACATTATATCTATCTATTTTCAAAATGTTATTTTTATTATATTATAAATAATATTGAATATAATCATATTTAATATCTTACAAATATAATAAAATATGTTTTCTCTATATATTTCTATTATTTTTTTTATCTAAATTTATTATATTTTATTATAAGGTGTGTTTTTTTAATATCTTTAATATTGTCAATTTGTAGGTTATTTGTAGGTTATTACTTTTTTAGTTAGGAAAGCTGTTTCATTTAACAACAACAAATAATTTCAGCATCGTAGACATTAAAAGGACAAAGGATAACTAAGAGCATAGTGCATTTACATATAAAATATTGTTTTATTAAAATTAATAATTAATTACTTCATTAATAAAAAATAATAAATGGAAAGCTAAAAATGATTTATGTTAAAATTAGAAACAGCACGTGTTTTGCGCGTGTGGCTTTAGCCGTGTCCGTCGAGCACCACAAGCACTTCAAGTGGCTTTGGCCTTGTGCTAACATGACAAGCTCCAAGAGCAGCTCTTGACTGCTGCCATGTCTGTGGCTTAGAGATGAAAGCGTGAACATTAGATTGATGTGAGCGCCGGCAAATACGACCTCTGGGACTGTGAGAGTTCAGTCGGGATTAAGAGCCACATTCAGACCAAACAGAAAGCAGGAAATGTTTTGCTGCTTTCAAGATGAAGAACTCGACACCTTACTTCAATGATGGCTCAAAAAGTTCAGCGCCATCTGCGCCAAACCAGAACACGGCACTTGACGACACTCGAGCTGCGGTTCTCAAAATAAACAGTGCACTTTTAGATTCAACGTATTCACACACAATCTGCCATCTGCAGGGCCAGGGCCATGAGACGTATCCAGGCTGCACTGAAGCGCCGTCAGCTCTAACAGACGGCTTGATGTGGGTCTGTCTTCTCAGCAGGACACTAAACACTATTAACTACTCCTCACCTTCAGCCACCAGACAGCTGTCTGCTCAGCCTGTGCTGTATGAATAAGTGATTTGATAGAAACCAATGTTCCCTTCTGTTCTGCTGAAAAATGAATAATAACATTTGTAGATTTTGCTTCAACTCACAACAAAATGTAATATAACCTCCTGGAGTGCTACAGTATATAGTGTCATATATATATATATATATATATATATATATATATATATATATATATATATATATATATATATATTCATAAACCTTTAATTGTACTAGTGTATTGATGGAATATTAGTTCAGTTAGAACAGTTTTGTCAGACTAAGTGGTTATATACTGTAGCACATATGCTCCAGATGGTCTGTGGTGCTCAAATGGGTAATGTGGGTTTGAATTTGGAATGCATCATGTCATAATCCTGTTCTTTTACAACTGGGTTTCTCAGACTGCGGGAACTTCAGAACTTCATCTTGGTGAGATGATGACAAGCTAATAACTAATTAAATCATAAAAATGTAACGTTAAAATAAATAATTTAAAAATAACAATCTAACTAAAATACTTTACATGCGAATAAAAAAATAAAATAAAAATAATATATATATATATATATATATATATATATATATATATTTTTTTTTTTTTTTTTTTTTTTTTTTACCTGCATGTCATGTAACCAATAGTCAACATCAGAAAACCATATACATGTTGTTAAATTAATGAAATATCAACTTCTCAAAGTGTACTTTAATTTTGTAATTTTTAGCTCACAAAAAAAGTACAAAAATTACTGTGGTGGTACCATGGTGCAGTGATAGTATCAAATGGCACTACTATGGTACTGAATTTCATGAACTGTAGTATCTGCATACAGTACTCCAGGGCACTTTAAAGAATGCAATAGTACTAGCGTAGTATATGTCTTGATATCACTATGGCACAGGTCTCAAAACCTATGGAATTAACATGATATAATGTAAATAAATGGTAATTTTTTTAACGATCCTTCCAATGCATTCTCAACAAACTGGCAAAAACTTGTAACACTAAGGCATATTTGTAGTATTGGTGTTGAACTGTTGGCACCAGCAACACCAAGATCAGGGGTTCGATTCCCAGGGAAAATACATGCTGGTAAAATGCTTAGCTTTGGATAAAAGTGTTTGGCAAATGTGTTAATATAAATAGTAAGTGCTGAAATAATAATAACACTATAAAAATTAGCATTTAGAGGAAGTGGGAGAGAAAGGTGGAAGAAAAATAGATATGATTTAGAAATCTCTGCCCTTTGAGGTCAATGTTTGATGACTCTCGATAGTAAATCATGTGCTCCTTTTAAAATCTCCTATATTGCAATACACATAACAGTTCATAAGGTCATAAAAATCAATAAACAATGAAGGTGATAAAATAACTAAGTGCAAGTCGAATGTGGTCATTTTAAATGGGACTACTGTGGGGAATATATCAAATTAAGTCTGTATTAGATTGGACATCTCTAATTAAAAGTAGGCGAGATGTGCATCTCATCCTCTGTTAGAAAGCACAGACCAGGATATTTAAAGGTCCAGTGATGAAGTGAATGAACGAATGTGAGGTGCTTTCAGCCTTCGCTCTGATTCTTTCATCCCGCAGTGTCACTGCAATATTCAATGCTGATTTTATCAGGTCACACGTTTCAGCCTCCATCACCTCCCTTCCTTCTCTCTCACACACACACACACACACATCCCACCTTAAACATATTCAGTTCACTGGCACTTGTGCTGGCCTGCACATGTAATCCATAATTAAACAGCTCCCCTTATCACCTCATCTCCAGACAAGCAATAAGACGGCCTGCTTTTGTGTCTTTGACGTGCAGAGGATAAGACCGCGTTACCAGCCACAGAAGCGACTACGGAGGGTGTGCATGGATTAATAAAGAGGAAATATAAAGGGTGCTTTCAGAAATAAAACTGAATTCTTTATGAGCTGAGCTGTTGCTGTATTATTAACTGTCAGATCGTCTAACATAAACACTGCATCACAGCAAATACAAGCAAAACCCTGCAGTGTTCAGTTAACAGAAGACATCATAACCAACAACAAACAACAGACTTCTGTGTTAACGTATAGTATGTGACTGAATAGGTCTTAAATCCAAAATAGGTGAAACCTTGCAGTCTAGGTTTTATGGTAACGGAAAACCTCATATGCAACAACAATCCAGATATTTCTTGCACAACATATGGGAATATAAATAAGTATTGAATCCTAAAGTTTAAATGCATTAAAGACCTGATTAAACATAAAAAGTGGTTAAAATCAGGTGAGACAAAATGTGACCAGCAGCTATACCTAGAAATTTTTCACAAAAACAAATACTAAATAAACAAGTCACAGAAAATAAATAATAAATGGCAAAACAAGTCAAAATGTTTGCATATTAAATGCACAATTTGCAAGGTGTCAGACTGCATTAAAAAAGCAATAATGTACACAACATAATACTTGTAGTTTGATTAAATATTTTTACAATAATAAAATATATAAAGAAAATAATAATAAAAAATATTAAAAACATTATGTACAGGTGACACCGTTTACATTATGTATTTTTATTAACAATTATTATTATTATTATTACCATTATTATGTATATACTGTTTATATATATGACTAATAATAGTATAAATTTTAGTATATAAATAAAAATAAGTATAAACTATAAAATATTTTTTTTCAGTATTTTTGATTTTATTATTTACAATTATTATTTATGAATTATACACTTTAAAGTAAAACATAATAATAATAAAACAAAACAAACAAAACAAACAAAAAACACTTATTGTATATATATATGGTTTTCTGGTGGAACAAATGAGTGATAAAGTCAAAACCTGAATGACAAACAAATCAACAACAACCCAACAGCTACTCAACCTCACACCCCAAAGGAAGTACAGTATTTTACCAGTTTCATGCTGTGATTGTTTTGATCCCAGCGCCACAGCATCACACTCATCTTCCTCTACCCTTTATCTTCCTCACTTCACCTGCCGGTGGTCCAGACACACAGATCCCATTTACAATCCATCAGAGGAGGAGACCAGCATCCATCACAACCATCCACAGACAGAGCGATTCAGAAGAGGTGAGGAAAGGTCTGACAGAGAAGGAAGAATGATAGATTCATGCTAAAGGAAGTTAAATGAACCTGGATTGAAATCAAGAGGGTGAAAGAGAGTTTGAGAAGAGTGGATGGGTACCAGAGACTGAGAGGAAGAGAAAGTGAAGCAGACAGAGCTCTCACCACTAATGCTGTGCCATGCTGCCTCCGGTCTGAAACACACGCTCAGGGGAGGAGACACCAGTCAGCGCTCACATGAGCCAAAGCAAACAGCTGAAGGGGGTTGGGAGGAGAGAGCAGCTGGATAGGCAGTGCGTGGGGGAATCCCTCTTCAGCTCCCCACACCACCCCTCCATTACACCCACTCCCTCCAACCATGCAACCATACATCCCTCCCTGCCCTCAAAGGTCCCGGAGCACGCACCTCTGCCTCTTTATCAGGCAGCCTGCATTTATACCATTAAACTATTAACTCACAATTATCAACAGGTGAAATCAAAGGTACCGATAAAAAAATAAATAAAAATAAAAAAGAAATAAAAGAAAGACTGACTGATTTGCCAGTCTTTTTGACTAATTCATTACAAAGAATTGACTCATAAAATCAACTTGCACATAAATCAGACTGCACTGGTCAACACAATAGAAAGTGTTGTCTATTAATTGCCACCATTGTATAATTTTGTGGTGTCCAATTAGCATCGCCAGTAAAATTTAAGCATTCCAGAACGGTTAATGAAACCAAGCTTCATGAAAATAATTAATAATGAATAATTAAATGGTCCAAAAAATAACAACAACAAAAAACACTGAGACTTTTAAATAAAAAAAAAAAAAAAAAAAAAATGTAAATCACAAAGGTCTGGACCAACTTGAGGTGAACTATTTCTTAAATCTGTTCTCAAACAAATTACACACAGACTTGCGTAACAAACACAGTATTTTCTGTATTGTGTGAATAAGTTGTTAGTGGTATTCTAAGAAACTTGATGCTCTTGAGATGGTGCTTTGCCTCAAGAACTGGTAAAGATCCCAGAAATCCTCCACTCTTATGATATTGTGGGTAAAGGCTGAATCCCAAACCACATGCTCTTCATCCAATATAGTACACCAGGTTATGATTAGTGCATTCCAAATCACAGGACATTGAAAATAGTTGAAAGTGTGCTAGTTTCTGTGGATTTTGTAAGTATGCATCTGTTTATATCCCTACATGCTTTCTGACCTAATATTGCTCCTAAAACTACAGCAAAATATGTAGATATAACTTGTCGCATAAGTCACATTCTACCAAGTATACACTTTGCACAGAAGCTTGCAAATCAGCCTTTAAATCCAAGACATTCAACAAACATATGTGCATACAAATACATTGGTGTGGTGAACAGGTTGTGCAAACTATTAAATTAGAGGCTAGTTAGTGTCCTTAGCTACTGTTAGATAGCTAAAGCAAGTAAGCCACTAACATGTTACTTCATACTGTATACTACACATATAGTTAAAATAATTAAAAGATTTTCTCACTTTAATTTTAAAAGTTTAAAATATTTTAAAGTCTGTCATTTACAGGGTGATTGCTAATTAAGTTTAAGTTGTAACAAGGTGAGTCAATTTTATTAAACACACTAACATCGCCAGTCATCTAGTGTGCAAACACAGTGAAATAACGGACAGACAATCATAATATGAATAAGAAAATGTGTTAAAACTGACAAGATGATTAATGCATTGAGTGTGGAAAGGGCTGATTGCTCTAACGACGATCTAACCTTCAGATCTGTGTGCTGTTGCGCACCATTTGTGCAGCACACCCCTGTCAACCTCCTGTAGACCCCAAGGCTCTGAAAACACAGAGGTCAGAGCCTCCTTTCTCTTCTTCCACAGCTGCGGTGCTGGAGTATGTGCTACAGACTGCTGGCAGGAGCTGCGGCGCGAGACGCAAGGTGTTCCCCATGTCCAAGCTCTGGCCAAAAGCCATGCCAAACCACAAATTACAAGCCGAATTTCAGTTTCTGGGGATCGCCCAAGTTTCTGCCCTCATTCCCACACTAAAGTACCCTGGAGGGGTAAAATGAAGCATGTTTTAAAAATATACAACACACATAGGGGTTCTTATCCAAGCAGATGTTTTGAAACTGTGACAGTAGGGATCTACTAGAGCTTGACGAGATTTTATCAGTGCTGGCAAAGCTACAGTGAAACTGAAGTTTGCCAGACAGCAAGCTATACTTAATATAAAGTAGTTAAATTGAAGCTAAAAAGAAAAAGTTGAGGGAAAAAGTCAATCCAAAAACAGCAAATTTTTGAACACTGAATAAAATAAAAGACAGAGCCATATATTTTCACCAAATACAATTAACAAAACCAGAACCATTCAGTGTTATTTTAGTATTAATTATAATACTAAAATACTACTACTTAACATAAAGTAGTTAAAATGAATAAAAATATATAAAAATATATAAAAAAAAAAAGTCTACAAGCTACTAACTAAACATAGCTAATTGCTATGCGTTAGATTAAACAAAACAAGACAAAATAAAAGAAAATAAAATAACAAATCTCTATATGATAGTACATATTTGGATGAAAACAACTAATAAAACTAGAACCATTGAGCGTTATTTTAGTTTTATTTACATAGGCTACTAAAAAGCTTATTCAAAATTTTAATAAATATTATAATAATCTAAAAGTTAAAAATCATCAAAAAGTTAAATTAGTTTTTTTTTTATATTTTGGGTTTTTCCTTGGAATAACTGCTTTTTTAGCATAGCATTTTAGTTTTAACACTGGACTTTAGGATGCTGTTTTTTTATGGATCAACTTTATAGTACATCAATCCTTCAAGATTTGAGTGCCATCTCAAATGACTTATATAACACTTTCCTCAATAATTCAGACTCATAAAAAGCTAATTGTCTCTTTATAACTCAATCAAAGTGTGAGAAAAACACATTTCAGCAGATTTATTGCGCTTCTGTAGTGGCGAGTGATATGTGGCGGACGCTACATGTGTCGGGTAATAGTGAACAAGCTCATTAAAAAACAACAGCTTTGAATCACAGGCTCCTGCTCGCCATTCATTGTGTCAATGGATGCTAAAATAAATCCAAGTATGTGCGGACAATGCGGGGGCTCACCCTGTGGAGATGCTCTTTGTTTTGCGAGACCCCCATCATCTGCTTTTTGGGGGGTTTGGGATGGATGGGGGTGGATGGGTCCCTACTGCCAGGCTGTCAGGGGGTGGGTGGGACATATGGGCTTTCTGGGGCTCTGACACAAAATCACAAGGGATTCAGAGGCACCCTGGGTATCCCGAGAGAGAACAGAGCCTGTGGTGGAGGGGCTGGAGTTGTTTTGTGAACTCAAGACACTTGTAAAGAATGTCCAACTGCTGATGTCATGTTTCTGTTAGATAGCATTTTAGCGTTTTCTTTACAAACTTCTTCCTTGCCTAAAAAAAATACTCCATGGGTCAATATCACCATAGAGTGCCTTTCAACCCTCACAATACTCTAAAATGTTGGTTTTAAATTTCCATTCGCTTTATGTCATATCATAAATAGTAGGCACTCAAGAATACATATTAGCTGAGCTCCCACACATTTTTTAAGATAATTATGGGCCATTATTTGAGGCATAAACCATAAGATATGGCCACCCTGTCATGGACATACAGTATATACTACTGTTAAATACATTTTTACTGCAAAATTAAGATGCAAATTATATATTCTGAAGGTATGATGTCCCTTTCCTAAACAGAGTTATTAAATAATAATATTAATAATAATAATAAATACTATAATTACATTCTCAATAAAATTGATATACCCCTCCCATCCCAATTCATCTTAAAAATGAATGCTATGTCCACCCTGTCATGTTTATGTCCACTCTGTCGAGTCTACGTGGCCGACAGGGTGGACATTTGGGAACATCAACAGGGTGGACATTCAGAGCTTCAATTAGCATATTAGCTTACAACAAACTGTGACCAGCTAAATATTTAGAGAATTTGGTATATTTAAACTTATATTTAGAAAATACTGTTATTGAATCACTTCAGGGTGGACATGTTAAGCTTTGGCAAAGCAAGTAAGCAAACTCATTAAAAGAAAATTGTCAACTAGAAAGTCACCAACTTACTCACCTCAGCCGTTGAAATTCCCGCCAATGAAGTGACAAAAAATCTGTTGTCCTGATGTCACTAAAGGGGATGGCCTTTTCTTAAGGGGGCGGATTCCCCAGTGCGACAGGGTGGACAGCCATTCAAGGGACATGGACAAACTCTAATTTTTATTAAATAAAAATATAGTTTTTATTACCAAATGTTCAATACACCCAAATTGAGTAATCTCTTATTTAACAAAATGTTAATAGGATATATATATATATTTTTTTTTTTATCTTTATGATTTGACTATATTCTACTCTCATTCAAATTTAATGAGCAGTGCATGGGACATAACAAGCACAATAACATGCATCCTCTCACACACAAAAAAAATAAAAAATAAAAAATAAATAAATAAATTAAAATGTATCTAAAGAGCCAAGTAATGCTTTTGTAATGAATATAAAACTTAGCCTAATATAACACACCCTTTCATAGTCATTTTCATGTTAAGTTATCATGGCAAATTAGTTGGGTTCAATTTCATATAAATATGAATTGAAAAATATCACTATTATAAATATAATTTAGAAATTAAGTAAGAAATATTTCGTATTCATGTGAATGCTATGAAACAACAAAATATTACAATATTACTTAAAAAAATTTCAAAAAATGTTTTTGTGGTGTGTGTCTGTAATATTATATAAAAAATAAATAATTTATATTTATTTTATTTATAATTATTTATATAAAAGACGATAATTTAGGTTAGCATTTTTTTTTTTTAATTAGACGATAATTTAGGTTAGCATTTTTTTTTTTTAATTATTATTAATATATAAAATATAAATATATAAAATATATACATGCAAAAAAAAAAAAAAATATAATATATATATATATATATATATAATATATATAGATATATATATATATATATATATATATATATATATATATATATATATATATATATATATATATAACATAAACCTATTAAATATATGCATACATAAAATATTACAATAAAGTTAATATACAAATGTAATATTTGTATTTTGTTATATTATTTATATCAACGTAATTTATTTTAATATTTTATTATACTATTTATTAGCCTATACTCTATATATTTTCAAACTTTTGCTCTGCTTGTGATTAAAAGAAGAATCCACATTGAGTCTGTTACTGTGATGTTGGGAATCCTACATGCACAACATCACAGTAACATCTGTGGGTGGTTGCCATAGTTACCAACTTGCTAATGAAAGTGTTTTATCCAGAACTCATGAAGAGAAGTGATGTTAACATGCTGCTAGAATAAGATCCTCCTGCAGTGCTTCTCCTGCATCTTAATGAGCCTCTTTTGCTACAGTTCATGTACAATGAACCACAACGCAGCCAACAGTAACAGTAATAATAATCCAAATAATAACAGGAAAATATGTGCTTAAAAAGTGTATACAAATAAATATTTACAAAAAGTGCATTAATCCAATTGGCTGTTAAGAAGTTTACTAATGTTGTTTATCTAAAAGTTATTGTTTTATTGTCAGTATTACAGTAGCATCCAGCATTTACCCATTAACTCAAAAGCCAGTTTGGGCTGTTTCTATTGGCTCATTCAATCTGAGCTATATTCAAACTAGACTGGATCAGTCCTACTGACACTAAATGCAAAGAAACTGATCCTACCCAGAATCCACCTGCTCACAGTGAGGACCTAAATCATTTCAGTCGAGTCTCTGTCTAAGCAGCCAGTGTCCAATAACGTGTATTCCAGCAAACATCACATCTCTTGCTTTCACCCGGCAAAATCAACCGACAAAGGTCAAGCACTTAAAGCTTCATCAGCTGTGACCTTTCACCTTGACCTGTACACAAGAGCATGCTGACCTTTACTGTTGTTCACATCGCCCACGTCACAGCAGATATGTGATTCAAATACCAATCCGGACACATAACACCACGTTTCTCAGTGTGGTGATGGAGCACCATAAAGAGAAGACAAAAGAGTGAGACTTAAACAGACAGACACTCAGGGTGACAGATGTCTTGACTGACATCTTCAAGGACAGATGGAGGAAGTACAGCTACATAAATGCAAATCACAAAAAGAAAGACACTCAGTTTCGAATCACATTATTTATGAGAACTAATGAAAGTCTCAACAGCTAGATGTTTTCACATTTTATTTAAAGTCTCAAAGACTTAAAAACTCAAAATTGGCCCTAATTTCTCTTTTAATGGGATAGTTCACCCAAACTCACCATTTACTCACCCTCAAATCAATCTTAACATTTGGGTTGAACATTAGATTTTTTAACTGTAAGTTTTGTTTTTGCATGATTAATTCAAAAAGTGTAATTACATAGGATTTTATTTTTATTTTAAAGTGTCCTAATTACAGTGTAATTATGCATTAAGTACTGAGTAATATTAATTAACTACAAGTAGTTACTATATCATTAGGTTTAGGATTAGGGTTTGGCTTAGGGTTACTTGCATGATGTAACTATGCATAATTTATTGTTATTATAATAGTAAGTACATGTAACATGTGTAAGGACACCTTAAAATAAAGTTTAACCAAATATTTAAAACAAAAATAAATAAATTAAATACCGAAAATATTTAAAATTGTCTGTCTTTGCAACTTTTATCAAAATGTACTAACTTACTCTGGCTGTAAAATGCATCTAAAATCTGCCACTTTTCATGATCCAATAAATTCCTGATAGATAAAATCAAGTCGCAGAATATCCCATTTTACTCAGAAATACATCATATTATAAAAAGTAAAACAGTTTGCAAACATCACTTCATTGGTATAAATATGTCAAATTAACTACTTTAAATGTGAAACATATCAGTGATTTGACACTCAAATTACCACAAAATAAATTTTGCAAAAAAAAAAAAAAAAAAAAACCTAGCTTAATGTAAATAAAACAATCCCTTGTTGTGCATGCATTTCTGTTTCAAAGCTACAGTACGAACATCATGTTTGAGCTGTAAATGGCCACAGAGGAATCCGACATCTAAATAAAAGTTTTAAGATGTGCAAACATCTACACATCTAAACCATCTTCTCCTTTAATCTATTTCAGTCTCTGCCTGTTCGTTATGCCCAACATCATCTATTTCATATGCAAATTCTTGCAAGACACTTTAAGGAGAAGAAAAATAGACACTTTATTTCATCCACTGAGATTAAATGTTTGTTGAGATTTATCGAGCAGGACGTTTCTGATGGGAGGCCACAAAGGAAGCTCTCACATGTACAATCGTACAGACACTAACGCAGGACGTTTGTCATGCATTAAGGACACCTGCTGTGCACACATCATGAAAACAAGCTTTTAAAGTGTTTAAAAGTACTCTCACACAGAGATCTGCTTGGTATCGCTCATGCCATTAGGGAACAGCGCTGTGTTACGGCAGTAGAAACAGATGGTGACAGGCTGTGAAGAAAACTTGTGCATTTTAGCTGACTCTCTGCATATCCTGACAGTATTGGGATGCTGGCTGTGTATGTTACAGAAACTAGAAACTCTGCAAGCAAAAATAGAGAGCATACTATACATAAGAGCAATGCATTCTGGACAGCATTCTGGATGTCCTTAATGGAACTAGTTTCGGATGAACTGAAGGTGAGTAGATTTTCATTTTTGGGTCAACTATTTCTTTAATACATGGTGTGATGAAACTGAAAATCTTGGTTTAGAAAAGCAATTTAAAAGAGTGCTTAAAAAACACATCCTCTGAAATGCATCAAGACAGTCAATTTGTCCTACTTTTGTGGTGAAATACTGAAAAACAAAAATCTTTTTTTGAATATCACTGATACAATAAATGCAAGTGACCATCAGGTGAAAGCTTCAAGGTGAGAAGTCCATGCACATGCACGGCTGTATTGCTATATTGTTATGCTAATATCTTTTATCTTTTCCAGTGCTCTAGTGCAGATAGCCAGTCCACTATATTAGCAAATTAAAACCACTATCACCTGCAAATCAATATGGAGAAAGAGGCAAAGCCAGAGCCTCCAGGGCAAAGAGCATTAAAGTCAATGAGCAGGAGCACAATGGCATGGCTTTGAGACACAGGGGCAAGTGTGTGCGTGTGTGATACTGGGAAAAAAAATACAGAAAGAAAGAAAGAAAGAAAGAAAGAAAGAAAGAAAGAAAGAAAGAAAGAAAAGGAGCTCAATATGCCGGGAATTAGACTATAAACAAATCACATATAAAAAGCTACACTAAATGTTACAGGTGACATGAAAAGAACAGACCACAACAAAGAGAACAAATACTTAAATAAGTTATTAAAAAAATATTATAAAGTGGTGCCAGAGCTGTGGTTTAGTAGTAAAGTAACAGTATCTCATAAAAGGCACAAAATAAACCTGAAAAAAAATATACACACGCACACATAAACACACACACACACACATATGTAAAAATATGTATTTAAGAACAACTATTTGTATAATAGATTCATCTATTAATTTAGAAAAAGAGTAATAAAAGGTCTTCAGATCATAATGAGAGTGATGAGATTCAGTGGTGCTTAATAACATGCTTTAGATATAATACAGAGGTGCTCAGAGTTCTTACATCCTTAATAAAGGGATCTAATCTCTTTACCAGATGGCCACAAATGGTGAAAATCTGCAGTGTTTTTATGTGTTTACACATTCACTTCTCACTTCCAGTGTTTATTTGACGCATACAATGATTCCCTGAATCCAAATGTCCACAAACCAGACATGACCTCTTTTTTGTTTTTCGGCTGTATATGTTGTGAAGATCTTGTTAAAACTGTGAAATCAGGCTCATGATGACTACATTAAATCGTATCGTTTTGAATAATTACTTGCATGAGAGAGAGAGAGAGAGAGAGAGAGAGAGAGAGAGAGAGAGAGAGAGAGAGCACGCAGTACATACTTTAAGCACTAGAGAGCACTGTAGACTTGATCAGATCTCCTCGTGGATTGAATATGCCTTCTGCCCGGATTTACTTTCTTTAATTCTTTCGCTTGGTATAATCTCTTTAACCTACAGTTTAAACATAAGAACCTCATGAGTTAATTGAGTGGATTAGTATTGACATGGAATCTTACGCTGGACTTGAGCCTAATCCATGATCAACTGATTCATTAGCAGAACACAATTCCTGAATATACATGACATTTGTATATGTATATGCTCAATAGTGCTGCTTTTTATTGATTCTGTTTGAATATATTTTAAAATGTCATGCAGTGCTGTGATGCAAAGCTGAATTTTAAACATCATTACTCCAGTCTTCAGTGTCACATGATCCTTCAGAAATTATTCTAATATGCTGATTTGTTGCTCCAGAAACATTTCTTATTATCTGTGTTGAAAGCACTTCTGCTGCATATAATTTAGAAACCAGAACCATTGATGAACAGAAAGTACAACAGAACGGCATTTTGCTTTCAGAAATGCCAAAGTAAAGCCAGATCTCTAGCATGCAGGTACAGTACACATGCAGCTACTACGTTGACTGTATCTCACACACACATACTATATATACTCACACATGCATCATCTACTATCTCTAAACACAGACTGCCAGCGCAGCTGATCGCCACACACGGGGCTAAATTTACTGTTTCTCAGTATAACACTTGATTCTACTAAAGCCTGTGTTAGTGAGCCAGAGCTGCGGATTTAAATGTGCATCGTCAACACAATTATTGTGCAATGACTTGTAGTGATAAATAATACTAACCACATTCAGATTTGGCCAAACCATTCTCAATTAAAATCATCCCTGTCCGCTTTTATTTGTTACATCATGCATCCAAAAGTCAAGCTCTGATTCCTCAGTTCTTTTGGATCCATTTTGTGTCCAATCTGTACCCTCCTATCAGAGATGATGACACACACACACACACACACAAGAACAAACTATCCTTTCCTTTGACAATGCCTTAAATGGCATTTGAACGTGTTTGCAGGGAGAGAGAGAGAGAGAGAGAGAGAGAGAGAGAGAGAGAGAGAGAGAGATGTCTCCTGGGTTGCCTAGCAGACTTACTAACTCAAAAATAAACCAAGCCACCATGGCTTGCTTAGATATGACTGAGAACAAACACACACACAAACACACAATAGCTTAAGACCAGCAGGCTGCTAAAACAAACATGCAATAAATAGCCTTTCAAAACAAGTGTCATGGTGTCACTGTAAAATATACCATGAAAATACAACGTTTTTTTGGAAACTCTCATGATTTGAATGTGTGTCATGGTGTCATTAAAGTACCATAACATTACTATCACTAAACCATGGTATAACAGCAGTACTATTTTCAAAGAAAAATACACACAGGTTTACAGCTGATCTATCTAGATGAGCATCTGCATATCACCATATAAGGCAAAGGCTTACTAGAGATGCACATTACAGTGTATCGGTTATCGGTTATCAGCCGATATAACAGATAAATTGTACATTTAATTGTGCATTTATTTTTACATTTCAAATATATTTGCTGTCACTCACTAATTTTCTTCCTTAAAAACACGAATAATTTCATACCTGTCAAATGTAATCTTTAACAAATCTCAAAATTAAGATGAAATAATATGAAATTTAGTTAAAGTATTGGTGGTAGTGCACAAATTTAATATAGGTGCATCCTAACCTTTATGCAGAAGTATAGTATTTTATCAAGTTTTAATCTGATATGACACTAACAAACCCCACATTTTATCATTTATGATTTGGAAATGCTAGTACCATAGCAATACACTTACCAGTACCAAAAAGTATTAAAAACGACCACAGTAATGATTGGAATAACTTTTGAGTAACATGCAAACATCATTAAATATGAATACCATAGTACTATATATTAAAGTGCCTTGATGCCACTATCTAATACTATATCACCTTACATTGGTAGTGCCATGGCATGATCTCTCCAGACATATATCATGGTAATACCATGTTTTTAATACAGGTACAATGTTAGTTTTCTGGTTTAATATACTGCATCGTGGTATTCTTAAATACTAAAATATGGTTGTCAAACAGTACTATGGTATTACAACCAGATACCATCACTATACCATGGTACCACTACAATGTCTTTTGTAAGAGGAATATATTGTACACACACAGTTTTATTGCTGATACATAAGTTATCGGCTGAGCCATAGCATGCATAACTTCAGATATCCTGCAATAGTCTATGACAATACAATGGACCATGCCTTAAATAAGCATTATCATGGTATCATGTCCAACAAACCACGGTAATACCATCTTATGCAATTCATTTTTTTTTTTTTGCTGGCACTTGATTATATTTATATATATATATATATATTATATATATATATATATATATATATATATATATATATATATATATATATGCCAATTGATTAGTCATAGATAGATAGATAGATAGATAGATAGATAGATAGATAGATAGATATCAGGAAAAGATGACTTAGCTCAACCTAAATGCAACCCCAACACACACACACACACACACACACACACACACACACACACACACACACACACACACACACCTTTCTAACCTGTGTGTCTTCTCCAGTGTCAGCAGGATGGAAGTTTTTGCCTGTTGGCCACCCGCTCTGACTCCCGAGGTGGAGGTGAGCGTTGCTTTGCGGAGGGCTGGTGAAGCAGGGCCGGGGGGCCACAGCTCGGGTGGGCACCTGCGGGATAGGGAGGGCGCTGTGGATCGGCTTCGGCAGTCCAGACTTCATGTTAGTGACTACCAGGATAGCAGGCATCTTCCCCTGGACCCAGAACCAGTCCACTGTCTCCTGCCACACACTGTAGCATCCAGCGTTCTTGAGATATTATTCCCAATTTAGTCCCTATTACGGTCTTCAAAAATGAAAGAGTGATCCACCTGTATGGTGACCAGTCCGAGACGCTTTTCCAAAAGGAAATGTGAATCCGTTTAGCTTTTAAGGTTTTCCTGAAGTACGTTACCCAACATGGAAAATCCACGGCAAGAAAAATCACAGCATCATGGGAAGGGCAGGAATATAGAAGAGCAGCAAACGCATGACAGCAGCGAATGGTGCTCAGCTGGTGACTGCAGGGATTTGAATGCACTAGTCCATGATCTGTCTCTCTCTCTCTCTCTCTCTCTCTCTCTCTCTCTCTCGGTTTAAACTCTCAAGCAGGTGTGGCTTTAAGACAGCAGCAGTAACTAGTGTCTCCTGCTTGACACCAGTATATAAGCACTAGTTTTCTCTCAGCTGTGTGGTGCACACTCCCATAAACACACACACACACACACACACACACACACACACACACACACACACACACGCACACACACTCACATACCCCTCCCATCTTTAGAGAGGACGTCAGAACAAATGAGCGGCACGAAGCAGCAGAGGCTGGATATGATTAGCTGGTGTGTGTGTGTGTTTTGTTGAGCATGGAAGGAACTATGCATGTCTTACATGTGCGAATACTGTAGATTAGAATTGACAGCTTGCATGTGTGACTCGCTTTCTCTCTGCGTTGTGTGTGTGTGTGTGTGTGTGTGAGAGAGAGGGAGAGATGCAGTGTTCTCCATGTTGTGGGCTTTCCTCCAGGCACACTGCATGCAGTAGATGTCAAATGAGGCTAAGGCTACTTGCAGGGATTAATGCGTATCTCATACTTCTCTGTTTTTATTCATTATTTCTTTCTTGTAGACTCTCATTAATCACTGCAGAGATTCACCTCTGTTTCTCTGTCTTTGTTTTTAATGAATTTTAGAATGATAAAGCAGTTTAGTGAGACATGGAAGAGCATAAATCCAGCATATAAGAGGTTTTCATTTACATTTCTTTATTTAGCAGATGCTTTTATCCCATATGACTTAAATGTGAGTAATACAAGCACAAGTGATTAATCAGGGTAAAACCAAGGGCTGCCGTATCAAATGCCAAGGCTATGAAATATATAAGCTAATATATATATTTTTAACTTTCTATTAATCAAAGAATACTGAAGAAATATATATATATCATGTGACACTGAAGACTGGAGTGATGATCGCTGAAATTTCAGTTTTGCCATCACAGGAATAAATTACATTTTAAAACATTAAAAACTGTAATATATCTCAGTTTTTCTGTTTTACTATATTTTGAATAAAATAAATGCAGCCTTGATGAGCATAAGAAGCTTCTTTCAAAAACACTTAGACACATGCTTTAAACATATTTAAAAATGCAGATAATATACAAACACAAAGTCCTTAATTATTCATCCAACTCCTGGCTTTTTTACTTGGTCCCACCCAGTAATAAGGCAAGCTCCGCCTCTTTATTAACTTTTGGCAACTATATACATTACAGGGTCTGGTTCAGAGCCTTCGTTATTGACGTTGCAATATTATGAGCTTTGCTGTTACGAACATCTGGTTGAAAACATTAGCTATATATATGCATTAACTACTATGCGTCAGCCAATTGCAATGTAATACTCAATTAATGTCCACCTAATGACTTCTGGATCAATATCCCACCATCTGTAGCCTATATCATGACAGTTTATGATCTTAGTTTACTGGCGGGTGAGTAAGAGAGGCATTAACAGTATAATTCCCCTAAAAATTGTCATTTAAAGGGATAGTTCACCCATAAAAGAACATTATGTCATTAATTACTCACCCTCATGTCAGGTCCGCAAGCCCTTCATTCATCTTCGGAACACAAATTAAGATATTTTTGATGAAATCCGAGAGCTTTATGACCCTTAAACTGACACGTTCAAGATGCAGAAAGGTAGTAAAGACATCATTAAAATAGTCCATGAAACATCAGTCTTTCATCCTTAATTTTATGAAGCTACGAGAATATTTTTGTGTGTAAAGAAAACAAAAATAATAACTTTATTCAACAATTTCTTCTTTTCATGTCAACACATGTGTGTGTGGTGCTGCTGATCCAAAGATGAATGAAGGTCCTACGGGTTTGGGATGACATGAGGGTGAGATATTAATGACATAATTTTCATTTTTGGGTGAACTGTCGCTTTAAATCATATAAAACCTGTATGCTTTTCTGTAGAACACAAAAGATATTTTGAAAAATGTCAAAATAGTGTTTTGTTTGTTTGTTTTTTGTCCACATACTCTTTAAATTAAAGTTTCCAAAAAGGTGTTTTTCACAGCAATGCAATAGAAGTTTTTCTCTTTCATGTAAACCATAGATGCCAATAAATAACCTTTATTTTTTGTATTATTTTTTTAAGAGTGTACAATGAAATTCAATGGGGTCCAGTGTTGTTTTGGACTCCATTGACTTTCATTGTGTAGACATAAATAGTCAAACATTCTTCAAAATATCTTTTTTTTTATGCTAGGAAAGTCATACAGATTTTGTACAACATCTGAAAGATACATCCCCTGACTTGAACGATTTTGGTTTCCAAAGTCCAAACATGATCTCAAATGATATAATCATAAAGGATCTTAGAATCTTTAATTTAATTTCCCTGACTTCCCAGCATCGACAAACCTAGTTATTTGCCACCACACCCAACTGCAAACAGTTGCATTTCAGGAAACTATGACCGCAGACAATGGACACTACCCGAGAATGATGCTGCTGCCCATTACAATTAGACTTTAACATACTGACACTTTTCAATCCAACACAACATTTCAAATTCAGGTTAATGGATCAGTGGAGACGCTCACTCATAATCACACTGACAGAGTTCAGTCATTTGTGAAATGAAAGGGAGTGAAGTAATGAGAAGATTGGGGTCTCGAGAGAGTGTTGATGTCCTCATGTCTTCCCAGATCAACACGCTGTGTGCCTCCTAAAGCCACCACACACACACATAATCCTGTTACCCATAATGCAAATCTGCATGCATTCTGCATTTCTGTGCATAGAGTACATAAAACAATTATATGAATTTGAATACATAATCTTACTAGGTGTGTGCAATGCAAAGAGAAGTGCAACTAGAAGAACAAAATGCAGATCTGAACAGCTGAATAAATGAGATCAAAATGAGAACTCATCTTCCAGCAGTGGTCTCATTTGAAGGCCATCCATTTGAGTCATTGCCAAGGCAACCTCTGTTCTCATTCCGCTAAGTAATTCAAGAGCAGTCACTGTCATTTCACCACATCTGTCAGTGAGGCACAAGAATAATATCCAATAACACAGTGACGACCGGCTCCACTGAGGATTACGGTGGAAATCATGTAATTAAAGTCTGATTGACGGCTTTTATCTTTAAATTTATATTGAAACAGTTGCAGGTGTGTAATAATCCATTAATCCAAATGTGTGCAGTGACATTTTGATTGCAACAGCAAATTATTTTATACTTACAACACACAGTTGTGCAGTCTAATGAGAGGTTAGAGAAATAAATAAGCTAAAAATATCTGCATACAGGCAATCAGATCTTGTACAGTTGAACACTTACTATAAAGAACTGCAGATTAAAGGTGCAGTTAAGTGATGCAGTTCATCATATTTCAAGTCACAGCAGGTAAAATAATCTAATCATATCTTGCCTAGTATGCACAAACTCATATTTTATATGCAAAGCTATCCCAAAAATTAGTACAACCTTGTACAACCGAAATATCAGCAAATATTTGTTGATTCTTTATTATCCTAAAAAACAGAATTATTGCATCAATGCCAAGAAAAAGGAAAATACGTCATGTGACCACAGCACGCTGCTCTAATGAAGCGTGCGTAATTAACTCATAATTAGCTTCCATTTGCCTCCTGCGCTCTGTCTTCTCCACCCCACGCTGCAAAACGACTATTTTAATATGAGACACATCTTAATGTCCCAATCAGAATTTTCATTTCATACACTCTAATTCTCCCTTACTTTATTAAGATGCTAATAAGCATTCATTATGATTAGTGCTGCTTCTTCAAGCGTGATGGTGTTCTGAGATCTCAACGTATATCTCCTCTTTTCTTTTATCTTTTATTTAGTGTTTAGTGTTTTTAAATCTGTGAAACTTTAAATAATCAGCTTTAAAACCTGATGAAAAAGAAATGTTGCGGTGGTTGTTTGAGCTACAGCGAACAGACATAACACAAGTACGCTAAAGTAAGCCGAGAGGCACTTAACTACTGATCAAACATTTCCATCTGCTAGCATTAATGTTTACTACTGAGAGTTGAATTCAAATCATTTCATTCCAGTACCAGCAGCAAACAGAGAGGAAGAGAGAAAACCGTTTAGTGTTTCATCATTTCTAATTTTCTTGGATCACCAAGGCTGCATTTATTTGATCAAAAACAAAGTAAAAACAATACTATTGTGAAATATTATAACCATTTAAAATACCTGTTTTCTATTTTAATATATTTAAACAATACAATTTATTTCTATATTTTTCAGCATCATTACTCCAGTCTTCAGTGTCACATGATACTAGGGCTGTTCATATTGTTGTGTAAACCATGATCCTCTGTTCATGATTCTTTTCTGAATATAAAGTTCAAAAGAACATTTATCTGAAACAGATTTTTCGTAACAATGTAAACGTTATTACTTCGCACTTTTTATCAATTTAACACTCTACTTGAACTGATGGACTTGTATTGACTGGGACCGATCACTTTTGCTTTACTTTTTATACTGCTTACTCATTTAGTGCTCTGACACAAGAGCAGAGGTTGAAATCTCGAAGCCAACACAAACTATTACTCCTTACAAACTTAAGAAATCCTGAATGTCTCATTAGTCAAGAGCGGGAGTGATCTCCTAGTTGTGTTGTTTGGCCGCATGAAGCTGTGTTCTCGAAAACCGGAGGATGACGGCTCCACGGTGAGGCAAGTGCTTTCTGAAACATATATCTTCAAATGTGCCGTAATGGAAAACTAAGTACATCATTCATCAAAACAATGCATACCATATTTAGCATCTAGTATTCAAAGCCATAATGTTGGAAGCAACTTTATCCTCCTGATTCCCAGTTACAGTTCACTTCTGACCTCAGGACAGTGGATAAACACACTATAAAAATATTTAGTGGCTTTGTACATTTCTCAATAATAAATAACTATACTACCTTAATAAAATATATGATGAACAAAATAAATGTGTGGAAATGTACAGTTGTAAAATGTACATGTATTCTAGTTTTTGTACTTAATCTTAAGAAATAAGTGTAAATATAAATATTTTGCTTACCTATCAATCAAATATTTGAGAATGAAGAAAATATACTCATTCCATGGTTATGATTTTAATCTTCAATAACACTTAAAAAGGTTTATTAAAGTATATTTTTAAAGATGTTTTTGTTAATTTCAATAAAATTATTTAAAAATGGAGAAACAAGCAAGAAACTTGTAAAACTTATTATAACTCATTCCATTTAAATATCATTTTGTGCATTCTTATTTGAAATATATTTGAAGTCATTTAAGTATATAATTCACTAATCCATGCACATATATGTCATATTGATAGATATTTACAACCTGATATTTAATTGATTTCACATTTTTCAAATTCGTAAAAATGCATAAAAATAAGTGCATTTAGAGTTACTGTAGAGTGTATTACATATTTTATTAAGTCTCATCGGAGCTTGTTTTGTTGTGGGTCCGTTGCGTGTGTGTGTGTTTACACAGTCAGCCATGTAACTCAGCTTGACCCAGAATAACAAGAGTGGAGGTCACCCAAACACACCCAACACTCAGCCGACTGGCTGGACTCCACTCTTCAAAATAACACACTATCATGGGGGAACATTTGAACAAGGACGGCCAAGTGTGGTCTGCCGACTGGTTATGAGCTGGAAATATTACCAGAGACACATGCAGTCAAAAGAACAGAACAAGCTGAGAAAATAAATGCTGATATAAAGCAAGGCATGCATGCAGAGTCGACCCACACACACTCACACATACACAACAAAACAGTGGCATCCCGCTGCGAGGTTTCCCAAAAATAATCTCTCCAGGAGCTGCTGTGACCCTAAGCTGTCAAAAGCAGTCACTCCAGAGATAAAAGAACACATCTTCCTGAAACCTGAACTCATTTATCTTCATCTCAGCTGACGCTGTCACATCCAGAGCTCTACTGCAGAAAGACTCTCAGATCAGCTCCTGTGAGTCAGGCGTGTTCGCAGGAGTCAGGCCGAGTGTGTGATCTGTTTTGTGGGTGATGCTGCCAACAGACACATAAGCATGCACAAAAAAGTACTGCGGCACTACAGTACCATAGTACAGTGATGGTATCAGACACTGTATCAATATCATGGTACTGAAATCCATATACAATGGTATTTACATGATATTTCAAGAATGGTAGTACATAGTATAGTATAGTATATTATTGTATAGTTTAGTATAGGATAGGATAGGATAGGATAGGAAAGGAAAGGAAAGGATAGGATAGGATAGTCACCTTTATTTACTGTATATAGCCGTTTATATAATACAGATACAAAGATACAATACAAATGCAATTTAGCTATAAAGCAGCTCTACGGAAGATAATAATGCCATTATTATGCTCAATTCAGGTTTTTTCAAGTTTTGTTCTCATCTGATAGTGTCACCACTGTCAAATCAATAAAATTACCAAATTTTAAGGGTCTTTTAAACCCCAAATCAGGAAGAAAGGGGCAACAGTAGAAAGAAAACCCAAACTCCATCAGGTGACATAAATGGTGTATAAAAACTTTGGGAGAAACCAGGTACGTGGGACTCCTAAAAATTTAATTATCTAAAAATAAAATAAAAGTTTTTTTGAGGCACAGAATGATATATAGGTAATTGTTTTGATTGTATGGGACAATGTCAAGAAGCAGATAACATTAAAAATTAAAACACCTAGACTGTCCTGAACAATTTGACGTTTTTATAAAATTTAAATGTATGCATTTAAGAGATGCTTTTATCCAAAGCAATTTAGAAAAGAAGATCCAAGGCAAAAGTAAAAAGTAAAATTAAAAACAACTATACTGGACAAAAACTAAACAAAAATTAACAAAAATTTTTTTTTACTGAAACTGAAATGAAAATAGAAACAAAAACTACACTGAAAATTAAAAACTATAATAACCTAATGGTATAAAATAATACATGGCAGTACAGTATTGTACACTTTATAGCTAAGTGCATCACAATGCTATATTGTACAGTATCGTATAGTATAATACAGTGTTGTACAATATTGTGCGATAAAGTACACTATTGTTATGCAATAGAGTATAATGCAGTGTGGTGGGATTTTGCCCATATGGTACAATGCATTAGTGAATATCTCAATTTAGTATATTATTTTGGGCAGAATAATGCAAAGTAGTGCAGCAGCATGGTAAAGTACAGTTCTGTATAACACAGTGCAGCATGATTCAACATTCAATAACCCTAACAACGTAACATCAAACATTAAGACCATCTGTTGTCAAAACAAACTGTACTGTAAAGCATACGCCAGTGCTTCATGTGGTCGAGCTTCACCAGCACCAAACGCTTCACTCTGATCTGGAGCACAACCAATGCTGATTCTGACCACCAACCACACACCGAGCAAAGACACGGAGGAAATGTTCCCCAACACACGACTACTGCTCTCCTTTCCTGCCCCCATGCTTCAGGGGAACTGGAATCAGTGTTTTCAATTTAACAACACATCATAAAGAGCAGTAAAGAGGAAGCACGGGGGTCGGAAAATAATCAGCCCCTGCGTGTCAGGGATAATCCAAATACAGAACAGAAGGGAAAACAGGGAGAACTACATAATACGCGACTAATTAAATTCTTTCATTGTGAGTACACTTTGTTTCACTTTGCTAGGAGACATAAAATCGAGGCAAACATTAACACGACTCTTAAAGCGGGGGGCTTTTGTGAAGATTTGTGATATGGAAATAATGCATTGCGATGAAAGGCAACAGCGGCTCTAGCCAAACAGCCTTCGGTACCATCTCTCTATAAATAATGGAGTAATTGCTTTGTTAAATGGAGTCAAAGTTGGCAGATAATTCCAGCAATAAGAAAAGGTGCAAAAACAAGACAAACCCTCCCTTGATGTGGCTGATGAACATTACGCCGCACTGGAACTCACTTCAGGCATCTTGGTGCAATAAAACAAGAAGCAATTTTACAAGACAATGCTTCTAATATTAAAACCACCCAAGTGGACTCAGTTTATGGACAGATGGACAGATATGCAGTCAGTTTTTAGAGGAAGCAAATAAAATTCAACTGTTTCTGATATTTGATACATTTTATGCAAGTTAAAAAGTTGTAAAGATCTACAAATGTTCAATTTTAGTTTAACGTTCTAGTCATATAAATATTAGCAAATGCACCAAATTTCATATTTTTGCATCTGAAGAAAAAAAAACTTTTTTTTTTCTTGAGTTTCCTGTATCAGAATTTCATCTTTCTTATTGGCCACATAAATATCAACTGCAACTATGGCAAATTGCATATTTTTGCTCGGTTTGGGAACTTAAAAAAAAGTTGTTTTGTTTTTTTCTCGAGTATGAGATCCATAAGCCATAAAAGCCTGATGTATCAAATATGATACTCTACAAAAAACACATATGCAAACCACCCAAGTGGACAACCAAGTTACCCATGTCTGATGGATGAATATAACCTCAGTTCTTTAAGTAAATTAATAAAATACAACCGTTTTCTGATATTTTACATACAACTGATGTTTACATGCATTTTATGTAAGTAGAGTTTTACTGTATACAATTATTAATATCACACTGATAGTATATATGGCTAAATGTATAGAATATGATACTCCATAATACCACATATGCAAACCACCCAAGTGAACTCAGTTCACCTCAGTCTAATGGGCAAATACTAAATCAGTTCTTGGAGGAAACGAATAAAATTCAACTGTTTTCCATCACAAGCTCCAAATTTGTCAGGTGGGTCCTAAAAATAGCTTTCATCGGTACTTCTGAGCATCTCTGTGAAGCCCAACCTGAAAGACCTACTTAGCCATCTGTGCTGTCCTTTCAGTTTTGTAAAAGGGTGTCTGCAATTTACTGGGACAAGCCTAAAGGAAAAGTACAAGAAGTTAATTCAACATCAAGCCAATTGGACCATGGTTATGGTTTATGGTGGTTTAACTTCTTGACAGACATTCACATACAATATTCACTTACTGGAATGTTATATTATTTCCAAAACAACTCAATCGTGTCCAGAACTGAAGGTCATTGACTGGGCCTGCTGCAGATGGGTGATAGAGGTCCAGTCTAGCAGTAATGACAATCCTTCTTAACGAGATCAGATTTAAAGGTGAGCGCACAGGCAGAGAGAAATCTGTTAAACAGCTTAAAGGATGCCGGTGGCGGGTGTCTTAGCATATGCTAAAACCGACATCTCCTCTCTAACCATAATCCTGCCTTCTTCTTATGGCGCTGCATGCAAATGTCTAGCTGAGAGTTCAAAGATAGGATGCATTAAGATTAAGATTTGGAGGGTTTGTTTTTTAAACCATTTGATCTGCCAACAATTATTTTTTAAAGTTGTAAATTAATATTATTGGAGTGCGTTTTACAAGAAAAATACTATTTTCAGTTTAATTCAGTGCCATTTCATTGTCATAATTTGTGAAATTTTCTAATAATTTCTGAGTGAAAATTGTTTATAGATAAAACCTACATCAAATTGTTCTTCATGTAGTTGAAAGTCTAAATCAAAAATAAAGTTTTTGTTATTAAATTTGGGTAACTGAGCTGATTTTCAGGTACTTCAGTAACAAGCTGCCTCTCGATATTTCAGCTGAACAAATTTTGACTGTTATTCTAGAATTATTTTTGGTCACAGTGAAGTGTCTCCACACTGCTGACACGTTTACCTGTTGTAATTTATCCATGTTTTGTGCATTGAAACAAAACACGTAATTGAAGAAGTGCTAATTAAACCATTTGGGTCAATGATTTCTACTTTCCCAAACTATTTCAGACTATTTCTTGTTTCTGACTATTTCTTGTTTGAAAGTGAGTTTCGTGTGAGCTGTGCTTCATACATCGCTACACTATTATAAACAAACACTGGAGATTTTCTGCCTGCAAAACTTCATGAGACTGCACATTCATGCTGAGAACTTCCCCAATCTGCCACAATTTCATATAGCTGTCATGAAGGCCAACAAGAGAGTGAAGTCTGTGCATCGGCTTCAGCTCAAAGCAGACGTGAAATCACTCTTATTTGAGGAGAAACACACAAAATGAGCACAGTGTGTTGTTTTGGAAGAGCAGGAGCTCTTGTTTATGTGGCGAGACCGAAATCTCTTGCGGCGTCCTCTGCTAGCCCCAACTGTGTCACATCGCATCACCGCTGTGGCCGGATTTTTTAAGTCTCAAATATAAAAGCCAGACAGAAGCACAGAAGAGCCTTGGGCTCACAGAACAGACGAGAGAGTCTGAGAGTGGTTGAATAGGGGTCCTATCCTTAAGCATGACAACACAACCTTTCGTAAACCTGAAACAGCTCAACGTGAAACCCACAGGTCTAACATCTCAACCCCTTGCACTTCCTACAGGATCTTACTGGCTTATAGCACTAATGAACATGGTCAATGGGCTTTCCAAAAGCTTTGCGGGTCACTTTCCAGCCTCTTTTCCTGCAGAACTCCTCAAAATCAATGAATATCATCTTTCTTCTGGTGTCACATGTGTCCTAATTCAGAGCTCTCCTACTTCTGCACCTACAGCTACAGATAAACTTTGCTGTAGAGTTGAATTAAAACGCCGCAGCAGGAGGAGAGGGCTTTGACTGTCAGGGTTACTGAGGGAGAGGACCCAAATGCAGATTGAACAGGGGACGTTTATTGACAAATAAGACAAGCACGATAGGAGGGAGTGGCTTGAACAGTCCAGACAGTAGGAAAGGGCGTACAACAGTGAAGCAGGCAGATGGGGGGGGATGACCGTGTAGGGGGTACTTGGGTGGAGGACGAGAGTGGGGATTTAGAGGGGGATGTTTTAGAGATTAGACAACAGCACCAGGAACCAAGGGCACTTGGCTATGGAGGTGAAGCCACACACGTCAGACCTCCAGGCAGGGAGACCCAGTGGCCAGGGAGAAAGCAGGAGGCAAGACAGGAACAGACAGAACTCACAAAACACTAGATAAGACAACAAGAGAACAAAAATAGTAATAATAATAATAATAATAATAATAATAATAATAATAATAATAATAATAATAATAATTCAAAACAAGAGCAAAAAGTCAGACAGGAATGCTATGACCTAGAAACAAGATAAAAGGGGAGCTAGAGAAATAACCAAAGCTGACTTACCAAAAGTAAATTAAAAGGTAAAGAAACAAATACAAAATAGTTCTAGAAATAACTGGAAAGACTAAATCAAGAAACTCAAACTCAACAAAAAAACAAGTCAAACTCAAAAACAAATCAAACTCATGAGAAACTAAAATAGAGATCCAAACAAAAAGAAAAACTGAAACTGGACTAAACCGTGACCAGATAAACTTAAACTAATAAATACCAGACTTTAACAGACAAAGAAAATCTCGATTAGTAACTATCAGCTAGCAAGCTAAGCAAACACTAACTCACACAGCAAAACGAACCAGCAAACACATGAGGGAAATGAGCACAATAAATAGGAAGGAAAGCACACCACACAAGGTGAGAACAATCAATTAATGAGTGCCAAACAAGGACTAAACGAGGGGGCGTGGTAATGTGAAACAAGGGGGGGCAGGACAAAAGGAGCACATGGCCAACATAAACAAAGACAAAGCCATGTGGTCATACACAGGACAAACAGGGAAACACTAAACAAAGACAGAATAGACACAGCTGCCAGGGCAGAACCCTGACAGTACCCCTCTCCCAAAGGACGCCTCCTGGCGTCCAAACCAGGCAAACAAGTCCAGGGGGGTGCAGACATAGCAGAACCAAAGCAACCAGGCAGCACATGAGAGGGGGTGGGAAGGGTGGGAGTATGTCCAGGGGTGTAGCCTGACAGGGTAGGGCTGAAGGCAGCAGGCATGGTTTGAGTACGGTTAAAGCCTCGCCGCAGAGAAGATGGGGCCATAGGGATACGGGTGGTGGCATAAGTAGAAGTACTGACCGGCTTGACAATTGATGGCTTGAAAGTGGTAGGGGAAGTGGATAGTTCTGGAGATTTGGAGGTTGGAGTATGGTAAGGTACCCCCTCCTGAAGTTGGACTGGATCAGGAATGGGTGCTGGGACTGGCTCTGAGGGCTCTTGGATTGAATCCGTAGCAGACTTTGACAGACTCTGGAATGAAGCAGACTCGGGAGCTTGATCAGACGATGAATTGGGTTCAGGCGCATACTCTTGACTTTCCACAGAAGCAGCAGAACTGCCCTCCGGGGCCACTGGAATAGACTTAGGAATTGGTTCTGGACTGCCCTCCAGGGCTATTGGAACAGACTCAGGAGTGGATTCTTGACTGCCCTCCGGGGCTACTGGAACAGACTCTTGCTCTAGGATTGGCTCTTGGACAAACTCAGAGACTGGCTTCAGGAATGACGTAGGCTCTGGAACATACCCTGGGACTGGTTTTGGAATGACCTTGTTCTTTGTTCCTGGACTTGCTCTGTGATGATCTCTGGTTGTTCCTGGACTGAAAATTGCTCTGAAGTCAAAATTGGGATGGACCTTGATAACTCCGGGACTGGGAGTAGCTCCGGAGTAAACTCAGGGAATGGAGAAAAGTCTGGAACTAAAACATACTCTAGGGCAGACTCCAGGGCC